>NC_140271.1:26144382-26259382 GCF_964030765.1 Micromesistius poutassou
TTCTCCTGTTTAAAGTCCTGTCTGGTGCCAGGAGCAATTGCTTACGGCCACACCACTGTGAACACGCCCGATCTCGTCTGATCTCGGAAGCTAAGCACGGTCGGGCCTGGTTAGTACTTGGATGGGAGACCGCCTGGGAATACCAGGTGCTGTAATCTATTTTCATTTGGGGTAAAAAAAATGATCCTTTCTCCTGTTTAAAGTCCTGTCTGGTGCCAGGAGCAATTGCTTACGGCCACACCACTGCGAACACGCCCGATCTCGTCTGATCTCGCAAGCTAAGCACGGTCGGGCCTGGTTAGTACCTGGATGGGAGACCGCCTGGGAATACCAGGTGCTGTAAGCTATTTTCATTTGGGGTAAAAAAAATCATCCTTTCTCCTGTTCAAAGTCCTGTCTGGTGCCAGGAGCAATTGCTTACGGCCACACCACCGTGAACACGCCCGATCTCGTCTGATCTCGCAAGCTAAGCATGGTCAGGCCTGGTTAGTACTTGGATTGGAGACTGCCTGGGAATACCAGGTGCTGTAATCTATTTTTATTTGGGGTAAAAAAAAATTATCCTTTCTCCTGTTTAAAGTCCTGTCTGGTGCCAGGAGCAATTGCTTACGGCCACACCACTGCGAACACGCCCGATCTCGACTGATCTCGGAAGCAAAGCACGGTCGGGCCTGGTTAGTACCTGGATGGGAGACAGCTTGGGAATACCAGGTGCTGTAAGCTATTTTCATTTGGGGTAAAAAAAATCATCCTTTCTCCTGTTTAAAGTCCTGTCTGGTGCCAGGAGCAATTGCTTACGGCCACACCACCGTGAACACGCCCGATCTCGTCTGATCTCGGAAGCTAAGCACGGTCGGGCCTGGTTAGTACTTGGATGGGAGACCGCCTGGGAATACCAGGTGCTGTAATCTATTTTCATTTGGGGTAAAAAAAATGATCCTTTCTCCTGTTTAAAGTCCTGTCTGGTGCCAGGAGCAATTGCTTACGGCCACACCACTGTGAACACGCCTGATCTCGGAAGCTAAGCACGGTCGGGCCTGGTTAGTACTTGGATGGGAGACCGCCTGGGAATACCAGGTGCTGTAATCTATTTTCATTTGGGGTAAAAAAAATGATCCTTTCTCCTGTTTAAAGTCCTGTCTGGTGCCAGGAGCAATTGCTTACGGCCACACCACTGCGAACACGCCCGATCTCGTCTGATCTCGCAAGCTAAGCACGGTCGGGCCTGGTTAGTACCTGGATGGGAGACCGCCTGGGAATACCAGGTGCTGTAAGCTATTTTCATTTGGGGTAAAAAAAATGATCCTTTCTCCTGTTCAAAGTCCTGTCTGGTGCCAGGAGCAATTGCTTACGGCCACACCACCGTGAACACGCCCGATCTCGTCTGATCTCGGAAGCTAAGCACGGTCGGGCTTTGTTAGTACCTGGATGGGAGACCTCCTGGGAATACCAGGTGCTGTAAGCTATTTTCATTTGGGGTAAAAAAAATCATCCTTTCTCCTGTTAAAAGTCCTGTCTGGTGCCAGGAGCAATTGCTTACGGCCACACCACCGTGAACACGCCCGATCTCGTCTGAGCTCGGAAGCTAAGCACGGTCGGGCCTTGTTAGTACTTGGATGGGAGACCTCCTGGGAATACCAGGGGCCGTATTCACAAAGAATCTTAGGGCTAAAAGTAGGTCATAAGTGGCGAATTTAGGAGTAACTCCTAAAAATAATGGGCGTGTCAGTCTTAAATTTAGGACTCCTAACTTTTTTTACTAAGAGCAATTCACAAAGTATTTTAGGCCTAAAAGTAGCACCTAAGTCTAGGAGAGCTTAAAAGTCCTCGAGAGGACTCCTAACTCACTAAGACCTATTCACAAAGAATCGGAAAATGGCTGCGCGACGAAATGTTTTGGAGACAATGGAGGACAGCGAATTGATGAAGAGATATAGGCTAAATCGTGAGGGGATCAAAGTTGTTGTGGAATTAGTGCGGGATGCAATAACATCCCCGACTAACAGGAATAACCCGATTAGTCCGGAAATAAAATGTTTGACAACACTACGTTATTTAGCAACAGGGAAAATGCAACTTTGCAATGCCGATGATTTGGGAATATCGCAACCATCAGTCAGCCGTGCCATAAACCAAACCATCAACGCGCTCTGTAGACCACATATCATCCAACAGTTTATCCGGTTTCCTTTGGACAATCAAGAACTACACAGGATCAAAGCCAACTTCATGGCAATTGCAGGTATGCCCGGTGTGGTCGGTGCTATTGACGGGACGCACATCAAAATAATTGCGCCATCAAAAGATGAGGATGTCTTCGTCAATAGAAAGAAACTACATTCCATCAACACACAGATTGTTTTTGATGCAAATTTCAACATACTGGATGTTGTAGCGAAGTGGCCTGGATCTACGCATGATTCGCGTATTTTAATGGAGAGTGGTCTGAGGCAGCTTTTTGAGAGGCACCATGTACCAGTTGGGTGTCACTTGCTGGGTGACAGTGGCTATCCCTGCAAGACGTGGCTCTTGACACCCTATCTGAATCCACAACCGGGAGCACAGTTAAAGTATAACATGTAAGTGATTACGCAGATTACGCTTAGTCTTATGCGTTAAAAACATCGTATTGGCTCTTTGTCGCCTTTTATTTGTTGAATCCATATTTATTATTGTTTGCTGTTTTCCTTCATATATGTTAGAGCACACAAAAATACACGAAATGTTGTGGAGAGAGGAATTGGGCAGATGAAACGTCGTTTTCATGTCCTGCACGGCGAAATACGTCTCAGCCCAGAGAGGGCAAGTACAGTCATCACTGTATGTGCCATTCTCCACAACCTCTGCAAGCGGAGGAACATTCCACAGCCAGATGCTGATGATGATGAAGATGACGATGACCACGCTGATGATGGCGATGACCACGACAATGAATTCGGCAGTGCGGAACAGAGTGGACTGGCATTTAGGGATCACTTTGTGAATACACATTTCAGGTAAACACCTTGGCACAAATCAGTCAACACACATTTGTGTAGTTGAGAACATGTATTTATTCACATTCGTTTTCTTTCAATTTTTCAATCTTGAGAATGTAATATTCTGTCTTCAGCTGTAATAGCCGCTCTTTCGCTTTTAGGACCCTTCTCTGCCTTTTTAGAACCCTAATTTCCATATTCAATTTCTTGTCCACCAGTGAACTGGAACCAGCAGCAGGAGGGAGAGGAGAGGCAGGGGGTGCACAAAGAGGGCCAGTTGGAAGAGGAAGAGCTGGGAGAGGAAGAGCTGGGAGAGGAAGAGCTGGCAGAGGAAGAGCTGGGAGAGGAAGAGCTGGGAGAGGAGGTGCAGCTGGCAGAGGAAGAGCTGGAGGGGGAGAAGAGGAAGAGCTGTGTGATGAGATGAGGTTGATGGAGTTTCATCTTGATTTCTCCTGTGGGGAAGAAATATATATATAATTTGTAACACGTTTTTGGGAAGTGGGTTGCACATTGTAATTCTTCTGTAAATATTAAACAGAAAAGCTTTTCATGTAGCCTATTGCAATCATTGCATGCGTACCCCTCAATCTCCTTCAGCAACTCGGCTGCAGGATCAGCTGCACCCTCAAGGCCAGTTATGCTGGTGTCAGACCCTAGGACGGCGTACACCACTGATGCAACCGGGGACAACGGCTTTGGTGCAGATCCTCCTCCAACAAATAAAATTTCAGTTTCATATCACTGTAGCCTTTGTTAATTGTAAATTTAAGTTAGGGGGCGTTACTCTTAGTTCACTCTTAGTGATTTATCCTTAGTATGAGTAGGTCTCAGCGGCTTTGTGAATAACTTTTAAGAAAAAACTCCCACGTAAAATGTTTTAGCGCGAGTTAGGAGCACTCCTAGCGGTAAGATAAAAAGCTTTGTGAATACGGCCCCAGGTGCTGTAATCTATTTTAATTTGGGGTAAAAAAAATGATCCTTTTTCCTGTTTAAAGTCCTGTCTGGTGCCAGGAGTAATTGCTTACGGCCACACCACTGCAAACACGCCCGATCTCGTCTGATCTCGGAAGCTAAGCACGGTCGGGCCTGGTTAGTACCTGGATGGGAGACCGCCTGGGAATACAAGGTGCTGTAAGCTATTTTCATTTGGGGTAAAAAAAATCATCCTTTCTCCTGTTTAAAGTCCTGTCTGGTGCCAGGAGCAATTGCTTACGGCCACACCACCGTGAACACGCCCGATCTCGTCTGATCTCGGAAGCTATGCACGGTCGGGCCTGGTTAGTACTTGGATGGGAGACCGCCTGGGAATACCAGGTGCTGAAAGCTATTTTCATTTGGGGTAAAAAAAATGATCCTTTCTCCTGTTTAAAGTCCTGTCTGGTGCCAGGAGGAATTGCTTACGGCCACACCACTGCGAATACGCCTGTTCTCGTCTGTTCTCGGAAGCTAAGCACGGTCGGGCCTGGTTAGTACTTGGATGGGAGACCGCCTGGGAATACCAGGTGCTGTAATCTATTTTCATTTGGGGTAAAAAAAATGATCCTTTCTCCTGTTTAAAGTCCTGTCTGGTGCCAGGAGCAATTGCCTACGGCCACACCACTGCGAACACGCCCGATCTCGTCTGATCTCGGAAGCTAAGCACGGTCGGGCCTGGTTAGTACCTGGATGGGAGACAGCCTGGGAATACCAGGTGCTGTAATCTATTTTCATTTGGGGTAAAAAAAATGATCCTTTCTCCTGTTTAAAGTCCTGTCTGGTGCCAGGAGTAATTGCTTACGGCCACACCACTGCAAACACGCCCGATCTCGTCTGATCTCGGAAGCTAAGTACGGTCGGGCCTGGTTAGTACCTGGATGGGAGACCGCCTGGGAATACCAGGTGCTGTAAGCTATTTTCATTTGGGGTAAAAAAAATGATCCTTTCTCCTGTTTAAAGTCCTGTCTGGTGCCAGGAGCAATTGCGTACGTCCACACCAGCGTGAACACGCCCGATCTCGTCTGAAATCGGAAGCTAAGCACGGTCGGGCCTGGTTAGTACTTGGATGGGAGACCGCCTGGGAATACCAGGTGCTGTAATCAATTTTCATTTGGGGTAAAAAAAATCATCCTTTCTCCTGTTTAAAGTCCTGTCTGGTGCCAGGAGCAATTGCTTACGGCCACACCACCGCGAACACGCCCGATCTCGTCTGATCTCGGAAGCTAAGCACGGTCGGGCCTGGTTAGTACCTGGATGGGAGACCGCCTGGGAATACCAGGTGCTGTAAGCTATTTTCATTTGGGGTAAAAAAAATCATCCTTTCTCCTGTTTAAAGTCCTGTCTGGTGCCAGGAGCAATTGCTTACGGCCACACCACTGCGAACACGCCCGATCTCGTCTGATCTCGGAAGCTAAGCACGGTCGGGCCTGGTTAGTACCTGGATGGGAGACCGCCTGGGAATACCAGGTGCTGTAAGCTATTTTCATTTGGGGTAAAAAAAATCATCCTTTCTCCTGTTAAAAATCCTGTCTGGTGCCAGGAGCAATTGCTTACGGCCACACCACCGTGAACACGCCCGATCTCGTCTGATCTCGGAAGTTAAGCACGGTCGGGCCTGGTTAGTACTTGGATGGGAGACCGCCTGGGAATACCAGGTGCTGTAATCTATTTTCATTTGGGGTAAAAAAAATTATCCTTTCTCCTGTTTAAAGTCCTGTCTGGTGCCAGGAGTAATTGCTTACGGCCACACCACCGTGAACACGCCCGATCTCGTCTGATCTCGCAAGCTAAGCATGGTCAGGCCTGGTTAGTACTTGGATTGGAGACTGCCTGGGAATACCAGGTGCTGTAATCTATTTTTATTTGGTGTAAAAAAAAATTATCCTTTCTCCTGTTTAAAGTCCTGTCTGGTGCCAGGAGCAATTGCTTACGGCCACACCACTGCGAACACGCCCGATCTCGACTGATCTCGGAAGCAAAGCACGGTCGGGGCTGGTTAGTACCTGGATGGGAGACCGCCTGGGAATACCAGGTGCTGTAAGCTATTTTCATTTGGGGTAAAAAAAATCATCCTTTCTCCTGTTTAAAGTCCTGTCTGGTGCCAGGAGCAATAGCTTACGGCCACACCACCGTGAACACGCCACCTAGTGTTTCGGAGTGTGCTTTGTAGGAAGTGTGGGAAAGACACATGGTGGTTTGTTTGTCCCGTTTTTTGGAGTGCTAGTGTATCGTTTTCAAACCCATTTTTTGTAGTTTTTTTCGTCCCCCCGCAGTCATAGACTGCTGGGGGATCACCCTAAGTTGTTTCTTTTTCAGTTTCTAGCTTTTTTTGTCCGTGCGAGTGAGAATGGTGCGGGGCCTAGCTTCGGCGAAGCCACCGGCCGAGATGAGGACAGGCGGGCGGCAAGCTGGAAGTACGGAAAACGGAGCGGAGCAGGAGGTGGAGGAGGTCGGGAGAAAGAAAGAAGAAGCTGGCGGGAGGCAAGGAGGAAGGAGTATGGCAAAGGAGGCGGGAGGAGAAAGGAGAGAAGGAGGAAATGGAGGAGAGAGAGGTGGCGAGGAGGCAGACGGCAGGCGAGAGCAGGAGGCTGGAGGGGAAGCAGCAACGGAGAAGAAGCCAGGAAAGAGTGAGCTAAAATATGAGAAGAAGCTCACGGTCTGCGTAGAGCAGTGTGGGGAAGTTGTGCCAGTGGGAGAATTGATGAAGGCTATGGCTGTTGTTTGTGGAGAAATAAGAGCGTGTCGCGTGCTGGCGCTGGGGAAGCTGGAGGTGACGGTGTGCGGGGACAGAGGGAAGGAGCGTCTGCTTGACGGATTCAAAGTCCGAAATACAAGAATTGTGGCAAAAGAACTATGCAATGACGAACTGGTGGTGTCCTTTTTAAACCTGCCTGCATATATCTCAGATGACGAGATAAGTGATAAACTGTGTGGGTGGGGAGTCCGGGCACTCTCGCCCATCAAGAGGAGGATGTGGCCAGGCACGAATATCGCTGACGGCACGAGGATTGTACGGGTCAAATTCAATGAGCTCGTGCAATCCCTGCCTTATTCTACCAAGTTCAACACGGCGACTGGAAGCGAATTCTTCAGGGTTATACACGATCGTCAAATGAAGGTGTGTAGAAACTGTATGCAGCCTGGTCACATTCTCAGGGAGTGCCCGGACTTCACATGTCATAACTGCGGGAGCCAGGGGCACTACGCACGGGAGTGCGCAACGGTGGTGGCCAGATGTCGGACGTGCCGACGGAGGGAGAGAGACTGCGTCTGCCCAGCAGTGGAGGAGGTGGAGGAGGACAGCGACGGCTCAGGAGAGTCGGGCAGCAGCGGCGGCGAGGAGAAGGAGGAGGACGAGGACGGAGAGAAGGAGGAGATGGAGGTGAGCAGGGACAGAGACAGCATCTCCGGAGGGGAGGAATCCCCTACGTTTGTAGGAGAGGAGCTCACCTCCAGCCAGCTGGAAGCTTGGAGCCTGCCGGGAGGACAGAGCGGGGCATTGCCACAGCGTCGGAGGGACACAGGAGGGAAAAGCGGAGGTGGACAGCGGGATGGGGTAAGAGTTGAGGGGGGGGGTGGGGTGAAAACTGTGCAAAGACTGTATAATAATGGGGAAAGTGTGGAAAATAATAATGTGGAGGTTAGAGAGGCGGGTGAAGATACTATGAGGGGGGGGAGCTCGGGGAGTGACATGGACTTTGAAAAGGAGTTGGTAAGAGCACAAAAAAGAGTGTCTCTCAATCAAAAGAAGGTGGGGAATCGAAAGAAAAAGAAATAAGTAATTAATGATGTTTTATGGGTTTGCTGGCTTTTTTTTGGTTGGTTTCTCTTAAAGTATTTTTGTTTATGGCCTTAGTTATTATTTCTTTAAATGCAAACGGTCTGCGTACTGAACTAAAAAGGCAAGCTGTGCTGGACTTAAATGCGGACATTTTGTGCCTGCAAGAAACGAAATGGGACGATGACATACTCGAAAAGAGTAAAAAATATTTTAAAGGCCAAATTTATGTTTCACACGGGACTCCCAGGGCCAGGGGAGTTGCTTTTTGTTTTAGAGGATCAAAAGTAACGGGGATTAATTTTGTTTATGGGGATTCAGAGGGGAGGGTGTTAGTTATAGATTGTTGCTATGAGGGGAGGGAATTGAGATTGATTAATGTGCATGCGCCCAATGTGGAGAAGGAAAGAAAAGCCTTCTTGCTAAGTGTGAATGTGTGGTGCAATGCAAACAGTGTGATCATGGGGGATTTTAATATTATTTTGACTAGCAAAGACGCTTCAAGGAATAATGTATTCATAGGGGATAGCAGTAGACGCACTTTAAAAGAAATGATGGAAAATAACCAACTAATTGACATCTGGCGAGTCCTGCATCCCTGGGAGAGGACCTTTTCTAGAAGGCAAATGGTTTTAAACAAATTAAAGCAAAGCAGAATAGATCTGGCTCTGGTGTCGAGCAGAAATGTTAAAATTATAAGGGATGTGGAATATGTAAATAATACGTGGAGTGATCATGCAGGGATTAAGTTGGTAGTGGGAGGGAGGGAAGGGAGTTTTAACAGGGGGTCCTGGTGCTTTAACGCCAGCTCTTTGAGTGATATTGAGTTTAAAAGGAGTATGAGAGTGTTTTTGAAGAGAGTGATGGATGAATGGAATGGGGATGCGAGTATGAATGTGTGGTGGGAGAGCGTAAAAGTAAGAATTAAGAATAAATGCATCAGGTATGGTATAGAGAAAAGAAGGAGAGAGGATAAAGAGGGAGAAAATCTGAGAAAACAACTAAATGAAGAAATTAAAATATTAGATGATGATGGAAATGGATGTACAGAAAAATATGTGGATTTAAAAGAAAAACTAAGCGCTTTAGAAGTGGCAAAATGCAGGGGGGCTGCAATAAGGAGCAGGATACAGTACATGTATGAGGGGGAGAAAAGCACAGCCTTTTTTCTGGGCCTAGAAAAACAAAAACAGAACAAAACAGAGATAAAAGAAATATTAGATAATAATGGTAAAGTAATAAAAGAGAGTGATGAAATATTAAAAGTAGTGAGGAGCTATTATGAAAACTTATTTAAGAAGGATGAGTGTGATGAGTGCTGTGTAGATGAGGCCCTAGCGGCGTTAAAGAAAACCCTGAGTGTGGAAGATAAAGAATGGTGTGATTGTGAGTTTTCTGAAAATGAGATAAAATGTGCCATTGAAGGGCTAAATAAAAACAGGAGTCCGGGTAGCGATGGACTGACGGCTGAATTTTATGGGGAATTCAAGGACATACTGGTACCAATTATGGGAAAATTATGTAAATATATTGATAAAACGGGCTGTATTCCAGAGAGTATGAACATAGGGGTGATCACCATCTTCTTTAAAAACAAAGGGGATGTGAGGAATTTGGATAATTATAGGCCCATCAGCCTGTTAAACACCGACTACAAAATAATAGCAAAAATAATAGCAAACCGGATCAGGGAGGTAGTAGGGACACTAATAGACAAAACACAGACTTACAGTATACCGGGGAGGGATATTGGGGATTCAATTCTAACAGTAAAACAAGTGATCAGAGATATGGAAGGGGAGGGGGGATTGTGGCTGGGGATTGATTTGAACAAAGCTTTTGACAGGGTTGACCATAGTTTTTTGGGGAGGGTCTTAGATAGGTTTGGTTTTGGGACTAAGTTAAGAGGGTGGGTGGGATTGTTATATGAGGGAGCGAGGAGTAAAATAAAATGTAACGGAGAACTAACTGAAACTTTTGAAATAAATAGATCAGTGAGACAGGGTTGCCTGATGTCGGCGCTGCTATATAGTTTGGTGGCAGAGCCGTTGGCGGCACTGATATCAGGAGATAAAAGGGTGTGTGGAATAGGTAAGCAGAACATAAGGTTAACGCAGTACGCGGATGATGTAAATATAATGGTTAAAAAAGAAGAGGATATAGACTTAGTGCTAAAACATATAAAAACATATGAAAGAGCATCTGGGTCAAAAATTAATATGCAAAAGTCGGAAATAATGGGTATGGGCAGAAACAAAAATTTAAACAACAAGTGGGGGTTCAGAATAGTGGAGGATAAAAGAAAAGTGCTAGGTGTGTATGTGGGGAGAAATGAGGATGAATGTGATGACGCAACTTGGAGGGAAGTTATAAATAAAATTCAAAAGACCCTTGGTATGTGGAGGGCCAGAGGGTTGCTGTTGAGGGGAAGGGTGGCCGTCACAAACGCTCTAGTGTTGTCACAGGTGAACCATGCGTTGAGCACCTGTGCGCTTCCGGCTTGGGCAGAACAAAGTATAGCGAAAGTCGTTAAAGACTTCATTTGGCGCAGCAAGGCTGCGAGCATTGCTCATAGGACACTTATAGGGGCTAAAGATCAGGGTGGGCTAGGATTGATGGACGTACTCGCAAAAAGAACTGCTTTAAGAACTAAATTGATAGGCAAATTTAGAGACCCAAGTCGGGAGGTGGACTGGAAGAACCACTTCATGCACTGGCTGAGCAGTTTTGGCCTCAGAAATGAGGACAACCTACTGCGGGCCCATAGCCCGGTTGTTTTCATACATCTGCCACGGTTCTTCCAGGAGGTGCTCAATGCGTGGTTCCTGCTGTTTGGAGAGACTTCACTGGTGTGCAAGTCAAGAGCGTCTGTACTACGGCTACCCTTCCTCTCCAGCCCATATTTCAAACAGGGAGGGGGGGGGGTCATTAAGTGTGTGGCCCTTGAGAGGGCAGGGTTGGAGAGGGTGGGTGACTTGGTTGACAGGGGAGGAAGGTGGGACAAAGAAAGAGTATTAAGAATTGTAAGAGGGAAGGGGATAACGTATAGAAAGGGAATAATTGTGAAGGTTTTGGAGAGAGTGGAAGAGTGTGTGATGAGTGAATGGGGGGATGGATTTAGAAATAGGGTTGGGCAGGACGATGCGGTGAGGATTTCCCTGTGCCGGGGGGGGAAAACACACGCCATTACTGATGTCACAACAAAAATTTGGTATAAGCAGGCATTGACACATAGAGTACAGAAACCCACATGCGAAAGTAAATGGACAGACACATATCCAGGCATTACATCCAACACTCTGTGGAAGTACATTGGCATACCGCACACACTGCACTCAATATTTGATCTTGATTTCAAGATTAGGCACAGGAGAATCTTCACTTGCATCGTCCTGCACCAAATGCATAGGGAAGTGTATGAGAGGACGTGTAAGGTGTGTGAGGATGATGATGAGGACGTGAACCATTTATTGGTATACTGTAGCGAGCTGGTTGATTTCTGGGGGAAAATTAAGGGGTTGTTGGGTGGATGCAGCGTGACAGACTGCTGGGAGGATCGTGGGTGGGAGTTGACGGTACTTTTGGGAGTGGATAAAAAGTATAAGAATTGGGGGGTCATTAACATGATCTTGGGATTCGCTAGGAGAGCGATTTTTAACAGGAGGAATTATGCCCTTTATGAAAACAGAAAACTGGATGTATGGAAGTTATATGTGAATGAATGGAAGAGACACCTGAGAATGATGTATGTGGTGAATGAAAGTCTGTTTATCAGTATGTTCGTGGAAAGTACGGGTGTGTGTGATGTGGATGAGAGTGGTATTGTGTGGAGGAGCAAAAAGGGCATTGTTTGGGGTTGAGTTGGGTGGTTTAATTTTGTGGGTGGAAGAGCGAGGGAGTTATGGTGTGGGTTTTGGGTTTTGTGTGGGATTTCTATTGAGGGGAGGTCTAATTTGGAGGGTATGTGTATGAGGAAGTTGTCTTTTGTTGGCCTGTTGTTGGTTTTGTGTTAGTGTGGGAGGGAAACCGTACAGCTGGGATGGTGGGATTTGAATGTACTTATGTGAGGGTGGCTTTTGGGAGGTTTAATTTGTGGGATTGTTTTGAATTGTGTTGTATATATATATGCATTAATGAAAAATGCATAAAGTGTAGACTGTATATTTTTGATAATAAAAAAGAAAAAAAAAAAAAACAAGCCCGATCTCGTCTGATCTCGGAAGCTAAGCACGGTCGGGCCTGGTTAGTACTTGGATGGGAGACCGCCTGGGAATACCAGGTGCTGTAATCTATTTTCATTTGGGGTAAAAAAAAATGATCCTTTCTCCTGTTTAAAGTCCTGTCTGGTGCCAGGAGTAATTGCTTACGGCCACACCACTGCAAACACGCCCGATCTCGTCTGATCTCGGAAGCTAAGCACGGTCGGGCCTGGTTAGTACCTGGATGGGAGACCGCCTGGGAATACCCGGTGCTGTAAGGTATTTTCATTTGGGGTAAAAAAAATCATCCTTTCTCCTGTTTAAAGTCCTGTCTGGTGCCAGGAGCAATTGCTTACGGCCACACGCCCGATCTCGTCTGATCTCGGAAGCTAAGCACGGTCGGGCCTGGTTAGTACTTGGATGGGAGACCGCCTGGGAATACCAGGTGCTGTAATCTATTTTCATTTGGGGTAAAAAAAATCATCCTTTCTCCTGTTTAAAGTCCTGTCTGGTGCCAGGAGCAATAGCTTACGGCCACACCACTGCGAACACGCCCGATCTCGTCTGATCTCGGAAGCTAAGCACGGTCGGGCCTGGTTAGTACCTGGATGGGAGACAGCCTGGGAATACCAGGTGCTGTAAGCTATTTTCATTTGGGGTAAAAAAAATCATCCTTTCTCCTGTTTAAAGTCCTGTCTGGTGCCAGGAGCAATTGCTTACGGCCACACCACCGTGAACACGCCCGATCTCGTCTGATCTCGGAAGCTAAGCACGGTCGGGCCTGGTTAGTACTTGGATGGGAGACCG
This sequence comes from Micromesistius poutassou, assembly GCF_964030765.1. NCBI lineage: Eukaryota > Metazoa > Chordata > Actinopteri > Gadiformes > Gadidae > Micromesistius > Micromesistius poutassou. Next base: position 26,157,120 of record NC_140271.1, read on the forward strand.
CCTGGGAATACCAGGTGCTGTAATCTATTTTCATTTGGGGTAAAAAAAATGATCCTTTCTCCTGTTTAAAGTCCTGTCTGGTGCCAGGAGCAATTGCTTACGGCCACACCACCGTGAACACGCCCGATCTCGTCTGATCTCGGAAGCTATGCACGGTCGGGCCTGGTTAGTACTTGGATGGGAGACCGCCTGGGAATACCAGGTGCTGTAATCTATTTTCATTTGGGGTAAAAAAAATGATCCTTTCTCCTGTTTAAAGTCCTGTCTGGTGCCAGGAGCAATTGCCTACGGCCACACCACTGCGAACACGCCCAATCTCGTCTGATCTCGGAAGCTAAGCACGGTCGGGCCTGGTTAGTACCTGGATGGGAGACAGCCTGGGAATACCAGGTGCTGTAATCTATTTTCATTTGGGGTAAAAAAAATGATCCTTTCTCCTGTTTAAAGTCCTGTCTGGTGCCAGGAGCAATTGCCTACGGCCACACCACTGCGAACACGCCCGATCTCGTCTGATCTCGGAAGCTAAGCACGGTCGGGCCTGGTTAGTACCTGGATGGGAGACAGCCTGGGAATACCAGGTGCTGTAATCTATTTTCATTTGGGGTAAAAAAAATGATCCTTTCTCCTGTTTAAAGTCCTGTCTGGTGCCAGGAGTAATTGCTTACGGCCACACCACTGCAAACACGCCCGATCTCGTCTGATCTCGGAAGCTAAGCACGGTCGGGCCTGGTTAGTACTTGGATGGGAGACCGCCTGGGAATACCAGGTGCTGTAATCTATTTTCATTTGGGGTAAAAAAAATCATCCTTTCTCCTGTTAAAAGTCCTGTCTGGTGCAAGGAGCAATTGCTTACGGCCACACCACCGTGAACACGCCCGATCTCGTCTGATCTCGGAAGCTAAGCACGGTCGGGCCTGGTTAGTACTTGGATGGGAGACCGCCTGGGAATACTAGGTGCTGTAATCTATTTTCATTTGGGGTAAAAAAAATGATCCTTTCTCCTGTTTAAAGTCCTGTCTGGTGCCAGGAGTAATTGCTTACGGCCACACCACTGCAAACACGCCCGATCTCGTCTGATCTCGGAAGCTAAGCACGGTCGGGCCTGGTTAGTACCTGGATGGGAGACCGCCTGGGAATACCAGGTGCTGTAAGGTATTTTCATTTGGGGTAAAAAAAATCATCCTTTCTCCTGTTTAAAGTCCTGTCTGGTGCCAGGAGCAATTGCTTACGGCCACACCACCGTGAACACGCCCGATCTCGTCTGATCTCGGAAGCTAAACACGGACGGGCCTGGTTAGTACTTGGATGGGAGACCGCCTGGGAATACCAGGTGCTGTAAGCTATTTTCATTTGGGGTAAAAAAAATGATCCTTTCTCCTGTTTAAAGTCCTGTCTGGTGCCAGGAGAAATTGCTTACGGCCACACCACTGCGAACACGCCCGATCTCGTCTGATCTCGGAAGCTAAGCACGGTCGGGCCTGGTTAGTACCTGGATGGGAGACCGCCTGGGAATACCAGGTGCTGTAAGCTATTTTCATTTGGGGTAAAAAAAATCATCCTTTCTCCTGTTTAAAGTCCTGTCTGGTGCCAGGAGCAATTGCTTACGGCCACACCACCGTGAACACGCCCGATCTCGTCTGATCTCGGAAGCTAAGCACGGTCGGGCCTGGTTAGTACTTGGATGGGAGACCGCCTGGGAATACCAGGTGCTGTAAGCTATTTTCATTTGGGGTAAAAAAAATGATCCTTTCTCCTGTTTAAAGTCCTGTCTGGTGCCAGGAGCAATTGCTTACGGCCACACCACTGCGAATACGCCTGATCTCGTCTGATCTCGGAAGCTAAGCACGGTCGGGCCTGGTTAGTACTTGGATGGGAGACCGCCTGGGAATTCCAGGTGCTGTAATCTATTTTCATTTGGGGTAAAAAAAATGATCCTTTCTCCTGTTTAAAGTCCTGTCTGGTGCCAGGAGTAATTGCTTACGGCCACACCACTGCAAACACGCCCGATCTCGTCTGATCTCGGAAGCTAAGCACGGTCGGGCCTGGTTAGTACCTGGATGGGACACCGCCTGGGAATACCAGGTGCTGTAAGCTTTTATCATTTGGGGTAAAAAAAATCATCCTTTCTCCTGTTTAAAGTCCTGTCTGGTGCCAGGAGCAATTGCTTACGGCCACACCACCGTGAACACACCCGATCTTGTCTGATCTCGGAAGCTATGCACGGTCGGGCCTGGTTAGTACCTGGATGGGAGACCGCCTGGGAATACCAGGTGCTGAAAGCTATTTTCATTTGGGGTAAAAAAAATGATCCTTTCTCCTGTTTAAAGTCCTGTCTGGTGCCAGGAGCAATTGCTTACGGCCACACCACCGTGAACACGCCCGATCTCGTCTGATCTCGGAAGCTAAGCACGGTCGGGCCTGGTTAGTACTTGGATGGGAGACCGCCTGGGAATACCAGGTGCTGTAATCTATTTTCATTTGGGGTAAAAAAAATGATCCTTTCTTCTGTTTAAAGTCCTGTCTGGTGCCAGGAGCAATTGCTTACGGCCACACCACTGCGAATACGCCCGATCTCGTCTGATCTCGGAAGTTAAGCACGGTCGGGCCTGGTTAGTACCTGGATGGGAGACCGCTTGGGAATACCAAGTGCTGTAAGCTATTTTCATTTGGGGTAAAAAAAATCATCCTTTCTCCTGTTTAAAGTCCTGTCTGGTGCCAGGAGCAATTGCTTACGCCCACACCACCGTGAACACGCCCGATCTCGTCTGATCTCGGAAGCTAAGCACGGTCGGGCCTGGTTAGTACTTGGATCGGAGACCGCCTGGGGATACCAGGTGCTGTAATCTATTTTCATTTGGGGTAAAAAAAATTATCCTTTCTCCGGTTTAAAGTCCTGTCTGGTGCCAGGAGCATTTGCTTACGGTCACACCACTGCGAACACGCCCGATCTCGTCTGATCTCGGAAGCTAAGCACAGTCGGGCCTGGTTAGTACCTGGATGGGAGACCGCCTGGGAATACCAGGTGCTGTAAGCTATTTTCATTTGGGGTAAAAAAAATCATCCTTTCTCCTGTTTAAAGTCCTGTCTGGTGCCCGGAGCAATTGCTTACGGCCACACCACCGTGAACACGCCTGATCTCGTCTGATCTCGGAAGCTAAGCCCGATCTCGTCTGATCTCGGAAGCTAAGCACGGTCGGGCCTGGTTAGTACTTGGATGGGAGACCGCCTGGGAATACCAGGTGCTGTAATCTATTTTCATTTGGGGTAAAAAAAATGATCCTTTCTCCTGTTTAAAGTCCTGTCTGGTGCCAGGAGCAATTGCTTACGGTCACACCACTGCGAACACGCCCGATCTCGTCTGATCTCGGAAGCTAAGCACAGTCGGGCCTGGTTAGTACCTGGATGGGAGACCGCCTGGGAATACCAGGTGCTGTAAGCTATTTTCATTTGGGGTAAAAAAAATCATCCTTTCTCCTGTTTAAAGTCCTGTCTGGTGCCCGGAGCAATTGCTTACGGCCACACCACCGTGAACACGCCTGATCTCGTCTGATCTCGGAAGCTAAGCACGGTCGGGCCTGGTTAGTACTTGGATGGGAGACCGCCTGGGAATACCAGGTGCTGTAATCTATTTTCATTTGGGGTAAAAAAAAAAGATCCTTTCTCCTGTTTAAAGTCCTGTCTGGTGCCAGGAGCACTTCCTTACGGCCACATCACTGCGAACACACCCGAACTCGTCTGATCTCGGAAGCTAAGCACGGTCGGGCCTGGTTAGTACCTGGATGGGAGACCGCCTGGGAATACCAAGCTAAGCACGGTCGGGCCTGGTTAGTACTTGGATGGGAGACCGCCTGGGAATACCAGGTGCTGTAATCAATTTTCATTTGGGGTAAAAAAAAATGATCCTTTCTCCTGTTTAAAGTCCTGTCTGGTGCCAGGAGCAATTGCTTACGGCCAAACCACTGCGAACACGCCCGATCTCGTCTGATCTCGGAAGCTAAGCACGGTCGGGCATGGTTAGTACCTGGATGGGAGACCGCCTGGGAATACCAGGTGCTGTAAGCTATTTTCATTTGGGGTAAAAAAAATCATCCTTTCTCCTGTTTAAAGTCCTGTCTGGTGCCAGGAGCAATTGCTTACGGGAACACGCCCGATCTTGTCTGATCTCGGAAGCTAAGCACGGTCGAGGCTGGTTAGTACTTGGATGGGAGACCGCCTGGGAATACCAGGTGCTGTGATCTATTTTCATTTGGGGTAAAAAAAATCATCCTTTCTCCTGTTTAAAGTCCTGTCTGGTGCCAGGAGCAATTGCTTACGGCCACACCACCGTGAACACGCCCGATCTCGTCTGATCTCGGAAGCTAAGCACGGTCGGGCGTGGTTAGTACTTGGATGGGAGACCGCCTGGGAATACCAGGTGCTGTAAGCTATTTCCATTTGGGGTAAAAAAAATCATCCTTTCTCCTGTTTATAGTCCTGTCTGGTGCCAGGAGCAATTGCTTACGGCCACACCACTGCGAACACGCCCGATCTCGTCTGATCTCGGAAGCTAAGCATGGTCGGGCCTGGTTAGTACCTGGATGGGAGACCACATGGGAATACCAGGTGCTGTAATCTATTTTCATTTGGGGTAAAAAAAATCATCCTTTCTCCTGTTTAAAGTCCTGTCTGGTGCCAGGAGCAGTTGCTTACGGCCACACCACCGTGAACACGCCCGATCTCGTCTGATCTCGGAAGCTAAGCACGGTCGGGCCTGGTTAGTACTTGGATGGGAGACCGCCTGGGAATACCAGGTGCTGTAAGCTATTTTCATTTGGGGTAAAAAAAATCATCCTTTCTCCTGTTTAAAGTCCTGTCTGGTGCCCGGAGCAATTGCTTACGGCCACACCACCGTGAACACGCCTGATCTCGTCTGATCTCGGAAGCTAAGCACGGTCGGGCCTGGTTAGTACTTGGATGGGAGACCGCCTGGGAATACCAGGTGCTGTAATCTATTTTCATTTGGGGTAAAAAAAAAAGATCCTTTCTCCTGTTTAAAGTCCTGTCTGGTGCCAGGAGCACTTCCTTACGGCCACATCACTGCGAACACACCCGAACTCGTCTGATCTCGGAAGCTAAGCACGGTCGGGCCTGGTTAGTACCTGGATGGGAGACCGCCTGGGAATACCAAACAAAAAAAAAAAAACACGCCCGATCTCGTCTGATCTCGGAAGCGATGCACGGTCGGGCCTGGTTAGTACTTGGATGGGAGACAGCCTGGGAATACCAGGTGCTGTAAGCTATTTTCATTTGGGGTAAAAAAAATCATCCTTTCTCCTGTTTAAAGTCCTGTCTGGTGCCAGGAGAAATTGCTTACGGCCACACCACCGTGAACACGCCCGATCTCGTCTGATCTCGGAAGCTAAGCACGGTCGGGCCTGGTTAGTACTTGGATGGGAGACCGCCTGGGAATACCAGGTGCTGTAAGCTATTTCCATTTGGGGTAAAAAAAAATCATCCTTTCTCCTGTTTAAAGTCCTGTCTGGTGCCAGGAGCAATTGCTTACGGCCACACCACCGTGAACACGCCCGATCTCGTCTGATCTCGGAAGCTAAGCACGGTCGGGCCTGGTTAGTACCTGGATGGGAGACCGCCTGGGAATACCAGGTGCTGTAAGCTATTTTCATTTGGGGTAAAAAAAATCATCCTTTCTCCTGTTTAAAGTCCTGTCTGGTGCCAGGAGCAATTGCTTACGGCCACACTAACGTGAACACGCTCGATCTCGTCTGATCTCGGAAGCTAAGCACGGTCGGGCCTGGTTAGTACTTGGATGGGAGACCGCCTGGGAATACCAGGTGCTGTAAGCTACTTTCATTTGGGGTAAAAAAAATGATCCTTTCTCCTGTTTAAAGTCCTGTCTGGTGCCAGGAGCAATTGCTTAAGGCCACACCACTGCGAACACGCCCGATCTCATCTGATCTCGGAAGCTAAGCACGGTCGGGCCTGGTTAGTACCTGGATGGGAGACCGCCTGGGAATACCAGGTGCTGTAAGCTACTTTCATTTGGGGTAAAAAAAATCATCCTTTCTCCTGTTTAAAGTCCTGTCTGGTGCCAGGAGCAATTGCTTACGGCCACACCACCGTGAACTCGTCTGATCTCGGAAGCTAAGCACGGTCGGGCCTGGTTAGTACTTGGATGGGAGACCGCCTGGGAATACCAGGTGCTGTAAGCTATTTTCATTTGGGGTAAAAAAAATCATCCTTTCTCCTGTTTAAAGTCCTGTCTGTTGCCAGGAGCAATTGCTTACGGCCACACCACCGTGAACACGCCCGATCTCGTCTGATCTCGGAAGCTAAGCACGGTCGGCCCTGGTTAGTACTTGGATGGGAGACCGCATGGGAATACCAGGTGCTGTAATCTATTTTCATTTGGGGTAAAAAAAATGATCCTTTCTCCTGTTTAAAGTCCTGTCTGGTGCCAGGAGCAATTGCTTAAGGCCACACCACCGTGAACACGACCGATCCTGTCTGATCTCGGAAGCTAAGCACGGTCGGGCCTGGTTAGTACCTGGATGGGAGACCGCCTGGGAATACCAGGTGCTGTAATCTATTTTCATTTGGGGTAAAAAAAATCATCCTTTCTCCTGTTTAAAGTCCTGTCTGGTGCCAGGTGCAATTGCTTAAGGCCACACCACCGTGAACACCCCCGATCTCGTCTGATTTCGGAAGCTAAGTACGGTCGGGCCTGGTTAGTACTTGGATGGGAGACCGCCTGGGAATACCAGGTGCAGTAATCTATGAAAATGAAAAAATGAAAATAAAAAATGAAAAAAAAAATGAAAATAGCTTACAACACCTGGTATTCCCAGGCGGTCTCCCATCCAGGTACTAACCAGGCCCGACCGTGCTTTGCTTCCGAGATCAGTCGAGATCGGGCGTGTTCGCAGTGGTGTGGCCGTAAGCAATTACTCCTGGCACCAGACAGGACTTTAAACAGGAGAAAGGATAATTTTTTTTTACCGCAAATAAAAATAGATTACAGCACCTGGTATTCCCAGGCAGTCTCCAATCCAAGTACTAACCAGGCCCGACCATGCTTAGCTTGCGAGATCAGACGAGATCGGGCGTGTTCACGGTGGTGTGGCCGTAAGCAATTGCTCCTGGCACCAGACAGGACTTTAAACAGGAGAAAGGATAATTTTTTTTACCCCAAATGAAAACAGCTTACAGCACCTGGTATTCCCAGGCGGTCTCCCATCCAGGTACTAACCAGGCCCAACCGTGCTTAGCTTCCGAGATCAGACGAGATCGGGCGTGTTTGCAGTGGTGTGGCCGTAAGCAATTACTCCTAGCACCAGACAGGACTTTAAACAGGAGAAAGGATCATTTTTTTTACCCCAGATGAAAATAGATTACAGCACCTGGTATTCCCAGGAGGTCTCCCATCCAAGTACTAACCAGGCCCGACCGTGCTTAGCTTCCGAGATCAGACAAGATCGGGCGTGTTCACGGTGGTGTGGCCGTAAGCAATTGCTCCTGGCACCAGACAGGACTTTAAACAGGAGAAAGGATGATTTTTTTTTACCGCAAATGAAAATAGCTTACAGCACCTGGTAATCCCAGGAGGTCTCCCATCCAAGTACTAACCAGGCCCGACCGTGCTTAGCTTCCGAGATCAGACGAGTTCGGGCGTGTTCACGGTGGTGTGGCCGTAAGCAATTGCTCCTGGCACCAGACAGGACTTTAAACAGGAGCAAGGATGATTTTTTTTACCCCAAATGAAAATAGCTTACAGCACCTGGTATTCCCAGGCGGTCTCCCATCCAGGTACTAACCAGGCCCGACCGTGCTTAGCTTCCGAGATCAGTCGAGATCGTGCGTGTTCGCAGTGGTGTGGCCGTAAGCAATTGCTCCTGGCACCAGACAGGACTTTAAACAGGAGAAAGGATCATTTTTTTTACCCCAAATGAAAATAGCTTACAGCACCTGGTATTCCCAGGCGGTCTCCCATCCAGGTACTAACCAGGCCCGACCGTGCTTAGCTTCCGAGATCAGAGGAGATTGGGCGTGTTCACGGTGGTGTGGCCGTAAGCAATTGCTCCTGGCACCAGACAGGACTTTTAACAGGAGAAAGGATGATTTTTTTTACCCCAAATGAAAATATCTTACAGCACCTGGTATTCCCAGGCGGTCTCCCATCCAAGTACTAACCAGACCCGACCGTGCTTAGCTTCCGAGATCAGACGAGATCGGGCGTGTTCACGGTGGTGTGGCCGTAAGCAATTGCTCCTGGCACCAGACAGGACTTTAAACAGGAGAAAGGATCATTTTTTTTTACCCCAAATGAAAATAGATTACAGCACCTGGTATTCCCAGGCGGTCTCCCATCCAAGTACTAACCAGGCCCGACCGTGCTTAGCTTCCGAGATCAGACGAGATCGGGCGTGTTCACGGTGGTGTGGCCATAAGCTATTGCTCCTGGCACCAGACAGGACTTTAAACAGGAGAAAGGATGATTTTTTTTACCCCAAATGAAAATAGCTTACAACACCTGGTATTCCCAGGCGGTCTCCCATCCAGGTACTAACCAGGCCCGACCGTGCTTTGCTTCCGAGATCAGTCGAGATCGGGCGTGTTCGCAGTGGTGTGGCCGTAAGCAATTACTCCTGGCACCAGACAGGACTTTAAACAGGAGAAAGGATAATTTTTTTTTACCGCAAATAAAAATAGATTACAGCACCTGGTATTCCCAGGCAGTCTCCAATCCAAGTACTAACCAGGCCCGACCATGCTTAGCTTGCGAGATCAGACGAGATCGGGCGTGTTCACGGTGGTGTGGCCGTAAGCAATTGCTCCTGGCACCAGACAGGACTTTAAACAGGAGAAAGGATGATTTTATTTACCCCAAATGAAAATAGCTTACAGCACCTGGTATTCCCAGGCGGTCTCCCATCCAGGTACTAACCAGGCCCGACCGTGCTTAGCTTCCGAGATCAGACGAGATCGGGCGTATTCGCAGTGGTGTGGCCGTAAGCAATTGCTCCTGGCACCAGACAGGACTTTAAACAGGAGAAAGGATGATTTTTTTTACCCCAAATGAAAATAGCTTACAACACCTGGTATTGCCAGGCGGTCTCCCATCCAGGTACTAACCAGGCCCGACCGTGCTTTGCTTCCGAGATCAGTCGAGATCGGGCGTGTTCGCAGTGGTGTGGCCGTAAGCAATTACTCCTGGCACCAGACAGGACTTTAAACAGGAGAAAGGATAATTTTTTTTTACCGCAAATAAAAATAGATTACAGCACCTGGTATTCCCAGGCAGTCTCCAATCCAAGTACTAACCAGGCCCGACCATGCTTAGCTTGCGAGATCAGACGAGATCGGGCGTGTTCACGGTGGTGTGGCCGTAAGCAATTGCTCCTGGCACCAGACAGGACTTTAAACAGGAGAAAGGATAATTTTTTTTACCCCAAATGAAAACAGCTTACAGCACCTGGTATTCCCAGGCGGTCTCCCATCCAGGTACTAACCAGGCCCGACCGTGCTTAGCTTCCGAGATCAGACGAGATCGGACGTGTTCACGGTGGTGTGGCCGTAACCAATTGCTCCTGGCACCAGACAGGACTTTAAACAGGAGAAAGGATGATTTTTTTTACCCCAAATGAAAATAGCTTACAGCACCTGGTATTCCCAGGCGGTCTCCCATCCAGGTACTAATCCGGCCCGACCGTGCTTAGCTTCCGAGATCAGACGAGATTGGGCGTGTTCGCAGTGGTGTGGCCGTAAGCAATTACTCCTGGCACCAGACAGGACTTTAAACAGGAGAAAGGATCATTTTTTTTACCCCAAATGAAAATCGATTACAGCACCTAGTATTCCCAGGCGGTCTCCCATCCAAGTACTAACCATGCCCGACCGTGCTTAGCTTCCGAGATCAGACGAGATTAGGCGTATTCACGGTGGTGTGGCCGTAAGCAATTGCTCCTGGCACCAGACAGGACTTTAAACAGGAGAAAGGATCATTTTTTTTACCCCAAATGAAAATAGATTACAGCACCTGGTATTCCCAGGAGGTCTCCCATCCAAGTACTACCCAGGCCCGACCGTGCTTAGCTTCCGAGATCAGACGAGATCGGGCGTGTTCACGGTGGTGTGGCCGTAAGCAATTGCTCCTGGCACCAGACAGGACTTTTAACAGGAGAAAGGATGATTTGTTTTACCCCAAATGAAAATAGCTTACAGCACCTGGTATTCCCAGGCGGTCTCCCATCCAAGTACTAACCAGGCCCGACCGTGCATAGCTTCCGAGATCAGACGAGATCGGGCGTGTTCACGGTGGTGTGGCCGTAAGCAATTGCTCCTGGCACCAGACAGGACTTTAAACAGGAGAAAGGATGATTTTTTTTACCCCAAATGAAAATAGCTTACAGCACCTGGTATTCCCAGGCGGTCTCCCATCCATGTACTAACCAGGCCCGACCGTGCTTAGCTTCCGAGATCAGTCGAGATCGGGCGTGTTTGCAGTGGTGTGGCCGTAAGCAATTACTCCTGGCACCAGACAGGACTTTGAACAGGAGAAAGGATCATTTTTTTTACCCCAAATGAAAATAGATTACAGCACCTGGTATTCCCAGGAGGTCTCCCATCCAAGTACTAACCAGGCTCGACCGTGCTTAGCTTCCGAGATCAGACGAGATCGGGCGTGTTCACGGTGGTGTGGCCGTAAGCAATTGCTCCTGGCACCAGACAGGACTTTTAACAGGAGAAAGGATGATTTTTTTTACCCCAAATGAAAATAGCTTACAGCACCTGGTATTCCCAGGCGGTCTCCCATCCAAGTACTAACCAGGCCCGACCGTGCTTAGCTTCCGAGATCAGACGATATCGGGCGTGTTCACGGTGGTGTGGCCGTAAGCAATTGCTCCTGGCACCAGACAGGACTTTAAACAGGAGAAAGGATCATTTTTTTTACCCCAAATGAAAATAGATTACAGCACCTGGTATTCCCAGGCGGTCTCCCATCCAAGTACTAACCAGGCCCGACCGTGCTTAGCTACCGAGATCAGACGAGATCGGGCGTGTCCGCAGTGGTGTGGACGTAATCAATTGCTCCTGGCACCAGACAGGACTTTAAACAGTAGAAAGGATCATTTTTTTTACCCCAAATGAAAATAGATTACAGCACCTGGTATTCCCAGGCGGTCTCCCATCCAAGTACTAACCAGGCCCGACCGTGCTTAGCTTCCGATTTCAGACGAGATCGGGCGTGTTCACGGTGGTGTGGCCGTAAGCAATTGCTCCTGGCACCAGACAGGACTTTAAACAGGAGAAAGGATGATTTTTTTTACCCCAAATGAAAATAGCTTACAGCACCTGGTATTCCCAGGCGGTCTCCCATCCAGGTACTAACCAGGCCCGACCGTGCTTAGCTTCCGAGATCAGACGAGATCGGACGTGTTCGCAGTGGTGTGGCCGTAAGCAATTGCTCCTGGCACCAGACAGGACTTTAAACAGGAGAAAGGATGATTTTTTTTACCCCAAATGAAAATAGCTTACAGCACCTGGTATTCCCAGGCGGTCTCCCATCCAGGTACTATCCAGGCCCGACCGTGCTTAGCTTCCGAGATCAGACGAGATCGGGCGTGTTCGCAGTGGTGTTGCCGTAAGCAATTGCTCCTGGCACCAGACAGGACTTTAAACAGGAGAAAGGATGATTTTTTTTACCCCAAATGAAAATAGCTTACAGCACCTGGAATTCCCAGGCGGTCTCACATCCAGGTACTAACCAGGCCCGACCGTGCTTAGCTTCCGAGATCAGACGAGATCGGGCGTGTTCGCAGTGGTGTGGCCGTAAGCAATTGCTCATGGCACCAGACAGGACTTTAAACAGGAGAAAGGATCATTTTTTTTACCCCAAATGAAAATAGATTACAGCACCTGGTATTCCCAGGCGGTCTCCCATCCAAGTACTAACCAGTCCCGACCGTGCTTAGCTTCCGATATCAGACGAGATCGGGCGTGTTCACAGTGGTGTGGCCATAAGCAATTGCTCCTGGCACCAGACAGGACTCTAAACAGGAGAAAGGATGATTTTTTTTACCCCAAATTAAAATAGCTTACAGCACCTGGTATTCCCAGGCGGTCTCCCATCCAGGTACTAACCAGGCTCGACCGTGCTTAGCTTCCGAGATCAGACGAGATCGGGCGTGTTCACGGTGGTGTGGCCGTAAGCAATTGCTCCTGGCACCAGACAGGACTTTTAACAGGAGAAAGGATGATTTTTTTTACCCCAAATGAAAATAGCTTACAGCACCTGGTATTCCCAGGCGGTCTCCCATCCAAGTACTAACCAGGCCCGACCGTGCTTAGCTTCCGAGATCAGACGATATCGGGCGTGTTCACGGTGGTGTGGCCGTAAGCAATTGCTCCTGGCACCAGACAGGACTTTAAACAGGAGAAAGGATCATTTTTTTTACCCCAAATGAAAATAGATTACAGCACCTGGTATTCCCAGGCGGTCTCCCATCCAAGTACTAACCAGGCCCGACCGTGCTTAGCTACCGAGATCAGACGAGATCGGGCGTGTCCGCAGTGGTGTGGACGTAATCAATTGCTCCTGGCACCAGCCAGGACTTTAAACAGTAGAAAGGATCATTTTTTTTACCCCAAATGAAAATAGATTACAGCACCTGGTATTCCCAGGCGGTCTCCCATCCAAGTACTAACCAGGCCCGACCGTGCTTAGCTTCCGATTTCAGACGAGATCGGGCGTGTTCACGGTGGTGTGGCCGTAAGCAATTGCTCCTGGCACCAGACAGGACTTTAAACAGGAGAAAGGATGATTTTTTTTACCCCAAATGAAAATAGCTTACAGCACCTGGTATTCCCAGGCGGTCTCCCATCCAGGTACTAACCAGGCCCGACCGTGCTTAGCTTCCGAGATCAGACGAGATCGGACGTGTTCGCAGTGGTGTGGCCGTAAGCAATTGCTCCTGGCACCAGACAGGACTTTAAACAGGAGAAAGGATGATTTTTTTTACCCCAAATGAAAATAGCTTACAGCACCTGGTATTCCCAGGCGGTCTCCCATCCAGGTACTATCCAGGCCCGACCGTGCTTAGCTTCCGAGATCAGACGAGATCGGGCGTGTTCGCAGTGGTGTTGCCGTAAGCAATTGCTCCTGGCACCAGACAGGACTTTAAACAGGAGAAAGGATGATTTTTTTTACCCCAAATGAAAATAGCTTACAGCACCTGGAATTCCCAGGCGGTCTCACATCCAGGTACTAACCAGGCCCGACCGTGCTTAGCTTCCGAGATCAGACGAGATCGGGCGTGTTCGCAGTGGTGTGGCCGTAAGCAATTGCTCATGGCACCAGACAGGACTTTAAACAGGAGAAAGGATCATTTTTTTTACCCCAAATGAAAATAGATTACAGCACCTGGTATTCCCAGGCGGTCTCCCATCCAAGTACTAACCAGTCCCGACCGTGCTTAGCTTCCGATATCAGACGAGATCGGGCGTGTTCACAGTGGTGTGGCCGTAAGCAATTGCTCCTGGCACCAGACAGGACTCTAAACAGGAGAAAGGATGATTTTTTTTACCCCAAATTAAAATAGCTTACAGCACCTGGTATTCCCAGGCGGTCTCCCATCCAGGTACTAACCAGGCCCGACCGTGCTTAGCTTCCGAGATCAGACGAGATCGGGCGTTTTCGCAGTGGTGTTGCCGTAAGCAATTGATCCTGGCACCAGACAGGACTTTAAACAGGAGAAAGGATGATTTTTTTTACCCCAAATGAAAATAGCTTACAGCACCTGGAATTCCCAGGCGGTCTCCCATCCAGGTACTAACCAGGCCCGACCGTGCTTAGCTTCCGAGATCAGACGAGATCAGGCGTGTTCGCAGTGGTGTGGCCGTAAGCAATTGCTCATGGCACCAGACAGGACTTTAAACAGGAGAAAGGATCATTTTTTTTACCCCAAATGAAAATAGATTACAGCACCTGGTATTCCCAGGCGGTCTCCCATCCAGGTACTAACCAGGCCCGACCGTGCTTAGCTTCCGAGATCAGACGAGATCGGGCGTGTTCGCAGTGGTGTGGCCGTAAGCAATTGCTCCTGGCACCAGACAGGACTTTAAACAGGAGAAAGGAACATTTTTTTTACCCCAAATGAAAATAGCTTACAGCACCTGGTATTCCCAGGCGGTCTCCCATCCAGGTACTAACCAGGCCCGACCGTGCTTAGCTTCCGAGATCAGACGAGATCGGGCGTGTTCGCAGTGGTGTGGCCGTAAGCAATTGCTCCTGGCACCAGACAGGACTTTAAACAGGAGAAAGGATCATTTTTTTTTACCCCAAATGAAAATAGATCACAGCACCTGGTATTCCCAGGCGGTCTCCCATCCAAGTACTAACCAGGCCCGACCGTGCTTAGCTTCCGAGATCAGACGAGATCGGGCGTGTTCCCGGTGGTGTGGCCGTAAGCAATTTCTCCAGCACCTGGTATTCCCAGGCGGTCTCCCATCCAAGTACTAACAACCCCCGACCGTGCTTAGCTTCCGAGATCAGACGAGATCGGGCGTGTTCCCGGTGGGGTGGCCGTAAGCAATTGCTCCTGGCACCAGACAGGACTTTAAACAGGAGAAAGGATGATTTTTTTTACCCCAAATGAAAATAGCTTACAGCACCTGGTATTCCCAGGCGGTATCCCATCCAGGTACTAAGCAGGCCCGACCGTGCTTTGCTTCCGAGATCAGACGAGATCTGGCGTGTTCACGGTGGTGTGGCCGTAAGCAATTGCTCCTGGCACCAGACAGGACTTTAAACAGGAGAAAGGATGATTTTTTTTACCCCAAATGAAAATAGCTTACAGCACCTAGTATTCCCAGGCGGTCTCCCATCCAGGTACTAACCAGGCCCAACCGTGCTTAGCTTCCGAGATCAGTCGAGATCGGGCGTGTTCGCAGTTGTGTGGCCGTAAGCAATTGCTCCTGGCACCAGACAGGACTTTAAACAGGAGAAAGGATGATTTTTTTTACCCCAAATGAAAATAGCTTACAGCACCTAGTATTCCCAGGCGGTCTCCCATCCAGGTACTAACCAGGCCCAACCGTGCTTAGCTTCCGAGATCAGTCGAGATCGGGCGTGTTCGCAGT
Source organism: Micromesistius poutassou (assembly GCF_964030765.1). Taxonomy (NCBI): domain Eukaryota; kingdom Metazoa; phylum Chordata; class Actinopteri; order Gadiformes; family Gadidae; genus Micromesistius; species Micromesistius poutassou. The sequence continues at coordinate 26,172,255 of NC_140271.1, forward strand.
TGTGTGGCCGTAAGCAATTGCTCCTGGCACCAGACAGGACTTTAAACAGGAGAAAGGATCATTTTTTTACCCCAAATGAAAATAGCTTACAGCACCTGGTATTCCCAGGCGGTCTCCCATCCAAGTACTAACCAGGCCCGACCATGCTTAGCTTCCGAGAACAGACGAGAGCAGGCGTGTTCAAGGTGGTGTGGCCATAAGCGATTACTCCTGGCACCAGACAGGACTTTAAACAGGAGAAAGAATGATTTTTTTTACCCCAAATGAAAATAGCTTACAGCACCTGGTATTCCCAGGCGGTCTCCCATCCAAGTACTAACCAGGCCCGACCGTGCTTAGCTTCCGAGATCAGACGAGATCGGGCGTGTTCGCGGTGGTGTGGCCGTAAGCAATTGCTCCTGGCACCAGACAGGACTTTAAACAGGAGAAAGGATAATTTTTTTTACCCCAAATGAAAATAGCTTACAGCACCTAGTATTCCCAGGCGGTCTCCCATCCAGGTACTAACCACGCCCGACCGTGCTTAGCTTCCGAGATCAGACGAGATCGGGCGTGTTCGCAGTGGTGTGGCCGTAAGCAATTGCTCCTGGCACCAGACAGGACTTTAAACAGGAGAAAGGATCATTTTTTTTACCCCAAATGAAAATAGCTTACAGCACCTGGTATTCCCAGGCGGTCTCCCATCCAAGTACTAACCAGGCCCGACCGTGCTTAGCTTCCGAGATCAGACGAGATCGGGCGTGTTCCCGGTGGGGTGGCCGTAAGCAATTGCTCCTGGCACCAGACAGGACTTTAAACAGGAGAAAGGATGATTTTTTTTACCCCAAATGAAAATAGCTTACAGCACCTGGTATTCCCAGGCGGTATCCCATCCAGGTACTAAGCAGGCCCGACCGTGCTTTGCTTCCGAGATCAGACGAGATCTGGCGTGTTCACGGTGGTGTGGCCGTAAGCAATTGCTCCTGGCACCAGACAGGACTTTAAACAGGAGAAAGGATGATTTTTTTTACCCCAAATGAAAATAGCTTACAGCACCTAGTATTCCCAGGCGGTCTCCCATCCAGGTACTAACCAGGCCCAACCGTGCTTAGCTTCCGAGATCAGTCGAGATCGGGCGTGTTCGCAGTTGTGTGGCCGTAAGCAATTGCTCCTGGCACCAGACAGGACTTTAAACAGGAGAAAGGATCATTTTTTTACCCCAAATGAAAATAGCTTACAGCACCTGGTATTCCCAGGCGGTCTCCCATCCAAGTACTAACCAGGCCCGACCATGCTTAGCTTCCGAGAACAGACGAGAGCAGGCGTGTTCAAGGTGGTGTGGCCATAAGCGATTACTCCTGGCACCAGACAGGACTTTAAACAGGAGAAAGAATGATTTTTTTTACCCCAAATGAAAATAGCTTACAGCACCTGGTATTCCCAGGCGGTCTCCCATCCAAGTACTAACCAGGCCGGACCGTGCTTAGCTTCCGAGATCAGACGAGATCGGGCGTGTTCGCGGTGGTGTGGCCGTAAGCAATTGCTCCTGGCACCAGACAGGACTTTAAACAGGAGAAAGGATAATTTTTTTTACCCCAAATGAAAATAGCTTACAGCACCTAGTATTCCCAGGCGGTCTCCCATCCAGGTACTAACCACGCCCGACCGTGCTTAGCTTCCGAGATCAGACGAGATCGGGCGTGTTCGCAGTGGTGTGGCCGTAAGCAATTGCTCCTGGCACCAGACAGGACTTTAAACAGGAGAAAGGATCATTTTTTTTACCCCAAATGAAAATAGCTTACAGCACCTGGTATTCCCAGGCGGTCTCCCATCCAAGTACTAACCAGGCCCGACCGTGCTTAGCTTCCGAGATCAGACGAGATCGGGCGTGTTCCCGGTGGGGTGGCCGTAAGCAATTGCTCCTGGCACCAGACAGGACTTTAAACAGGAGAAAGGATGATTTTTTTTACCCCAAATGAAAATAGCTTACAGCACCTGGTATTCCCAGGCGGTATCCCATCCAGGTACTAAGCAGGCCCGACCGTGCTTTGCTTCCGAGATCAGACGAGATCTGGCGTGTTCACGGTGGTGTGGCCGTAAGCAATTGCTCCTGGCACCAGACAGGACTTTAAACAGGAGAAAGGATGATTTTTTTTACCCCAAATGAAAATAGCTTACAGCACCTAGTATTCCCAGGCGGTCTCCCATCCAGGTACTAACCAGGCCCAACCGTGCTTAGCTTCCGAGATCAGTCGAGATCGGGCGTGTTCGCAGTTGTGTGGCCGTAAGCAATTGCTCCTGGCACCAGACAGGACTTTAAACAGGAGAAAGGATCATTTTTTTACCCCAAATGAAAATAGCTTACAGCACCTGGTATTCCCAGGCGGTCTCCCATCCAAGTACTAACCAGGCCCGACCATGCTTAGCTTCCGAGAACAGACGAGAGCAGGCGTGTTCAAGGTGGTGTGGCCATAAGCGATTACTCCTGGCACCAGACAGGACTTTAAACAGGAGAAAGAATGATTTTTTTTACCCCAAATGAAAATAGCTTACAGCACCTGGTATTCCCAGGCGGTCTCCCATCCAAGTACTAACCAGGCCCGACCGTGCTTAGCTTCCGAGATCAGACGAGATCGGGCGTGTTCGCGGTGGTGTGGCCGTAAGCAATTGCTCCTGGCACCAGACAGGACTTTAAACAGGAGAAAGGATAATTTTTTTTACCCCAAATGAAAATAGCTTACAGCACCTAGTATTCCCAGGCGGTCTCCCATCCAGGTACTAACCACGCCCGACCGTGCTTAGCTTCCGAGATCAGACGAGATCGGGCGTGTTCGCAGTGGTGTGGCCGTAAGCAATTGCTCCTGGCACCAGACAGGACTTTAAACAGGAGAAAGGATCATTTTTTTTACCCCAAATGAAAATAGCTTACAGCACCTGGTATTCCCAGGCGGTCTCCCATCCAAGTACTAACCAGGCCCGACCGTGCTTAGCTTCCGAGATCAGACGAGATCGGGCGTGTTCCCGGTGGGGTGGCCGTAAGCAATTGCTCCTGGCACCAGACAGGACTTTAAACAGGAGAAAGGATGATTTTTTTTACCCCAAATGAAAATAGCTTACAGCACCTGGTATTCCCAGGCGGTATCCCATCCAAGTACTAACCAGGCCGGACCGTGCTTAGCTTCCGAGATCAGACGAGATCTGGCGTGTTCACGGTGGTGTGGCCGTAAGCAATTGCTCCTGGCACCAGACAGGACTTTAAACAGGAGAAAGGATGATTTTTTTTACCCCAAATGAAAATAGCTTACAGCACCTAGTATTCCCAGGCGGTCTCCCATCCAGGTACTAACCAGGCCCAACCGTGCTTAGCTTCCGAGATCAGTCGAGATCGGGCGTGTTCGCAGTTGTGTGGCCGTAAGCAATTGCTCCTGGCACCAGACAGGACTTTAAACAGGAGAAAGGATCATTTTTTTACCCCAAATGAAAATAGCTTACAGCACCTGGTATTCCCAGGCGGTCTCCCATCCAAGTACTAACCAGGCCCGACCATGCTTAGCTTCCGAGAACAGACGAGAGCAGGCGTGTTCAAGGTGGTGTGGCCATAAGCGATTACTCCTGGCACCAGACAGGACTTTAAACAGGAGAAAGAATGATTTTTTTTACCCCAAATGAAAATAGCTTACAGCACCTGGTATTCCCAGGCGGTCTCCCATCCAAGTACTAACCAGGCCCGACCGTGCTTAGCTTCCGAGATCAGACGAGATCGGGCGTGTTCGCGGTGGTGTGGCCGTAAGCAATTGCTCCTGGCACCAGACAGGACTTTAAACAGGAGAAAGGATAATTTTTTTTACCCCAAATGAAAATATCTTACAGCACCTAGTATTCCCAGGCAGTCTCCCATACAGGTACTAACCACGCCCGACCATGCTTAGCTTCCGAGATCAGACGAGATCGGGCGTGTTCGCAGTGGTGTGGCCGTAAGCAATTGCTCCTGGCACCAGACAGGACTTTAAACAGGAGAAAGGATCATTTTTTTTACCCCAAATGAAAATAGCTTACAGCACCTGGTATTCCCAGGCGGTCTCCCATCCAAGTACTAACCAGGCCCGACCGTGCTTAGCTTCCGAGATCAGACGAGATCGGGCGTGTTCCCGGTGGGGTGGCCGTAAGCAATTGCTCCTGGCACCAGACAGGACTTTAAACAGGAGAAAGGATGATTTTTTTTACCCCAAATGAAAATAGCTTACAGCACCTGGTATTCCCAGGCGGTATCCCATCCAGGTACTAAGCAGGCCCGACCGTGCTTTGCTTCCGAGATCAGACGAGATCTGGCGTGTTCACGGTGGTGTGGCCGTAAGCAATTGCTCCTGGCACCAGACAGGACTTTAAACAGGAGAAAGGATAATTTTTTTTACCCCAAATGAAAATAGCTTACAGCACCTAGTATTCCCAGGCGGTCTCCCATCCAGGTACTAACCACGCCCGACCGTGCTTAGCTTCCGAGATCAGACGAGATCGGGCGTGTTCGCAGTGGTGTGGCCGTAAGCAATTGCTCCTGGCACCAGACAGGACTTTAAACAGGAGAAAGGATCATTTTTTTTACCCCAAATGAAAATAGCTTACAGCACCTGGTATTCCCAGGCGGTCTCCCATCCAAGTACTAACCAGGCCCGACCGTGCTTAGCTTCCGAGATCAGACGAGATCGGGCGTGTTCCCGGTGGGGTGGCCGTAAGCAATTGCTCCTGGCACCAGACAGGACTTTAAACAGGAGAAAGGATGATTTTTTTTACCCCAAATGAAAATAGCTTACAGCACCTGGTATTCCCAGGCGGTATCCCATCCAGGTACTAAGCAGGCCCGACCGTGCTTTGCTTCCGAGATCAGACGAGATCTGGCGTGTTCACGGTGGTGTGGCCGTAAGCAATTGCTCCTGGCACCAGACAGGACTTTAAACAGGAGAAAGGATGATTTTTTTTACCCCAAATGAAAATAGCTTACAGCACCTAGTATTCCCAGGCGGTCTCCCATCCAGGTACTAACCAGGCCCAACCGTGCTTAGCTTCCGAGATCAGTCGAGATCGGGCGTGTTCGCAGTTGTGTGGCCGTAAGCAATTGCTCCTGGCACCAGACAGGACTTTAAACAGGAGAAAGGATCATTTTTTTACCCCAAATGAAAATAGCTTACAGCACCTGGTATTCCCAGGCGGTCTCCCATCCAAGTACTAACCAGGCCCGACCATGCTTAGCTTCCGAGAACAGACGAGAGCAGGCGTGTTCAAGGTGGTGTGGCCATAAGCGATTACTCCTGGCACCAGACAGGACTTTAAACAGGAGAAAGAATGATTTTTTTTACCCCAAATGAAAATAGCTTACAGCACCTGGTATTCCCAGGCGGTCTCCCATCCAAGTACTAACCAGGCCCGACCGTGCTTAGCTTCCGAGATCAGACGAGATCGGGCGTGTTCGCGGTGGTGTGGCCGTAAGCAATTGCTCCTGGCACCAGACAGGACTTTAAACAGGAGAAAGGATAATTTTTTTTACCCCAAATGAAAATAGCTTACAGCACCTAGTATTCCCAGGCGGTCTCCCATCCAGGTACTAACCACGCCCGACCGTGCTTAGCTTCCGAGATCAGACGAGATCGGGCGTGTTCGCAGTGGTGTGGCCGTAAGCAATTGCTCCTGGCACCAGACAGGACTTTAAACAGGAGAAAGGATGATTTTTTTTACCCCAAATGAAAATAGCTTACAGCACCTGGTATTCCCAGGCGGTATCCCATCCAGGTACTAAGCAGGCCCGACCGTGCTTTGCTTCCGAGATCAGACGAGATCTGGCGTGTTCACGGTGGTGTGGCCGTAAGCAATTGCTCCTGGCACCAGACAGGACTTTAAACAGGAGAAAGGATGATTTTTTTTACCCCAAATGAAAATAGCTTACAGCACCTAGTATTCCCAGGCGGTCTCCCATCCAGGTACTAACCAGGCCCAACCGTGCTTAGCTTCCGAGATCAGTCGAGATCGGGCGTGTTCGCAGTTGTGTGGCCGTAAGCAATTACTCCTGGCACCAGACAGGACTTTAAACAGGAGAAAGGATCATTTTTTTACCCCAAATGAAAATAGCTTACAGCACCTGGTATTCCCAGGCGGTCTCCCATCCAAGTACTAACCAGGCCCGACCATGCTTAGCTTCCGAGAACAGACGAGAGCAGGCGTGTTCAAGGTGGTGTGGCCATAAGCGATTACTCCTGGCACCAGACAGGACTTTAAACAGGAGAAAGAATGATTTTTTTTACCCCAAATGAAAATAGCTTACAGCACCTGGTATTCCCAGGCGGTCTCCCATCCAAGTACTAACCAGGCCCGACCGTGCTTAGCTTCCGAGATCAGACGAGATCGGGCGTGTTCGCGGTGGTGTGGCCGTAAGCAATTGCTCCTGGCACCAGACAGGACTTTAAACAGGAGAAAGGATAATTTTTTTTACCCCAAATGAAAATAGCTTACAGCACCTAGTATTCCCAGGCGGTCTCCCATCCAGGTACTAACCACGCCCGACCGTGCTTAGCTTCCGAGATCAGACGAGATCGGGCGTGTTCGCAGTGGTGTGGCCGTAAGCAATTGCTCCTGGCACCAGACAGGACTTTAAACAGGAGAAAGGATCATTTTTTTTACCCCAAATGAAAATAGCTTACAGCACCTGGTATTCCCAGGCGGTATCCCATCCAGGTACTAAGCAGGCCCGACCGTGCTTTGCTTCCGAGATCAGACGAGATCTGGCGTGTTCACGGTGGTGTGGCCGTAAGCAATTGCTCCTGGCACCAGACAGGACTTTAAACAGGAGAAAGGATGATTTTTTTTACCCCAAATGAAAATAGCTTACAGCACCTAGTATTCCCAGGCGGTCTCCCATCCAGGTACTAACCAGGCCCAACCGTGCTTAGCTTCCGAGATCAGTCGAGATCGGGCGTGTTCGCAGTTGTGTGGCCGTAAGCAATTGCTCCTGGCACCAGACAGGACTTTAAACAGGAGAAAGGATCATTTTTTTACCCCAAATGAAAATAGCTTACAGCACCTGGTATTCCCAGGCGGTCTCCCATCCAAGTACTAACCAGGCCCGACCATGCTTAGCTTCCGAGAACAGACGAGAGCAGGCGTGTTCAAGGTGGTGTGGCCATAAGCGATTACTCCTGGCACCAGACAGGACTTTAAACAGGAGAAAGAATGATTTTTTTTACCCCAAATGAAAATAGCTTACAGCACCTGGTATTCCCAGGCGGTCTCCCATCCAAGTACTAACCAGGCCCGACCGTGCTTAGCTTCCGAGATCAGACGAGATCGGGCGTGTTCGCGGTGGTGTGGCCGTAAGCAATTGCTCCTGGCACCAGACAGGACTTTAAACAGGAGAAAGGATAATTTTTTTTACCCCAAATGAAAATAGCTTACAGCACCTAGTATTCCCAGGCGGTCTCCCATCCAGGTACTAACCACGCCCGACCGTGCTTAGCTTCCGAGATCAGACGAGATCGGGCGTGTTCGCAGTGGTGTGGCCGTAAGCAATTGCTCCTGGCACCAGACAGGACTTTAAACAGGAGAAAGGATCATTTTTTTTACCCCAAATGAAAATAGCTTACAGCACCTGGTATTCCCAGGCGGTCTCCCATCCAAGTACTAACCAGGCCCGACCGTGCTTAGCTTCCGAGATCAGACGAGATCGGGCGTGTTCCCGGTGGGGTGGCCGTAAGCAATTGCTCCTGGCACCAGACAGGACTTTAAACAGGAGAAAGGATGATTTTTTTTACCCCAAATGAAAATAGCTTACAGCACCTGGTATTCCCAGGCGGTATCCCATCCAGGTACTAAGCAGGCCCGACCGTGCTTTGCTTCCGAGATCAGACGAGATCTGGCGTGTTCACGGTGGTGTGGCCGTAAGCAATTGCTCCTGGCACCAGACAGGACTTTAAACAGGAGAAAGGATGATTTTTTTTACCCCAAATGAAAATAGCTTACAGCACCTAGTATTCCCAGGCGGTCTCCCATCCAGGTACTAACCAGGCCCAACCGTGCTTAGCTTCCGAGATCAGTCGAGATCGGGCGTGTTCGCAGTTGTGTGGCCGTAAGCAATTGCTCCTGGCACCAGACAGGACTTTAAACAGGAGAAAGGATCATTTTTTTACCCCAAATGAAAATAGCTTACAGCACCTGGTATTCCCAGGCGGTCTCCCATCCAAGTACTAACCAGGCCCGACCATGCTTAGCTTCCGAGAACAGACGAGAGCAGGCGTGTTCAAGGTGGTGTGGCCATAAGCGATTACTCCTGGCACCAGACAGGACTTTAAACAGGAGAAAGAATGATTTTTTTTACCCCAAATGAAAATAGCTTACAGCACCTGGTATTCCCAGGCGGTCTCCCATCCAAGTACTAACCAGGCCCGACCGTGCTTAGCTTCCGAGATCAGACAAGATCGGGCGTGTTCGCGGTGGTGTGGCCGTAAGCAATTGCTCCTGGCACCAGACAGGACTTTAAACAGGAGAAAGGATCATTTTTTTTACCCCAAATGAAAATAGCTTACAGCACCTGGTATTCCCAGGCGGTCTCCCATCCAAGTACTAACCAGGCCCGACCGTGCTTAGCTTCCGAGATCAGACGAGATCAGGCGTGTTCGCAGTGGTGTGGCCGTAAGCAATTGCTTCTGGCACCAGACAGGACTTTAAACAGGAGAAAGGATAATTTTTTTTACCCCAAATGAAAATAGATTACAGCACCTGGTATTCCCAGGCGGTCTCCCATCCAAGTACTAACCAGGCCCTACCGTGCTTAGCTTCCGAGATCAGACGAGATCGGGCGTGTTCACGGTGGTGTGGCCGTAAGCAATTGCTCCAGGCACCAGACAGGACTTTAAACAGGAGAAAGGATGATTTTTTTTTTACCCCAAATGAAAATAGCTTACAGCACCTGGTATTCCCAGGCGGTCTCCCATCCAAGTACTAACCAGGCCTGACCGTGCTTAACTTCCGAGATCAGACGAGATCGGGCGTGTTCACGGTGGTGTGGCCGTAAGCAATTGCTCCGGGCACCAGACAGGATGATTTTTTTTACCCCAAATGAAAATAGCTTACAGCACCTGGTATTCCCAGGCGGTCTCCCATCCAGGTACTAACCAAGCCCGACCGTGCTTAGCTTCCGAGATCAGACGAGATCGGGCGTGTTCGCAGTGGTGTTGCCGTAAGCAATTTCTCCTGGCACCAGACAGGACTTTAAACAGGAGAAAGGATGATTTCTTTTACCCCAAATGAAAATAGCTTACAGCACCTGGTATTCCCAGGCGGTCTCCCATCCAGGTACTAACCAGGCCCGACCGTGCTTAGCTTCCGAGATCAGACGAGATCGGGCGTGTTCGCAGTGGTGTGGCCGTAAGCAATTGCTCATGGCACCAGACAGGACTTTAAATAGGAGAAAGGATAATTTTTTTTACCCCAAATGAAAATAGATTACAGCACCTGGTATTCCCAGGCGGTCTCCCATCCAAGTACTAACCAGGCCCGACCGTCCTTCGCTTCCGAGATCAGACGAGATCGGGCGTGTTCACGGTGGTGTGGCCGTAAGCAATTGCTCCTGGCACCAGACAGGACTTTAAACAGGAGAAAGGATGATTTTTTTACCCCCAAATGAAAATAGCTTACAGCACCTGGTATTCCCAGGCGGTCTCCCATCCAGGTACTAACCAGGCCCGATCGTGCGTAGCTTCCGAGAACAGACGAGATCGGGCGTGTTCGCAGTGGTGTGGCCGTAAGTAATTGCTCCTAGCACCAGACAGGACTTTAAACAGGAGAAAGGATCATTTTTTTTACCCCAAATGAAAATAGCTTACAGCACCTGGTATTCCCAGGCGGTCTCCCATCCATGTACTAACCAGGCACGACCGTGCTTAGCTTCCGAGATCAGACGAGATCGGGCGTGTTCGCAGTGGTGTGGCCGTAAGCAATTGCTGCTGGCACCAGACAGGACTTTAAACAGGAGAAAGGATGATTTTTTTTACCCCAAATGAAAATAGCTTACAGCACCTGGTATTCCCAGGCGGTCTCCCATCCAGGTACTAACCAGCCCCGACCGTGCTTAGCTTCCGAGATCAGACGAGATCGGGAGTGTTCACGGTGGTGTGGCCGTAAGCAATTACTCCTGGCACCAGACAGGACTTTAAACAGGAGAAAGGATGATTTTTTTTACCCCAAATGAAAAAAGCTTCCAGCACCTGGTATTCCCAGGCGGTCTCCCATCCAGGTACTAACCAGGCCCGACCGTGCTTAGCTTCCGAGATCAGACGAAATCGGACGTGTTCACGGTGGTGTGGCCGTAAGCAATTGCTCCTGGCACCAGACAGGACTTTAAACAGGAGAAAGGATGATTTTTTTTTACCCCAAATGAAAATAGCTTACAGCACCTGGTATTCCCAGGCGGTCTCCCATCCATGTACTAACCAGGCCCGACCGTGCTTAGCTTCCGAGATCAGACAAGATCGGGCGTGTTCGCAGTGGTGTGGCCGTAAGCAATTACTCCTGGCACCAGACAGGACTTTAAACAGGAGAAAGGATCATTTTTTTTACCCCAAATGAAAATAGATTACAGCACCTGGTATTCCCAGGCGGTCTCCCATCCAAGTACTAACCAGGCCCGACCGTGCTTAGCTTCCGAGATCAGACGAGATCGGCCGTGTTCCCGGTGGTGTGGCCGTAAGCAATTGCTCCTGGCACCAGACAGGACTTTAAACAGGAGAAAGGATGATTTTTTTTACCCCAAATGAAAATAGCTTACAGCACCTAGTATTCCCAGGCGGTCTCCCATCCAGGTACTAACCAGGCCCAACCGTGCTTAGCTTCCGAGATCAGTCGAGATCGGGCGTGTTCGCAGTTGTGTGGCCGTAAGCAATTGCTCCTGGCACCAGACAGGACTTTAAACAGGAGAAAGGATCATTTTTTTACCCCAAATGAAAATAGCTTACAGCACCTGGTATTCCCAGGCGGTCTCCCATCCAAGTACTAACCAGGCCCGACCATGCTTAGCTTCCGAGAACAGACGAGAGCAGGCGTGTTCAAGGTGGTGTGGCCATAAGCGATTACTCCTGGCACCAGACAGGACTTTAAACAGGAGAAAGAATGATTTTTTTTACCCCAAATGAAAATAGCTTACAGCACCTGGTATTCCCAGGCGGTCTCCCATCCAAGTACTAACCAGGCCCGACCGTGCTTAGCTTCCGAGATCAGACGAGATCGGGCGTGTTCGCGGTGGTGTGGCCGTAAGCAATTGCTCCTGGCACCAGACAGGACTTTAAACAGGAGAAAGGATAATTTTTTTTACCCCAAATGAAAATAGCTTACAGCACCTAGTATTCCCAGGCGGTCTCCCATCCAGGTACTAACCACGCCCGACCGTGCTTAGCTTCCGAGATCAGACGAGATCGGGCGTGTTCGCAGTGGTGTGGCCGTAAGCAATTGCTCCTGGCACCAGACAGGACTTTAAACAGGAGAAAGGATCATTTTTTTTACCCCAAATGAAAATAGCTTACAGCACCTGGTATTCCCAGGCGGTCTCCCATCCAAGTACTAACCAGGCCCGACCGTGCTTAGCTTCCGAGATCAGACGAGATCGGGCGTGTTCCCGGTGGGGTGGCCGTAAGCAATTGCTCCTGGCACCAGACAGGACTTTAAACAGGAGAAAGGATGATTTTTTTTACCCCAAATGAAAATAGCTTACAGCACCTGGTATTCCCAGGCGGTATCCCATCCAGGTACTAAGCAGGCCCGACCGTGCTTTGCTTCCGAGATCAGACGAGATCTGGCGTGTTCACGGTGGTGTGGCCGTAAGCAATTGCTCCTGGCACCAGACAGGACTTTAAACAGGAGAAAGGATGATTTTTTTTACCCCAAATGAAAATAGCTTACAGCACCTAGTATTCCCAGGCGGTCTCCCATCCAGGTACTAACCAGGCCCAACCGTGCTTAGCTTCCGAGATCAGTCGAGATCGGGCGTGTTCGCAGTTGTGTGGCCGTAAGCAATTGCTCCTGGCACCAGACAGGACTTTAAACAGGAGAAAGGATCATTTTTTTACCCCAAATGAAAATAGCTTACAGCACCTGGTATTCCCAGGCGGTCTCCCATCCAAGTACTAACCAGGCCCGACCATGCTTAGCTTCCGAGAACAGACGAGAGCAGGCGTGTTCAAGGTGGTGTGGCCATAAGCGATTACTCCTGGCACCAGACAGGACTTTAAACAGGAGAAAGGATGATTTTTTTTACCCCAAATGAAAATAGCTTACAGCACCTAGTATTCCCAGGCGGTCTCCCATCCAGGTACTAACCAGGCCCAACCGTGCTTAGCTTCCGAGATCAGTCGAGATCGGGCGTGTTCGCAGTTGTGTGGCCGTAAGCAATTGCTCCTGGCACCAGACAGGACTTTAAACAGGAGAAAGGATCATTTTTTTACCCCAAATGAAAATAGCTTACAGCACCTGGTATTCCCAGGCGGTCTCCCATCCAAGTACTAACCAGGCCCGACCATGCTTAGCTTCCGAGAACAGACGAGAGCAGGCGTGTTCAAGGTGGTGTGGCCATAAGCGATTACTCCTGGCACCAGACAGGACTTTAAACAGGAGAAAGAATGATTTTTTTTACCCCAAATGAAAATAGCTTACAGCACCTGGTATTCCCAGGCGGTCTCCCATCCAAGTACTAACCAGGCCCGACCGTGCTTAGCTTCCGAGATCAGACGAGATCGGGCGTGTTCGCGGTGGTGTGGCCGTAAGCAATTGCTCCTGGCACCAGACAGGACTTTAAACAGGAGAAAGGATAATTTTTTTTACCCCAAATGAAAATAGCTTACAGCACCTAGTATTCCCAGGCGGTCTCCCATACAGGTACTAACCACGCCCGACCGTGCTTAGCTTCCGAGATCAGACGAGATCGGGCGTGTTCGCAGTGGTGTGGCCGTAAGCAATTGCTCCTGGCACCAGACAGGACTTTAAACAGGAGAAAGGATCATTTTTTTTACCCCAAATGAAAATAGCTTACAGCACCTGGTATTCCCAGGCGGTCTCCCATCCAAGTACTAACCAGGCCCGACCGTGCTTAGCTTCCGAGATCAGACGAGATCGGGCGTGTTCCCGGTGGGGTGGCCGTAAGCAATTGCTCCTGGCACCAGACAGGACTTTAAACAGGAGAAAGGATGATTTTTTTTACCCCAAATGAAAATAGCTTACAGCACCTGGTATTCCCAGGCGGTATCCCATCCAGGTACTAAGCAGGCCCGACCGTGCTTTGCTTCCGAGATCAGACGAGATCTGGCGTGTTCACGGTGGTGTGGCCGTAAGCAATTGCTCCTGGCACCAGACAGGACTTTAAACAGGAGAAAGGATGATTTTTTTACCCCAAATGAAAATAGCTTACAGCACCTAGTATTCCCAGGCGGTCTCCCATCCAGGTACTAACCAGGCCCAACCGTGCTTAGCTTCCGAGATCAGTCGAGATCGGGCGTGTTCGCAGTTGTGTGGCCGTAAGCAATTGCTCCTGGCACCAGACAGGACTTTAAACAGGAGAAAGGATCATTTTTTTACCCCAAATGAAAATAGCTTACAGCACCTGGTATTCCCAGGCGGTCTCCCATCCAAGTACTAACCAGGCCCGACCATGCTTAGCTTCCGAGAACAGACGAGAGCAGGCGTGTTCAAGGTGGTGTGGCCATAAGCGATTACTCCTGGCACCAGACAGGACTTTAAACAGGAGAAAGAATGATTTTTTTTACCCCAAATGAAAATAGCTTACAGCACCTGGTATTCCCAGGCGGTCTCCCATCCAAGTACTAACCAGGCCCGACCGTGCTTAGCTTCCGAGATCAGACGAGATCGGGCGTGTTCGCGGTGGTGTGGCCGTAAGCAATTGCTCCTGGCACCAGACAGGACTTTAAACAGGAGAAAGGATAATTTTTTTTACCCCAAATGAAAATAGCTTACAGCACCTAGTATTCCCAGGCGGTCTCCCATCCAGGTACTAACCACGCCCGACCGTGCTTAGCTTCCGAGATCAGACGAGATCGGGCGTGTTCGCAGTGGTGTGGCCGTAAGCAATTGCTCCTGGCACCAGACAGGACTTTAAACAGGAGAAAGGATCATTTTTTTTACCCCAAATGAAAATAGCTTACAGCACCTGGTATTCCCAGGCGGTCTCCCATCCAAGTACTAACCAGGCCCGACCGTGCTTAGCTTCCGAGATCAGACGAGATCGGGCGTGTTCCCGGTGGGGTGGCCGTAAGCAATTGCTCCTGGCACCAGACAGGACTTTAAACAGGAGAAAGGATGATTTTTTTTACCCCAAATGAAAATAGCTTACAGCACCTGGTATTCCCAGGCGGTATCCCATCCAAGTACTAACCAGGCCGGACCGTGCTTAGCTTCCGAGATCAGACGAGATCTGGCGTGTTCACGGTGGTGTGGCCGTAAGCAATTGCTCCTGGCACCAGACAGGACTTTAAACAGGAGAAAGGATGATTTTTTTTACCCCAAATGAAAATAGCTTACAGCACCTAGTATTCCCAGGCGGTCTCCCATCCAGGTACTAACCAGGCCCAACCGTGCTTAGCTTCCGAGATCAGTCGAGATCGGGCGTGTTCGCAGTTGTGTGGCCGTAAGCAATTGCTCCTGGCACCAGACAGGACTTTAAACAGGAGAAAGGATCATTTTTTTACCCCAAATGAAAATAGCTTACAGCACCTGGTATTCCCAGGCGGTCTCCCATCCAAGTACTAACCAGGCCCGACCATGCTTAGCTTCCGAGAACAGACGAGAGCAGGCGTGTTCAAGGTGGTGTGGCCATAAGCGATTACTCCTGGCACCAGACAGGACTTTAAACAGGAGAAAGAATGATTTTTTTTACCCCAAATGAAAATAGCTTACAGCACCTGGTATTCCCAGGCGGTCTCCCATCCAAGTACTAACCAGGCCCGACCGTGCTTAGCTTCCGAGATCAGACGAGATCGGGCGTGTTCGCGGTGGTGTGGCCGTAAGCAATTGCTCCTGGCACCAGACAGGACTTTAAACAGGAGAAAGGATAATTTTTTTTACCCCAAATGAAAATATCTTACAGCACCTAGTATTCCCAGGCAGTCTCCCATACAGGTACTAACCACGCCCGACCATGCTTAGCTTCCGAGATCAGACGAGATCGGGCGTGTTCGCAGTGGTGTGGCCGTAAGCAATTGCTCCTGGCACCAGACAGGACTTTAAACAGGAGAAAGGATCATTTTTTTTACCCCAAATGAAAATAGCTTACAGCACCTGGTATTCCCAGGCGGTCTCCCATCCAAGTACTAACCAGGCCCGACCGTGCTTAGCTTCCGAGATCAGACGAGATCGGGCGTGTTCCCGGTGGGGTGGCCGTAAGCAATTGCTCCTGGCACCAGACAGGACTTTAAACAGGAGAAAGGATGATTTTTTTTACCCCAAATGAAAATAGCTTACAGCACCTGGTATTCCCAGGCGGTATCCCATCCAGGTACTAAGCAGGCCCGACCGTGCTTTGCTTCCGAGATCAGACGAGATCTGGCGTGTTCACGGTGGTGTGGCCGTAAGCAATTGCTCCTGGCACCAGACAGGACTTTAAACAGGAGAAAGGATAATTTTTTTTACCCCAAATGAAAATAGCTTACAGCACCTAGTATTCCCAGGCGGTCTCCCATCCAGGTACTAACCACGCCCGACCGTGCTTAGCTTCCGAGATCAGACGAGATCGGGCGTGTTCGCAGTGGTGTGGCCGTAAGCAATTGCTCCTGGCACCAGACAGGACTTTAAACAGGAGAAAGGATCATTTTTTTTACCCCAAATGAAAATAGCTTACAGCACCTGGTATTCCCAGGCGGTCTCCCATCCAAGTACTAACCAGGCCCGACCGTGCTTAGCTTCCGAGATCAGACGAGATCGGGCGTGTTCCCGGTGGGGTGGCCGTAAGCAATTGCTCCTGGCACCAGACAGGACTTTAAACAGGAGAAAGGATGATTTTTTTTACCCCAAATGAAAATAGCTTACAGCACCTGGTATTCCCAGGCGGTATCCCATCCAGGTACTAAGCAGGCCCGACCGTGCTTTGCTTCCGAGATCAGACGAGATCTGGCGTGTTCACGGTGGTGTGGCCGTAAGCAATTGCTCCTGGCACCAGACAGGACTTTAAACAGGAGAAAGGATGATTTTTTTTACCCCAAATGAAAATAGCTTACAGCACCTAGTATTCCCAGGCGGTCTCCCATCCAGGTACTAACCAGGCCCAACCGTGCTTAGCTTCCGAGATCAGTCGAGATCGGGCGTGTTCGCAGTTGTGTGGCCGTAAGCAATTGCTCCTGGCACCAGACAGGACTTTAAACAGGAGAAAGGATCATTTTTTTACCCCAAATGAAAATAGCTTACAGCACCTGGTATTCCCAGGCGGTCTCCCATCCAAGTACTAACCAGGCCCGACCATGCTTAGCTTCCGAGAACAGACGAGAGCAGGCGTGTTCAAGGTGGTGTGGCCATAAGCGATTACTCCTGGCACCAGACAGGACTTTAAACAGGAGAAAGAATGATTTTTTTTACCCCAAATGAAAATAGCTTACAGCACCTGGTATTCCCAGGCGGTCTCCCATCCAAGTACTAACCAGGCCCGACCGTGCTTAGCTTCCGAGATCAGACGAGATCGGGCGTGTTCGCGGTGGTGTGGCCGTAAGCAATTGCTCCTGGCACCAGACAGGACTTTAAACAGGAGAAAGGATAATTTTTTTTACCCCAAATGAAAATAGCTTACAGCACCTAGTATTCCCAGGCGGTCTCCCATCCAGGTACTAACCACGCCCGACCGTGCTTAGCTTCCGAGATCAGACGAGATCGGGCGTGTTCGCAGTGGTGTGGCCGTAAGCAATTGCTCCTGGCACCAGACAGGACTTTAAACAGGAGAAAGGATCATTTTTTTTACCCCAAATGAAAATAGCTTACAGCACCTGGTATTCCCAGGCGGTCTCCCATCCAAGTACTAACCAGGCCCGACCGTGCTTAGCTTCCGAGATCAGACGAGATCGGGCGTGTTCCCGGTGGGGTGGCCGTAAGCAATTGCTCCTGGCACCAGACAGGACTTTAAACAGGAGAAAGGATGATTTTTTTTACCCCAAATGAAAATAGCTTACAGCACCTGGTATTCCCAGGCGGTATCCCATCCAGGTACTAAGCAGGCCCGACCGTGCTTTGCTTCCGAGATCAGACGAGATCTGGCGTGTTCACGGTGGTGTGGCCGTAAGCAATTGCTCCTGGCACCAGACAGGACTTTAAACAGGAGAAAGGATGATTTTTTTTACCCCAAATGAAAATAGCTTACAGCACCTAGTATTCCCAGGCGGTCTCCCATCCAGGTACTAACCAGGCCCAACCGTGCTTAGCTTCCGAGATCAGTCGAGATCGGGCGTGTTCGCAGTTGTGTGGCCGTAAGCAATTACTCCTGGCACCAGACAGGACTTTAAACAGGAGAAAGGATCATTTTTTTACCCCAAATGAAAATAGCTTACAGCACCTGGTATTCCCAGGCGGTCTCCCATCCAAGTACTAACCAGGCCCGACCATGCTTAGCTTCCGAGAACAGACGAGAGCAGGCGTGTTCAAGGTGGTGTGGCCATAAGCGATTACTCCTGGCACCAGACAGGACTTTAAACAGGAGAAAGAATGATTTTTTTTACCCCAAATGAAAATAGCTTACAGCACCTGGTATTCCCAGGCGGTCTCCCATCCAAGTACTAACCAGGCCCGACCGTGCTTAGCTTCCGAGATCAGACGAGATCGGGCGTGTTCGCGGTGGTGTGGCCGTAAGCAATTGCTCCTGGCACCAGACAGGACTTTAAACAGGAGAAAGGATAATTTTTTTTACCCCAAATGAAAATAGCTTACAGCACCTAGTATTCCCAGGCGGTCTCCCATCCAGGTACTAACCACGCCCGACCGTGCTTAGCTTCCGAGATCAGACGAGATCGGGCGTGTTCGCAGTGGTGTGGCCGTAAGCAATTGCTCCTGGCACCAGACAGGACTTTAAACAGGAGAAAGGATCATTTTTTTTACCCCAAATGAAAATAGCTTACAGCACCTGGTATTCCCAGGCGGTATCCCATCCAGGTACTAAGCAGGCCCGACCGTGCTTTGCTTCCGAGATCAGACGAGATCTGGCGTGTTCACGGTGGTGTGGCCGTAAGCAATTGCTCCTGGCACCAGACAGGACTTTAAACAGGAGAAAGGATGATTTTTTTTACCCCAAATGAAAATAGCTTACAGCACCTAGTATTCCCAGGCGGTCTCCCATCCAGGTACTAACCAGGCCCAACCGTGCTTAGCTTCCGAGATCAGTCGAGATCGGGCGTGTTCGCAGTTGTGTGGCCGTAAGCAATTGCTCCTGGCACCAGACAGGACTTTAAACAGGAGAAAGGATCATTTTTTTACCCCAAATGAAAATAGCTTACAGCACCTGGTATTCCCAGGCGGTCTCCCATCCAAGTACTAACCAGGCCCGACCATGCTTAGCTTCCGAGAACAGACGAGAGCAGGCGTGTTCAAGGTGGTGTGGCCATAAGCGATTACTCCTGGCACCAGACAGGACTTTAAACAGGAGAAAGAATGATTTTTTTTACCCCAAATGAAAATAGCTTACAGCACCTGGTATTCCCAGGCGGTCTCCCATCCAAGTACTAACCAGGCCCGACCGTGCTTAGCTTCCGAGATCAGACGAGATCGGGCGTGTTCGCGGTGGTGTGGCCGTAAGCAATTGCCCCTGGCACCAGACAGGACTTTAAACAGGAGAAAGGATAATTTTTTTTACCCCAAATGAAAATAGCTTACAGCAGCTAGTATTCCCAGGCGGTCTCCCATCCAGGTACTAACCACGCCCGACCGTGCTTAGCTTCCGAGATCAGACGAGATCGGGCGTGTTCGCAGTGGTGTGGCCGTAAGCAATTGCTCCTGGCACCAGACAGGACTTTAAACAGGAGAAAGGATCATTTTTTTTACCCCAAATGAAAATAGCTTACAGCACCTGGTATTCCCAGGCGGTCTCCCATCCAAGTACTAACCAGGCCCGACCGTGCTTAGCTTCCGAGATCAGACGAGATCGGGCGTGTTCCCGGTGGGGTGGCCGTAAGCAATTGCTCCTGGCACCAGACAGGACTTTAAACAGGAGAAAGGATGATTTTTTTTACCCCAAATGAAAATAGCTTACAGCACCTGGTATTCCCAGGCGGTATCCCATCCAGGTACTAAGCAGGCCCGACCGTGCTTTGCTTCCGAGATCAGACGAGATCTGGCGTGTTCACGGTGGTGTGGCCGTAAGCAATTGCTCCTGGCACCAGACAGGACTTTAAACAGGAGAAAGGATGATTTTTTTTACCCCAAATGAAAATAGCTTACAGCACCTAGTATTCCCAGGCGGTCTCCCATCCAGGTACTAACCAGGCCCAACCGTGCTTAGCTTCCGAGATCAGTCGAGATCGGGCGTGTTCGCAGTTGTGTGGCCGTAAGCAATTGCTCCTGGCACCAGACAGGACTTTAAACAGGAGAAAGGATCATTTTTTTACCCCAAATGAAAATAGCTTACAGCACCTGGTATTCCCAGGCGGTCTCCCATCCAAGTACTAACCAGGCCCGACCATGCTTAGCTTCCGAGAACAGACGAGAGCAGGCGTGTTCAAGGTGGTGTGGCCATAAGCGATTACTCCTGGCACCAGACAGGACTTTAAACAGGAGAAAGAATGATTTTTTTTACCCCAAATGAAAATAGCTTACAGCACCTGGTATTCCCAGGCGGTATCCCATCCAGGTACTAAGCAGGCCCGACCGTGCTTTGCTTCCGAGATCAGACGAGATCGGGCGTGTTCGCAGTGGTGTGGCCGTAAGTAATTGCTCCTGGCACCAGACAGGACTTTAAACAGGAGAAAGGATGATTTTTTTTACCCCAAATGAAAATAGCTTACAGCACCTGGTATTCCCAGACGGTCTCCCATCCGGGTACTAACCAAGCCCGACCGTGCTTAGCTTCCGAGATCAGACGAGATCGGGCGTGTTCACGGTGGTGTTGCCGTAAGCAATTGCTCCTGGCACCAGACAGGACTTTAAACAGGAGAAAGGATGATTTTTTTTACCCCAAATGAAAATACCTTACAGCACCTGGTATTCCCAGGCGGTCTCCCATCCAAGTACTAACCAGGCCCGACCGTGCTTAGCTTCCGAGATCAGACGAGATCGGGCGTGTTCGCAGTGATGTAGCCGTAAGCAAATGCTCCTGGCACCAGACAGGACTTTAAACAGGAGAAAGGATGATTTTTTTTACCCCAAATGAAAATAGCTTACAGCACCTGGTATTCCCAGGCGGTCTCCCAGCCAAGTACTAACCAGGCCCGACCGTGCTTAGCTTCCGAGATCAGACGAGATCGGGCGTGTTCACGGTGGTGTGGCCGTAAGCGATTACTCCTGGCACCAGACAGGACTTTAAACAGGAGAAAGAATGATTTTTTTTACCCCAAATGAAAATAGCTTACAGCACCTGGTATTCCCAGGCGGTCTCCCATCCAGGTACTAACAACCCCCGACCGTGCTTAGCTTCCAAGATCAGACGAGATCGGGCGTGTTCACGGTGGTGTGGCCGTAAGCAATTGCTCCTGGCACCAGACAGGACTTTAAACAGGAGAAAGGATCATTTTTTTTACCCCAAATGAAAATAGATTACAGCACCTGGTATTCCCAGGCGGTCTCCCATCCAAGTACT
The DNA here is from genome assembly GCF_964030765.1 of Micromesistius poutassou. Lineage (NCBI taxonomy): Eukaryota > Metazoa > Chordata > Actinopteri > Gadiformes > Gadidae > Micromesistius > Micromesistius poutassou. Next base: position 26,193,031 of record NC_140271.1, read on the forward strand.
AACCAGGCCCGACCGTGCTTAGCTTCCGAGATCAGACGAGATCGGGCGTGTTCACGGTGGTGTGGCCGTAAGCAATTGCTCCTGGCACCAGACAGGACTTTAAACAGGAGAAAGGATGATTTTTTTTACCCCAAATGAAAGTAGCTTACAGCACCTGGTATTCACAGGCGGTCTCCCATCCAGGTACTAACCAGGCCCGACCGTGCTTAGCTTCCAAGATCAGACGAGATCGGGCGTATTCGCAGTGGTGTGGCCTTAAGCAATCGCTCCTGGCACCAGACAGGACTTTAAACAGGAGAAAGGATCATTTTTTTTACCCCAAATGAAAATAGATTACAGCACCTGGTATTCCCAGGCGGTCTCCCATCCAAGTACTAACCAGGCCCGACCGTGCTTAGCTTCCGAGATCAGACGAGATCGGGCGTGTTCACGGTGGTGTGGCCGTAAGCAATTGCTCCTGGCACCAGACAGGACTTTAAACAGGAGAAAGGATGATTTTTTTTACCCCAAATGAAAGTAGCTTACAGCACCTGGTATTCCCAGGCGGTCTCCCATCCAGGTACTAACCAGGCCCGACCGTGCTTAGCTTCCGAGATCAGATGAGATCGGGCGTGTTCGCAGTGGTGTGGCCTTAAGCAATTGCTCCTGGCACCAGACAGGACTTTAAACAGGAGAAAGGATCATTTTTTTTACCCCAAATGAAAGTAGCTTACAGCACCTGGTATTCCCAGGCGGTCTCCCATCCAAGTACTAACCAGGCCCGACCGTGCTTAGCTTCCGAGATCAGACGAGATCGGGCGTGTTCACGTTAGTGTGGCCGTAAGCAATTGCTCCTGGCACCAGACAGGACTTTAAACAGGAGAAAGGATGATTTTTTTTACCCCAAATGAAAATAACTTACAGCACCTGGTATTCCCAGGCGGTCTCCCATCCAGGTACTAACCAGGCCCGACCGTGCTTAGCTTCCGAGATCAGACGAGATCAGGCGTGTTCGCAGTGGTGTGGCCGTAAGCAATTGCTTCTGGCACCAGACAGGACTTTAAACAGGAGAAAGGATCATTTTTTTTACCCCAAATGAAAATAGATTACAGCACCTGGTATTCCCAGGCGGTCTCCCATCCAAGTACTAACCAGGCCCGACCATGCTTAGCTTCCGAGAACAGACGAGAGCAGGCGTGTTCAAGGTGGTGTGGCCATAAGCGATTACTCCTGGCACCAGACAGGACTTTAAACAGGAGAAAGAATGATTTTTTTTACCCCAAATGAAAATAGCTTACAGCACCTGGTATTCCCAGGCGGTCTCCCATCCAAGTACTAACCAGGCCCGACCGTGCTTAGCTTCCGAGATCAGACGAGATCGGGCGTGTTCGCGGTGGTGTGGCCGTAAGCAATTGCTCCTGGCACCAGACAGGACTTTAAACAGGAGAAAGGATAATTTTTTTTACCCCAAATGAAAATAGCTTACAGCACCTAGTATTCCCAGGCGGTCTCCCATCCAGGTACTAACCACGCCCGACCGTGCTTAGCTTCCGAGATCAGACGAGATCGGGCGTGTTCGCAGTGGTGTGGCCGTAAGCAATTGCTCCTGGCACCAGACAGGACTTTAAACAGGAGAAAGGATCATTTTTTTTACCCCAAATGAAAATAGCTTACAGCACCTGGTATTCCCAGGCGGTCTCCCATCCAAGTACTAACCAGGCCCGACCGTGCTTAGCTTCCGAGATCAGACGAGATCGGGCGTGTTCCCGGTGGGGTGGCCGTAAGCAATTGCTCCTGGCACCAGACAGGACTTTAAACAGGAGAAAGGATGATTTTTTTTACCCCAAATGAAAATAGCTTACAGCACCTGGTATTCCCAGGCGGTATCCCATCCAGGTACTAAGCAGGCCCGACCGTGCTTTGCTTCCGAGATCAGACGAGATCTGGCGTGTTCACGGTGGTGTGGCCGTAAGCAATTGCTCCTGGCACCAGACAGGACTTTAAACAGGAGAAAGGATGATTTTTTTTACCCCAAATGAAAATAGCTTACAGCACCTAGTATTCCCAGGCGGTCTCCCATCCAGGTACTAACCAGGCCCAACCGTGCTTAGCTTCCGAGATCAGTCGAGATCGGGCGTGTTCGCAGTTGAGTGGCCGTAAGCAATTGCTCCTGGCACCAGACAGGACTTTAAACAGGAGAAAGGATCATTTTTTTACCCCAAATGAAAATAGCTTACAGCACCTGGTATTCCCAGGCGGTCTCCCATCCAAGTACTAACCAGGCCCGACCATGCTTAGCTTCCGAGAACAGACGAGAGCAGGCGTGTTCAAGGTGGTGTGGCCATAAGCGATTACTCCTGGCACCAGACAGGACTTTAAACAGGAGAAAGAATGATTTTTTTTACCCCAAATGAAAATAGCTTACAGCACCTGGTATTCCCAGGCGGTCTCCCATCCAAGTACTAACCAGGCCCGACCGTGCTTAGCTTCCGAGATCAGACGAGATCGGGCGTGTTCGCGGTGGTGTGGCCGTAAGCAATTGCTCCTGGCACCAGACAGGACTTTAAACAGGAGAAAGGATAATTTTTTTTACCCCAAATGAAAATAGCTTACAGCACCTAGTATTCCCAGGCGGTCTCCCATCCAGGTACTAACCACGCCCGACCGTGCTTAGCTTCCGAGATCAGACGAGATCGGGCGTGTTCGCAGTGGTGTGGCCGTAAGCAATTGCTCCTGGCACCAGACAGGACTTTAAACAGGAGAAAGGATCATTTTTTTTACCCCAAATGAAAATAGCTTACAGCACCTGGTATTCCCAGGCGGTCTCCCATCCAAGTACTAACCAGGCCCGACCGTGCTTAGCTTCCGAGATAAGACGAGATCGGGCGTGTTCCCGGTGGGGTGGCCGTAAGCAATTGCTCCTGGCACCAGACAGGACTTTAAACAGGAGAAAGGATGATTTTTTTTACCCCAAATGAAAATAGCTTACAGCACCTGGTATTCCCAGGCGGTATCCCATCCAGGTACTAAGCAGGCCCGACCGTGCTTTGCTTCCGAGATCAGACGAGATCGGGCGTGTTCGCAGTGGTGTGGCCGTAAGTAATTGCTCCTGGCACCAGACAGGACTTTAAACAGGAGAAAGGATGATTTTTTTTACCCCAAATGAAAATAGCTTACAGCACCTGGTATTCCCAGACGGTCTCCCATCCGGGTACTAACCAAGCCCGACCGTGCTTAGCTTCCGAGATCAGACGAGATCGGGCGTGTTCACGGTGGTGTTGCCGTAAGCAATTGCTCCTGGCACCAGACAGGACTTTAAACAGGAGAAAGGATGATTTTTTTTACCCCAAATGAAAATACCTTACAGCACCTGGTATTCCTAGGCGGTCTCCCATCCAAGTACTAACCAGGCCCGACCGTGCTTAGCTTCCGAGATCAGACGAGATCGGGCGTGTTCGCAGTGATGTAGCCGTAAGCAAATGCTCCTGGCACCAGACAGGACTTTAAACAGGAGAAAGGATGATTTTTTTTACCCCAAATGAAAATAGCTTACAGCACCTGGTATTCCCAGGCGGTCTCCCATCCAGGTACTAACCAGGCCCGACCGTGCTTAGCCTCCGAGATCAGACGAGATCGGGCGTGTTCGCAGTTGTGTGGCCGTAAGCAATTGCTCCTGGCACCAGACAGGACTTTAAACAGGAGAAAGGATCATTTTTTTACCCCAAATGAAAATAGCTTACAGCACCTGGTATTCCCAGGCGGTCTCCCATCCAAGTACTAACCAGGCCCGACCATGCTTAGCTTCCGAGAACAGACGAGAGCAGGCGTGTTCAAGGTGGTGTGGCCATAAGCGATTACTCCTGGCACCAGACAGGACTTTAAACAGGAGAAAGAATGATTTTTTTTACCCCAAATGAAAATAGCTTACAGCACCTGGTATTCCCAGGCGGTCTCCCATCCAAGTACTAACCAGGCCCGACCGTGCTTAGCTTCCGAGATCAGACGAGATCGGGCGTGTTCGCGGTGGTGTGGCCGTAAGCAATTGCTCCTGGCACCAGACAGGACTTTAAACAGGAGAAAGGATAATTTTTTTTACCCCAAATGAAAATAGCTTACAGCACCTAGTATTCCCAGGCGGTCTCCCATCCAGGTACTAACCACGCCCGACCGTGCTTAGCTTCCGAGATCAGACGAGATCGGGCGTGTTCGCAGTGGTGTGGCCGTAAGCAATTGCTCCTGGCACCAGACAGGACTTTAAACAGGAGAAAGGATCATTTTTTTTACCCCAAATGAAAATAGCTTACAGCACCTGGTATTCCCAGGCGGTCTCCCATCCAAGTACTAACCAGGCCCGACCGTGCTTAGCTTCCGAGATAAGACGAGATCGGGCGTGTTCCCGGTGGGGTGGCCGTAAGCAATTGCTCCTGGCACCAGACAGGACTTTAAACAGGAGAAAGGATGATTTTTTTTACCCCAAATGAAAATAGCTTACAGCACCTGGTATTCCCAGGCGGTATCCCATCCAGGTACTAAGCAGGCCCGACCGTGCTTTGCTTCCGAGATCAGACGAGATCGGGCGTGTTCGCAGTGGTGTGGCCGTAAGTAATTGCTCCTGGCACCAGACAGGACTTTAAACAGGAGAAAGGATGATTTTTTTTACCCCAAATGAAAATAGCTTACAGCACCTGGTATTCCCAGACGGTCTCCCATCCGGGTACTAACCAAGCCCGACCGTGCTTAGCTTCCGAGATCAGACGAGATCGGGCGTGTTCACGGTGGTGTTGCCGTAAGCAATTGCTCCTGGCACCAGACAGGACTTTAAACAGGAGAAAGGATGATTTTTTTTACCCCAAATGAAAATACCTTACAGCACCTGGTATTCCTAGGCGGTCTCCCATCCAAGTACTAACCAGGCCCGACCGTGCTTAGCTTCCGAGATCAGACGAGATCGGGCGTGTTCGCAGTGATGTAGCCGTAAGCAAATGCTCCTGGCACCAGACAGGACTTTAAACAGGAGAAAGGATGATTTTTTTTACCCCAAATGAAAATAGCTTACAGCACCTGGTATTCCCAGGCGGTCTCCCATCCAGGTACTAACCAGGCCCGACCGTGCTTAGCCTCCGAGATCAGACGAGATCGGGCGTGTTCGCAGTTGTGTGGCCGTAAGCAATTGCTCCTGGCACCAGACAGGACTTTAAACAGGAGAAAGGATCATTTTTTTACCCCAAATGAATATAGCTTACAGCACCTGGTATTCCCAGGCGGTCTCCCAGCCAAGTACTAACCAGGCCCGACCGTGCTTAGCTTCCGAGATCAGACGAGATCGGGCGTGTTCACGGTGGTGTGGCCGTAAGCGATTACTCCTGGCACCAGACAGGACTTTAAACAGGAGAAAGAATGATTTTTTTTACCCCAAATGAAAATAGCTTACAGCACCTGGTATTCCCAGGCGGTCTCCCATCCAGGTACTAACCAGGCCCGACCGTGCTTAGCTTCCGATATCAGACGAGATTGGGCGTGTTCACAGTGGTGTGGCCGTAAGCAAATGCTCCTGGCACCAGACAGGACTCTAAACAGGAGAAAGGATGATTTTTTTTACCCCAAATGAAAATAGCTTACAGCACCTGGTATTCCCAGGCGGTCTCCCATCCAGGTACTAACCAGGCCCGACCGTGCTTAGCTTCCGAGATCAGACGAGATCGGGCGTTTTCGCAGTGGTGTTGCCGTAAGCAATTGATCCTGGCACCAGACAGGACTTTAAACAGGAGAAAGGATGATTTTTTTTACCCCAAATGAAAATAGCTTACAGCACCTGGAATTCCCAGGCGGTCTCCCATCCAGGTACTAACCAGGCCCGACCGTGCTTAGCTTCCGAGATCAGACGAGATCGGGCGTGTTCGCAGTGGTGTGGCCGTAAGCAATTGCTCCAGCACCTGGTATTCCCAGGCGGTCTCCCATCCAAGTACTAACAACCCCCGACCGTGCTTAGCTTCCAAGATCAGACGAGATCGGGCGTGTTCACGGTGGTGTGGCCGTAAGCAATTGCTCCTGGCACCAGACAGGACTTTAAACAGGAGAAAGGATGATTTTTTTTACCCCAAATGAAAGTAGCTTACAGCACCTGGTATTCCCAGGCGGTCTCCCATCCAGGTACTAACCAGGCCCGACCGTGCTTAGCTTCCGAGATCAGATGAGATCGGGCGTGTTCGCAGTGGTGTGGCCTTAAGCAATTGCTCCTGGCACCAGACAGGACTTTAAACAGGAGAAAGGATCATTTTTTTTACCCCAAATGAAAGTAGCTTACAGCACCTGGTATTCCCAGGCGGTCTCCCATCCAAGTACTAACCAGGCCCGACCGTGCTTAGCTTCCGAGATCAGACGAGATCGGGCGTGTTCACGTTAGTGTGGCCGTAAGCAATTGCTCCTGGCACCAGACAGGACTTTAAACAGGAGAAAGGATGATTTTTTTTACCCCAAATGAATATAACTTACAGCACCTGGTATTCCCAGGCGGTCTCCCATCCAGGTACTAACCAGGCCCGACCGTGCTTAGCTTCCGAGATCAGACGAGATCAGGCGTGTTCGCAGTGGTGTGGCCGTAAGCAATTGCTCCTGGCACCAGACAGGACTTTAAACAGGAGAAAGGATCATTTTTTTTACCCCAAATGAAAATAGCTTACAGCACCTGGTATTCCCAGGCGGTCTCCCATCCAAGTACTAACCAGGCCCGACCGTGCTTAGCTTCCGAGATAAGACGAGATCGGGCGTGTTCCCGGTGGGGTGGCCGTAAGCAATTGCTCCTGGCACCAGACAGGACTTTAAACAGGAGAAAGGATGATTTTTTTTTTACCCCAAATGAAAATAGCTTACAGCACCTGGTATTCCCAGGCGGTCTCCCATCCAAGTACTAACCAGGCCTGACCGTGCTTAACTTCCGAGATCAGACGAGATCGGGCGTGTTCACGGTGGTGTGGCCGTAAGCAATTGCTCCGGGCACCAGACAGGATGATTTTTTTTACCCCAAATGAAAATAGCTTACAGCACCTGGTATTCCCAGGCGGTCTCCCATCCAGGTACTAACCAAGCCCGACCGTGCTTAGCTTCCGAGATCAGACGAGATCGGGCGTGTTCGCAGTGGTGTTGCCGTAAGCAATTTCTCCTGGCACCAGACAGGACTTTAAACAGGAGAAAGGATGATTTCTTTTACCCCAAATGAAAATAGCTTACAGCACCTGGTATTCCCAGGCGGTCTCCCATCCAGGTACTAACCAGGCCCGACCGTGCTTAGCTTCCGAGATCAGACGAGATCGGGCGTGTTCGCAGTGGTGTGGCCGTAAGCAATTGCTCATGGCACCAGACAGGACTTTAAATAGGAGAAAGGATAATTTTTTTTACCCCAAATGAAAATAGATTACAGCACCTGGTATTCCCAGGCGGTCTCCCATCCAAGTACTAACCAGGCCCGACCGTCCTTCGCTTCCGAGATCAGACGAGATCGGGCGTGTTCACGGTGGTGTGGCCGTAAGCAATTGCTCCTGGCACCAGACAGGACTTTAAACAGGAGAAAGGATGATTTTTTTACCCCCAAATGAAAATAGCTTACAGCACCTGGTATTCCCAGGCGGTCTCCCATCCAGGTACTAACCAGGCCCGATCGTGCGTAGCTTCCGAGAACAGACGAGATCGGGCGTGTTCGCAGTGGTGTGGCCGTAAGTAATTGCTCCTAGCACCAGACAGGACTTTAAACAGGAGAAAGGATCATTTTTTTTACCCCAAATGAAAATAGCTTACAGCACCTGGTATTCCCAGGCGGTCTCCCATCCATGTACTAACCAGGCACGACCGTGCTTAGCTTCCGAGATCAGACGAGATCGGGCGTGTTCGCAGTGGTGTGGCCGTAAGCAATTGCTGCTGGCACCAGACAGGACTTTAAACAGGAGAAAGGATGATTTTTTTTACCCCAAATGAAAATAGCTTACAGCACCTGGTATTCCCAGGCGGTCTCCCATCCAGGTACTAACCAGCCCCGACCGTGCTTAGCTTCCGAGATCAGACGAGATCGGGAGTGTTCACGGTGGTGTGGCCGTAAGCAATTACTCCTGGCACCAGACAGGACTTTAAACAGGAGAAAGGATGATTTTTTTTACCCCAAATGAAAAAAGCTTCCAGCACCTGGTATTCCCAGGCGGTCTCCCATCCAGGTACTAACCAGGCCCGACCGTGCTTAGCTTCCGAGATCAGACGAAATCGGACGTGTTCACGGTGGTGTGGCCGTAAGCAATTGCTCCTGGCACCAGACAGGACTTTAAACAGGAGAAAGGATGATTTTTTTTTACCCCAAATGAAAATAGCTTACAGCACCTGGTATTCCCAGGCGGTCTCCCATCCATGTACTAACCAGGCCCGACCGTGCTTAGCTTCCGAGATCAGACAAGATCGGGCGTGTTCGCAGTGGTGTGGCCGTAAGCAATTACTCCTGGCACCAGACAGGACTTTAAACAGGAGAAAGGATCATTTTTTTTACCCCAAATGAAAATAGATTACAGCACCTGGTATTCCCAGGCGGTCTCCCATCCAAGTACTAACCAGGCCCGACCGTGCTTAGCTTCCGAGATCAGACGAGATCGGCCGTGTTCCCGGTGGTGTGGCCGTAAGCAATTGCTCCTGGCACCAGACAGGACTTTAAACAGGAGAAAGGATGATTTTTTTTACCCCAAATGAAAATAGCTTACAGCACCTGGTATTCCCAGGCGGTCTCCCATCCAGGTACTAACCAGGCCCGACCGTGCTTAGCTTCCGAGATCAGACGAGATCGGGCGTGTTCGCAGAGATGTGGCCGTAAGCAATGGCTCCTGGCACCAGACAGGACTTTAAACAGGAGAAAGGATCATTTTTTTTACCCCAAATGAAAATAGATTACAGCACCTGGTATTCCCAGGCGGTCTCCCATCCAAGTACTAACCAGGCCCGACCGTCCTTAGCTTCCGAGATCAGACGAGATCGGGCGTGTTCACGGTGGTGTGGCCGTAAGCAATTGCTCCTGGCACCAGACAGGACTTTAAACAGGAGAAAGGATGATTTTTTTACCCCCAAATGAAAATAGCTTACAGCACCTGGTATTCCCAGGCGGTCTCCCATCCAGGTACTAACCAGGCCCGATCGTGCGTAGCTTCCGAGAACAGACGAGATCGGGCGTGTTCGCAGTGGTGTGGCCGTAAGTAATTGCTCCTAGCACCAGACAGGACTTTAAACAGGAGAAAGGATCATTTTTTTTACCCCAAATGAAAATAGCTTACAGCACCTGGTATTCCCAGGCGGTCTCCCATCCATGTACTAACCAGGCACGACCGTGCTTAGCTTCCGAGATCAGACGAGATCGGGCGTGTTCGCAGTGGTGTGGCCGTAAGCAATTGCTGCTGGCACCAGACAGGACTTTAAACAGGAGAAAGGATGATTTTTTTTACCCCAAATGAAAATAGCTTACAGCACCTGGTATTCCCAGGCGGTCTCCCATCCAGGTACTAACCAGCCCCGACCGTGCTTAGCTTCCGAGATCAGACGAGATCGGGAGTGTTCACGGTGGTGTGGCCGTAAGCAATTACTCCTGGCACCAGACAGGACTTTAAACAGGAGAAAGGATGATTTTTTTTACCCCAAATGAAAAAAGCTTCCAGCACCTGGTATTCCCAGGCGGTCTCCCATCCAGGTACTAACCAGGCCCGACCTTGCTTAGCTTCCGAGATCAGACGAAATCGGACGTGTTCACGGTGGTGTGGCCGTAAGCAATTGCTCCTGGCACCAGACAGGACTTTAAACAGGAGAAAGGATGATTTTTTTTTACCCCAAATGAAAATAGCTTACAGCACCTGGTATTCCCAGGCGGTCTCCCATCCATGTACTAACCAGGCCCGACCGTGCTTAGCTTCCGAGATCAGACAAGATCGGGCGTGTTCGCAGTGGTGTGGCCGTAAGCAATTACTCCTGGCACCAGACAGGACTTTAAACAGGAGAAAGGATCATTTTTTTTACCCCAAATGAAAATAGATTACAGCACCTGGTATTCCCAGGCGGTCTCCCATCCAAGTACTAACCAGGCCCGACCGTGCTTAGCTTCCGAGATCAGACGAGATCGGCCGTGTTCCCGGTGGTGTGGCCGTAAGCAATTGCTCCTGGCACCAGACAGGACTTTAAACAGGAGAAAGGATGATTTTTTTTACCCCAAATGAAAATAGCTTACAGCACCTGGTATTCCCAGGCGGTCTCCCATCCAGGTACTAACCAGGCCCGACCGTGCTTAGCTTCCGAGATCAGACGAGATCGGGCGTGTTCGCAGAGATGTGGCCGTAAGCAATGGCTCCTGGCACCAGACAGGACTTTAAACAGGAGAAAGGATCATTTTTTTTACCCCAAATGAAAATAGATTACAGCACCTGGTATTCCCAGGCGGTCTCCCATCCAAGTACTAACCAGGCCCGACCGTGCTTAGCTTCCGAGATCAGACGAGATCGGGCGTGTTCACGGTGGTGTGGCCGTAAGCAATTGCTCCTGGCACCAGACAGGACTTTAAACAGGAGAAAGGATGATTTTTTTTACCCCAAATGAAAGTAGCTTACAGCACCTGGTATTCCCAGGCGGTCTCCCATCCAGGTACTAACCAGGCCCGACCGTGCTTAGCTTCCGAGATCAGATGAGATCGGGCGTGTTCGCAGTGGTGTGGCCTTAAGCAATTGCTCCTGGCACCAGACAGGACGTTAAACAGGAGAAAGGATCATTTTTTTTACCCCAAATGAAAGTAGCTTACAGCACCTGGTATTCCCAGGCGGTCTCCCATCCAAGTACTAACCAGGCCCGACCGTGCTTAGCTTCCGAGATCAGACGAGATCGGGCGTGTTCACGTTAGTGTGGCCGTAAGCAATTGCTCCTGGCACCAGACAGGACTTTAAACAGGAGAAAGGATGATTTTTTTTACCCCAAATGAAAATAACTTACAGCACCTGGTATTCCCAGGCGGTCTCCCATCCAGGTACTAACCAGGCCCGACCGTGCTTAGCTTCCGAGATCAGACGAGATCAGGCGTGTTCGCAGTGGTGTGGCCGTAAGCAATTGCTTCTGGCACCAGACAGGACTTTAAACAGGAGAAAGGATAATTTTTTTTACCCCAAATGAAAATAGATTACAGCACCTGGTATTCCCAGGCGGTCTCCCATCCAAGTACTAACCAGGCCCTACCGTGCTTAGCTTCCGAGATCAGACGAGATCGGGCGTGTTCACGGTGGTGTGGCCGTAAGCAATTGCTCCAGGCACCAGACAGGACTTTAAACAGGAGAAAGGATGATTTTTTTTTTACCCCAAATGAAAATAGCTTACAGCACCTGGTATTCCCAGGCGGTCTCCCATCCAAGTACTAACCAGGCCTGACCGTGCTTAACTTCCGAGATCAGACGAGATCGGGCGTGTTCACGGTGGTGTGGCCGTAAGCAATTGCTCCGGGCACCAGACAGGATGATTTTTTTTACCCCAAATGAAAATAGCTTACAGCACCTGGTATTCCCAGGCGGTCTCCCATCCAGGTACTAACCAAGCCCGACCGTGCTTAGCTTCCGAGATCAGACGAGATCAGGCGTGTTCGCAGTGGTGTTGCCGTAAGCAATTTCTCCTGGCACCAGACAGGACTTTAAACAGGAGAAAGGATGATTTTTTTTACCCCAAATGAAAATAGCTTACAGCACCTGGTATTCCCAGGCGGTCTCCCATCCAGGTACTAACCAGGCCCGACCGTGCTTAGCTTCCGAGATCAGACGAGATCGGGCGTGTTCGCAGTGGTGTGGCCGTAAGCAATTGCTCATGGCACCAGACAGGACTTTAAATAGGAGAAAGGATAATTTTTTTTACCCCAAATGAAAATAGATTACAGCACCTGGTATTCCCAGGCGGTCTCCCATCCAAGTACTAACCAGGCCCGACCGTCCTTAGCTTCCGAGATCAGACGAGATCGGGCGTGTTCACGGTGGTGTGGCCGTAAGCAATTGCTCCTGGCACCAGACAGGACTTTAAACAGGAGAAAGGATGATTTTTTTACCCCCAAATGAAAATAGCTTACAGCACCTGGTATTCCCAGGCGGTCTCCCATCCAGGTACTAACCAGGCCCGATCGTGCGTAGCTTCCGAGAACAGACGAGATCGGGCGTGTTCGCAGTGGTGTGGCCGTAAGTAATTGCTCCTAGCACCAGACAGGACTTTAAACAGGAGAAAGGATCATTTTTTTTACCCCAAATGAAAATAGCTTACAGCACCTGGTATTCCCAGGCGGTCTCCCATCCATGTACTAACCAGGCACGACCGTGCTTAGCTTCCGAGATCAGACGAGATCGGGCGTGTTCGCAGTGGTGTGGCCGTAAGCAATTGCTGCTGGCACCAGACAGGACTTTAAACAGGAGAAAGGATGATTTTTTTTACCCCAAATGAAAATAGCTTACAGCACCTGGTATTCCCAGGCGGTCTCCCATCCAGGTACTAACCAGGCCCGACCGTGCTTAGCTTCCGAGATCAGACGAAATCGGACGTGTTCACGGTGGTGTGGCCGTAAGCAATTGCTCCTGGCACCAGACAGGACTTTAAACAGGAGAAAGGATGATTTTTTTTTACCCCAAATAAAAATAGCTTACAGCACCTGGTATTCCCAGGCGGTCTCCCATCCATGTACTAACCAGGCCCGACCGTGCTTAGCTTCCGAGATCAGACAAGATCGGGCGTGTTCGCAGTGGTGTGGCCGTAAGCAATTACTCCTGGCACCAGACAGGACTTTAAACAGGAGAAAGGATCATTTTTTTTACCCCAAATGAAAATAGATTACAGCACCTGGTATTCCCAGGCGGTCTCCCATCCAAGTACTAACCAGGCCCGACCGTGCTTAGCTTCCGAGATCAGACGAGATCGGGCGTGTTCACGGTGGTGTGGCCGTAAGCAATTGCTCCTGGCACCAGACAGGACTTTAAACAGGAGAAAGGATGATTTTTTTTACCCCAAATGAAAGTAGCTTACAGCACCTGGTATTCCCAGGCGGTCTCCCATCCAGGTACTAACCAGGCCCGACCGTGCTTAGCTTCCGAGATCAGACGAGATCGGCCGTGTTCCCGGTGGTGTGGCCGTAAGCAATTGCTCCTGGCACCAGACAGGACTTTAAACAGGAGAAAGGATGATTTTTTTTACCCCAAATGAAAATAGCTTACAGCACCTGGTATTCCCAGGCGGTCTCCCATCCAGGTACTAACCAGGCCCGACCGTGCTTAGCTTCCGAGATCAGACGAGATCGGGCGTGTTCGCAGAGATGTGGCCGTAAGCAATGGCTCCTGGCACCAGACAGGACTTTAAACAGGAGAAAGGATCATTTTTTTTACCCCAAATGAAAATAGATTACAGCACCTGGTATTCCCAGGCGGTCTCCCATCCAAGTACTAACCAGGCCCGACCGTGCTTAGCTTCCGAGATCAGACGAGATCGGGCGTGTTCACGGTGGTGTGGCCGTAAGCAATTGCTCCTGGCACCAGACAGGACTTTAAACAGGAGAAAGGATGATTTTTTTTACCCCAAATGAAAAAAGCTTACAGCACCTGGTATTCCCAGGCGGTCTCCCATCCAAGTACTAACCAGGCCCGACCGTGCTTAGCTTCCGAGATCAGACGAGATCGGGCGTGTTCACGGTGGTGTGGCCGTAAGCAATTGCTCCTGGCACCAGACAGGACTTTAAACAGGAGAAAGGATGATTTTTTTTACCCCAAATGAAAAAAGCTTACAGCACCTAGTATTCCCAGGCAGTCTCCCATCCAGGTACTAACCAGGCCCGACCTTGCTTAGCTTCCGAGATCAGACGAGATCGGACGTGTTCGCAGTGGTGTGGCCGTAAGCAATTGCTCCTGGCACCAGACAGGACTTTAAACAGGAGAAAGGATGATTTTTTTTACCCCAAATGAAAATAGCTTACAGCACCTGGTATTCCCAGGCGGTCTCCCATCCAGGTACTAACCAGGCCCGACCGTGCTTAGCTTCCGCGATCAGACGAGATCGGGCGTGTTCGCAGTGGTGTGGCCGTAAGCAATTGCTCCTGGCACCAGACAGGACTTTAAACAGGAGAAAGGATCATTTTTTTTACCCCAAATGAAAATAGATTACAGCACCTGGTATTCCCAGGCGGTCTCCCATCCAAGTACTAACCAGGCCCGACCGTGCTTAGCTTCCGAGATCAGACGTGTTCACGGTGGTGTGGCCGTAAGCAATTGCTCTTGGCACCAGACAGGACTTTAAACAGGAGAAAGGATGATTTTTTTACCCCAAATGAAAATATCTTACAGCACCTGGTATTCCCAGGCGGTCTCCCATCCAGGTACTAACCAGGCCCGACCGTGCTTAGCTTCCGAGATCAGACGAGATCGGCCGTGTTCCCGGTGGTGTGGCCGTAAGCAATTGCTCCTGGCACCAGACAGGACTTTAAACAGGAGAAAGGATGATTTTTTTTACCCCAAATGAAAATAGCTTACAGCACCTGGTATTCCCAGGCGGTCTCCCATCCAGGTACTAACCAGGCCCGACCGTGCTTAGCTTCCGAGATCAGACGAGATCGGGCGTGTTCGCAGAGATGTGGCCGTAAGCAATGGCTCCTGGCACCAGACAGGACTTTAAACAGGAGAAAGGATCATTTTTTTTACCCCAAATGAAAATAGATTACAGCACCTGGTATTCCCAGGCGGTCTCCCATCCAAGTACTAACCAGGCCCGACCGTGCTTAGCTTCCGAGATCAGACGAGATCGGGCTTGTTCACGGTGGTGTGGCCGTAAGCAATTGCTCCTAGCACCAGACAGGACTTTAAACAGGAGAAAGGATGATTTTTTTTACCCCAAATGAAAAAAGCTTACAGCACCTGGTATTCCCATGCGGTCTCCCATCCAAGTACTAACCAGGCCCGACCGTGCTTAGCTTCCGAGATCAGACGAGATCGGGCGTGTTCACGGTGGTGTGGCCGTAAGCAATTGCTCCTGGCACCAGACAGGACTTTAAACAGGAGAAAGGATGATTTTTTTTACCCCAAATGAAAAAAGCTTACAGCACCTAGTATTCCCAGGCAGTCTCCCATCCAGGTACTAACCAGGCCCGACCTTGCTTAGCTTCCGAGATCAGACGAGATCGGACGTGTTCGCAGTGGTGTGGCCGTAAGCAATTGCTCCTGGCACCAGACAGGACTTTAAACAGGAGAAAGGATGATTTTTTTTACCCCAAATGAAAATAGCTTACAGCACCTGGTATTCCCAGGCGGTCTCCCATCCAGGTACTAACCAGGCCCGACCGTGCTTAGCTTCCGCGATCAGACGAGAACGGGCGTGTTCGCAGTGGTGTGGCCGTAAGCAATTGCTCCTGGCACCAGACAGGACTTTAAACAGGAGAAAGGATCATTTTTTTTACCCCAAATGAAAATAGATTACAGCACCTGGTATTCCCAGGCGGTCTCCCATCCAAGTACTAACCAGGCCCGATCGTTCTTAGCTTCCTAGATCAGACGTGTTCACGGTGGTGTGGCCGTAAGCAATTGCTCTTGGCACCAGACAGGACTTTAAACAGGAGAAAGGATGATTTTTTTACCCCAAATGAAAATATCTTACAGCACCTGGTATTCCCAGGCGGTCTCCCATCCATGTACTGACCAGGCCCGACCGTGCTTAGCTTCCGAGATCAGACGAGATCGGGCGTGTTCGCAGTGGTGTGGCCGTAAGCAAATGCTCCTGGCACCAGACAGGACTTTAAAAAGGAGAAAGGATGATTTTTTTTACCCCAAATGAAAATAGATTACATCACCTGGTATTCCCAGGCGGTCTCCCATCCAAGTACTAACCAGGCCCGACCGTGCTTAGCTTCCGAGATCAAACGAGATCGGGCGTGTTCGCAGTGGTGTGGCCGTAAGCAATTGCTCCTGGCACCAGACAGGACTTTAAACAGGAGAAAGGATGATTTTTTTTACCCCAAATGAAAATAGCTTACAGCACCTGGTATTCCCAGGCGGTCTCCCATCCAGGTACTAACCAGGCCGGACCGTGCTTAGCTTCCGAGTTCAGACGAGATCGGGCGTGTTCACGGTGGTGTGGCCGTAAGAGATTACTCCTGGCACCAGACAGGACTTTAAACAGGAGAAAGAATGATTTTTTTTACCCCAAATGAAAATAGCTTACAGCACCTGGTATTCCCAGTCGGTCTCCCATCCAAGTACTAACCAGGCCTTTCCGTGCTTAGCTTCCGAGATCAGACGAGATCGGGCGTATTCACGGTGGTGTGGCCGTAAGCAATTGCTCCTGGCACCAGACAGGACTTTAAACAGGAGAAAGGATGATTTTTTTTACCCCAAATGAAAATAGCTTATAGCACCTGGTATTCCCAGGCGGTCTCCCATCCAGGTACTAACCAGGTTCGACCGTGCTAAGCTTCCGAGATCAGACGAGATCGGGCGTGTTCCCGGTGGTGTGGCCGTAAGCAAATGCTGCTGGCACCAGACAGGACTTTAAACAGGAGAAAGGATGATTTTTTTTAGCCCAAATGAAAATAGCTTACCGCACCTGGTATTCCCAGGCGGTCTCCCATCCAGGTACTAACCAGGCCCGACCGTGCTTAGCTTCCGAGATCAGACGAGATCTGGCGTGTTCGCAGTGGTGTGGCCGTAAGCAATTGCTCCTGGCACCAGACAGGACTTTAAACAGGAGAAATGATGAATTTTTTTACCCCAAATGAAAATAGCTTACAGCACCTGGTATTCCCAGGCTGTCTCCCATCCAGGTACTAACCAGGCCCGACCGTGCTTAGCTTCCGAGATCAGACGAGATCGGGCGTGTTCGCAGTGGTGTGGCCGTAAGCAATTGCTCCTGGCACCAGACAGGACTTTAAACAGGAGAAAGGATCATTTTTTTACCCCAAATGAAAATAGCTTACAGCACCTGGTATTCCCAGGCGGTCTCCCATCCAAGTACTAACCAGGCCCGACCGTGCTTAGCTTCCGAGTTCAGACGAGATCGGGCGTGTTCACGGTGGTGTGGCCGTAAGAGATTACTCCTGGCACCAGACAGGACTTTAAACAGGAGAAAGAATGATTTTTTTTACCCCAAATGAAGATAGCTTACAGCACCTGGTATTCCCAGGCGGTCTCCGATCCAAGTACTAACCAGGCCCGACCGTGCTTAACTTACGAGATCAGACGAGATCGGGCGTGTTCACGGTGGTTTGGCCGTAAGCAATTGCTCCTGGCACCAGACAGGACTTTAAACAGGAGAAAGGATGATTTTTTTTACCCCAAATGAAAATAGCTTACAGCACCTGGTATTCCCAGGCGGTCTCCCATCCAGGTACTAACCAGGCCCGACCGTGCTAAGCTTCCGAGCTCAGACGAGATCGGGCGTGTTCCCGGTGGAGTGGCCGTAAGCAATTGCTCCTGGCACCAGACAGGACTTTAAACAGGAGAAAGAATGATTTTTTTTAGCCCAAATGAAAATAGCTTACAGCACCTGGTATTCCCAGGCGGTCTCCCATCCAGGTACTAACCAGGCCCGACCGTGCTTAGCTTCCGAGATCAGACGAGATCTGGCGTGTTCGCAGTGGTGTGGCCGTAAGCAATTGCTCCTGGCACCAGACAGGACTTTAAACAGGAGAAAGGATCATTTTTTTTACCCCAAATGAAAATAGCTTACAGCACCTGGTATTCCCAGGCGGTCTCCCATCCAGGTACTAACCAGGCCCGACCGTGCTTAGCTTCCGAGATCAGACGAGATCGGGCGTGTTCGCAGTGGTGTGGCCGTAAGCAATTGCTCCTGGCACCAGACAGGACTTTAAACAGGAGAAAGGATCATTTTTTTACCCCAAATGAAAATAGCTTACAGCACCTGGTATTCCCAGGCGGTCTCCCATCCAAGTACTAATCAGGCCCGACCGTGCTTAGCTTCCAAGTTCAGACGAGATCGGGCGTGTTCACGGTGGTGTGGCCGTAAGCGATTACTCCTGGCACCAGACAGGACTTTAAACAGGAGAAAGAATGATTTTTTTTACCCCAAATGAAAATAGCTTACAGCACCTGGTATTCCCAGGCGGTCTCCCATCCAAGTACTAACCAGGCCCGACCGTGCTTAGCTTCCGAGATCAGACGAGATTGGGCGTGTTCACGGTGGTGTGGCCGTAAGCAATTGCTCCGGGCACCAGACAGGACTTTAAACAGGAGAAAGGATGATTTTTTTACCCCAAATGAAAATAGCTTACAGCACCTGGTATTCCCAGGCGGTCTCCCATCCAAGTACTAACCAGGCCCGACCGTGCTTAGCTTCCGAGTTCAGACGAGATCGGGCGTGTTCACGGTGGTGTGGCCGTAAGAGATTACTCCTGGCACCAGACAGGACTTTAAACAGGAGAAAGAATGATTTTTTTTACCCCAAATGAAAATAGCTTACAACACCTGGTATTCCCAGGCGGTCTCCGATCCAAGTACTAACCAGGCCCGACCGTGCTTAACTTACGAGATCAGACGAGATCGGGCGTGTTCACGGTGGTTTGGCCGTAAGCAATTGCTCCTGGCACCAGACAGGACTTTAAACAGGAGAAAGGATGATTTTTTTTACCCCAAATGAAAATAGCTTACAGCACCTGGTATTCCCAGGCGGTCTCCCATCCAGGTACTAACCAGGCCCGACCGTGCTAAGCTTCCGAGCTCAGACGAGATCGGGCGTGTTCCCGGTGGAGTGGCCGTAAGCAATTGCTCCTGGCACCAGACAGGACTTTAAACAGGAGAAAGAATGATTTTTTTTAGCCCAAATGAAAATAGCTTACAGCACCTGGTATTCCCAGGCGGTCTCCCATCCAGGTACTAACCAGGCCCGACCGTGCTTAGCTTCCGAGATCAGACGAGATCTGGCGTGTTCGCAGTGGTGTGGCCGTAAGCAATTACTCCTGGCACCAGACAGGACTTTAAACAGGAGAAAGGATCATTTTTTTTACCCCAAATGAAAATAGCTTACAGCACCTGGTATTCCCAGGCGGTCTCCCATCCAGGCACTAACCAGGCCCGACCGTGCTTAGCTTCCGAGATCAGACGAGATTGGGCGTGTTCACGGTGGTGTGGCCGTAAGCAATTGCTCCGGGCACCAGACAGGACTTTAAACAGGAGAAAGGATGATTTTTTTTACCCCAAAATAAAATAGCTTACAGCACCTGGTATTCCCAGGCGGTCTCCCATCCAGGTACTAACCAGGCCCGACCGTGCTTAGCTTCCGAGATCAGACGAGATTGGGCGTGTTCGCAGTGGTGTGGCCGTAAGCAATTGCTCATGGCACCAGACAGGACTTTAAACAGGAGAAAGGATCATTTTTTTTACCCCAAATGAAAATAGATTACAGCACCTGGTATTCCCAGGCGGTCTCCCATCCAAGTACTAACCAGGCCCGACGGTGCTTAGCTTCCGAGATCAGACGAGATCGGGCGTGTTCGCAGTGGTGTGGCCGTAAGCAATTGCTCCTGGCACCAGACATAAATTTAAACAGGGGAAAGGATAATTTTTTTTACCCCAAATGAAAATGGATTACAGCAACTGGTATTCCCAGGCGGTCTCCCATCCAAGTACTAACCAGGCCCGACCGTGCTTAGCTTCCGAGATCAGATGAGATCGGGCGTGTTCCCTGTGGTGTGGCCGTAAGCAATTGCTCCTGGCACCAGACAGGACTTTAAACAGGAGAAAGGATGATTTTTTTTACCCCAAATGAAAATAGCTTACAGCACCTGGTATTCCCAGGCGGTCTCCCATCCAGGTACTAACCAGCCCCGACCGTGCTTAGCTTCCGAGATCAGACGAGATCGGGCGTGTTCGCAGTGGTGTGGCCGTAAGCAATTGCTCCTGGCACCAGACAGGACTTTAAACAGGAGAAAAGATGATTTTTTTTACCCCAAATGAAAATAGCTTACAGCACCTGGTATTCCCAGGCGGTCTCCCATCCAGGTACTAACCAGGCCCGACCGTGCTTAGCTTCTGAGATCAGATGAGATCGGGCGTGTTCGCAGTGGTGTGGCCGTAAGCAATTGCTCCTGGCACCAGACAGGACTTTAAACATGAGAAAGGATCATTTTTTTTACCCCAAATGAAAATAGAGTACAGCACCTGGTATTCCCAGGCGGTCTCCCATCCAAGTACTAACCAGGCCCGACCGTGCTTAGCTTCCGAGATCAGACGAAATCGGACGTGTTCACCGTGGTGTGGCCGTAAGCAATTGCTCCTGGCACCAGACAGGACTTTAAACAGGAGAAAGGATGATTTTTTTTTACCCCAAATGAAAATAGCTTACAGCACCTGGTATTCCCAGGCGGTCTCCCATCCATGTACTAACCAGGCCCGACCGTGCTTAGCTTCCGAGATCAGACAAGATCGGGCGTGTTCGCAGTGGTGTGGCCGTAAGCAATTACTCCTGGCACCAGACAGGACTTTAAACAGGAGAAAGGATCATTTTTTTTACCCCAAATGAAAATAGATTACAGCACCTGGTATTCCCAGGCGGTCTCCCATCCAAGTACTAACCAGGCCCGACCGTGCTTAGCTTCCGAGATCAGACGAGATCGGGCGTGTTCACGGTGGTGTGGCCGTAAGCAATTGCTCCTGGCACCAGACAGGACTTTAAACAGGAGAAAGGATGATTTTTTTTACCCCAAATGAAAGTGGCTTACAGCACCTAGTATTCCCAGGCAGTCTCCCATCCAGGTACTAACCAGGCCCGACCTTGCTTAGCTTCCGAGATCAGACGAGATCGGGCGTGTTCGCAGTGGTGTGGCCGTAAGCAATTGCTCCTGGCACCAGACAGGACTTTAAACAGGAGAAAGGATGATTTTTTTTACCCCAAATGAAAATAGCTTACAGCACCTGGTATTCCCAGGCGGTCTCCCATCCAGGTACTAACCAGGCCCGACCGTGCTTAGCTTCCGCGATCAGACGAGATCGGGCGTGTTCGCAGTGGTGTGGCCGTAAGCAATTGCTCCTGGCACCAGACAGGACTTTAAACAGGAGAAAGGATCATTTTTTTTACCCCAAATGAAAATAGATTACAGCACCTGGTATTCCCAGGCGGTCTCCCATCCAAGTACTAACCAGGCCCGACCGTGCTTAGCTTCCGAGATCAGACGTGTTCACGGTGGTGTGACCGTAAGCAATTGCTCTTGGCACCAGACAGGACTTTAAACAGGAGAAAGGATGATTTTTTTACCCCAAATGAAAATATCTTACAGCACCTGGTATTCCCAGGCGGTCTCCCATCCATGTACTGACCAGGCCCGACCGTGCTTAGCTTCCGAGATCAGACGAGATCGGGCGTGTTCGCAGTGGTGTGGCCGTAAGCAATTGCTCCTGGCACCAGACAGGACTTTAAAAAGGAGAAAGGATGATTTTTTTTACCCCAAATGAAAATAGCTTACAGCACCTGGTATTCCCAGGCGGTCTCCCATCCAGGTACTAACCAGGCCGGACCGTGCTTAGCTTCCGAGATCAGACGAGATCGGGCTTGTTCGCCGTGGTGTGGCCGTAAGCAATTACTCCTGGCACCAGACTGGACTTTAAACAGGAGAAAGGATCATTTTTTTTACCCCAAATGAAAATAGATTACAGCACCTGGTATTCCCAGGCGGTCTCCCATCCAAGTACTAACCAGGCCCGACCGTGCTTAGCTTCCGAGATCAGACGAGATTGGGCGTGTTCACGGTGGTGTGGCCGTAAGCAATTGCTCCGGGCACCAGACAGGACTTTAAACAGGAGAAAGGATGATTTTTTTACCCCAAATGAAAATAGCTTACAGCACCTGGTATTCCCAGGCGGTCTCCCATCCAAGTACTAACCAGGCCCGACCGTGCTTAGCTTCCGAGTTCAGACGAGATCGGGCGTGTTCACGGTGGTGTGGCCGTAAGAGATTACTCCTGGCACCAGACAGGACTTTAAACAGGAGAAAGAATGATTTTTTTTACCCCAAATGAAAATAGCTTACAACACCTGGTATTCCCAGGCGGTCTCCGATCCAAGTACTAACCAGGCCCGACCGTGCTTAACTTACGAGATCAGACGAGATCGGGCGTGTTCACGGTGGTTTGGCCGTAAGCAATTGCTCCTGGCACCAGACAGGACTTTAAACAGGAGAAAGGATGATTTTTTTTACCCCAAATGAAAATAGCTTACAGCACCTGGTATTCCCAGGCGGTCTCCCATCCAGGTACTAACCAGGCCCGACCGTGCTAAGCTTCCGAGCTCAGACGAGATCGGGCGTGTTCCCGGTGGAGTGGCCGTAAGCAATTGCTCCTGGCACCAGACAGGACTTTAAACAGGAGAAAGAATGATTTTTTTTTGCCCAAATGAAAATAGCTTACAGCACCTGGTATTCCCAGGCGGTCTCCCATCCAGGTACTAACCAGGCCCGACCGTGCTTAGCTTCCGAGATCAGACGAGATCTGGCGTGTTCGCAGTGGTGTGGCCGTAAGCAATTGCTCCTGGCACCAGACAGGACTTTAAACAGGAGAAAGGATCATTTTTTTTACCCCAAATGAAAATAGCTTACAGCACCTGGTATTCCCAGGCGGTCTCCCATCCAGGTACTAACCAGGCCCGACCGTGCTTAGCTTCCGAGATCAGACGAGATTGGGCGTGTTCACGGTGGTGTGGCCGTAAGCAATTGCTCCGGGCACCAGACAGGACTTTAAACAGGAGAAAGGATGATTTTTTTTACCCCAAAATAAAATAGCTTACAGCACCTGGTATTCCCAGGCGGTCTCCCATCCAGGTACTAACCAGGCCCGACCGTGCTTAGCTTCCGAGATCAGACGAGATTGGGCGTGTTCGCAGTGGTGTGGCCGTAAGCAATTGCTCATGGCACCAGACAGGACTTTAAACAGGAGAAAGGATCATTTTTTTTACCCCAAATGAAAATAGATTACAGCACCTGGTATTCCCAGGCGGTCTCCCATCCAAGTACTAACCAGGCCCGACGGTGCTTAGCTTCCGAGATCAGACGAGATCGGGCGTGTTCGCAGTGGTGTGGCCGTAAGCAATTGCTCCTGGCACCAGACAGGAATTTAAACAGGGGAAAGGATAATTTTTTTTACCCCAAATGAAAATGGATTACAGCAACTGGTATTCCCAGGCGGTCTCCCATCCAAGTACTAACCAGGCCCGACCGTGCTTAGCTTCCGAGATCAGACGAGATCGGGCGTGTTCCCTGTGGTGTGGCCGTAAGCAATTGCTCCTGGCACCAGACAGGACTTTAAACAGGAGAAAGGATGATTTTTTTTACCCCAAATGAAAATAGCTTACAGCACCTGGTATTCCCAGGCGGTCTCCCATCCAGGTACTCACCAGCCCCGACCGTGCTTAGCTTCCGAGATCAGACGAGATCGGGCGTGTTCGCAGTGGTGTGGCCGTAAGCAATTGCTCCTGGCACCAGACAGGACTTTAAACAGGAGAAAGGATCATTTTTTTTACCCCAAATGAAAATAGATTACAGCACCTGGTATTCCCAGGCGGTCTCCCATCCAAGTACTAACCAGGCCCGACCGTGCTTAGCTTCCGAGATCAGACGAGATCGGGCGTGTTCACGGTGGTGTGGCCGTAAGCAATTGCTCCTGGCACCAGACAGGACTTTAAACAGGAGAAAGGATGATTTTTTTTACCCCAAATGAAAGTGGCTTACAGCACCTAGTATTCCCAGGCAGTCTCCCATCCAGGTACTAACCAGGCCCGACCTTGCTTAGCTTCCGAGATCAGACGAGATCGGGCGTGTTCGCAGTGGTGTGGCCGTAAGCAATTGCTCCTGGCACCAGACAGGACTTTAAACAGGAGAAAGGATGATTTTTTTTACCCCAAATGAAAATAGCTTACAGCACCTGGTATTCCCAGGCGGTCTCCCATCCAGGTACTAACCAGGCCCGACCGTGCTTAGCTTCCGCGATCAGACGAGATCGGGCGTGTTCGCAGTGGTGTGGCCGTAAGCAATTGCTCCTGGCACCAGACAGGACTTTAAACAGGAGAAAGGATCATTTTTTTTACCCCAAATGAAAATAGATTACAGCACCTGGTATTCCCAGGCGGTCTCCCATCCAAGTACTAACCAGGCCCGACCGTGCTTAGCTTCCGAGATCAGACGTGTTCACGGTGGTGTGACCGTAAGCAATTGCTCTTGGCACCAGACAGGACTTTAAACAGGAGAAAGGATGATTTTTTTACCCCAAATGAAAATATCTTACAGCACCTGGTATTCCCAGGCGGTCTCCCATCCATGTACTGACCAGGCCCGACCGTGCTTAGCTTCCGAGATCAGACGAGATCGGGCGTGTTCGCAGTGGTGTGGCCGTAAGCAATTGCTCCTGGCACCAGACAGGACTTTAAAAAGGAGAAAGGATGATTTTTTTTACCCCAAATGAAAATAGCTTACAGCACCTGGTATTCCCAGGCGGTCTCCCATCCAGGTACTAACCAGGCCGGAAAGTGCTTAGCTTCCGAGATCAGACGAGATCGGGCTTGTTCGCCGTGGTGTGGCCGTAAGCAATTACTCCTGGCACCAGACTGGACTTTAAACAGGAGAAAGGATCATTTTTTTTACCCCAAATGAAAATAGATTACAGCACCTGGTATTCCCAGGCGGTCTCCCATCCAAGTACTAACCAGGCCCGACCGTGCTTAGCTTCCGAGATCAGACGAGATCGGCCGTGTTCCCGGTGGTGTGGCCGTAAGCAATTGCTCCTAGCACCAGACAGGACTTTAAACAGGAGAAAGGATGATTTTTTTTACCCCAAAATAAAATAGCTTACAGCACCTGGTATTCCCAGGCGGTCTCCCATCCAGGTACTAACCAGGCCCGACCGTGCTAAGCTTCCGAGCTCAGACGAGATCGGGCGTGTTCCCGGTGGTGTGGCCGTAAGCAATTGCTCCTGGCACCAGACAGGACTTTAAACAGGAGAAAGGATGATTTTTTTTTGCCCAAATGAAAATAGCTTACAGCACCTGGTATTCCCAGGCGGTCTCCCATCCAGGTACTAACCAGGCCCGACCGTGCTTAGCTTCCGAGATCAGACGAGATCTGGCGTGTTCGCAGTGGTGTGGCCGTAAGCAATTGCTCCTGGCACCAGACAGGACTTTAAACAGGAGAAAGGATCATTTTTTTTTCCCAAATGAAAATAGCTTACAGCACCTGGTATTCCCAGGCGGTCTCCCATCCAGGTACTAACCAGGCCCGACCGTGCTTAGCTTCCGAGATCAGACGAGATCGGGCGTGTTCGCAGTGGTGTGGCTGTAAGCAATTGCTCCTGGCACCAGACAGGACTTTAAACAGGAGAAAGGATCATTTTTTAACCCCAAATGAAAATAGCTTACAGCACCTGGTATTCCCAGGCGGTCTCCCATCCAAGTACTAACCAGACCCGACCGTGCTTAGCTTCCGAGATCAGACGAGATCGGGCGTGTTCGCAGAGATGTGGCCGTAAGCAATGGCTCCTGGCACCAGACAGGACTTTAAACAGGAGAAAGGATCATTTTTTTTACCCCAAATGAAAAAAGCTTACAGCACCTAGTATTCCCAGGCAGTCTCCCATCCAGGTACTAACCAGGCCCGACCTTGCTTAGCTTCCGAGATCAGACGAGATCGGGCGTGTTCGCAGTGGTGTGGCCGTAAGCAATTGCTCCTGGCACCAGACAGGACTTTAAACAGGAGAAAGGATGATTTTTTTTACCCCAAATGAAAATAGATTACAGCACCTGGTATTCCCAGGCGGTCTCCCATCCAAGTACTAACCAGGCCCGACCGTGCTTAGCTTCCGAGATCAGACGAGATCGGGCGTGTTCGCAGTGGTGTGGCCGTAAGCAATTGGTCCTGGCACCAGACAGGACTTTAAACAGGAGAAAGGATCATTTTTTTTACCCCAAATGAAAATAGATTACAGCACCTGGTATTCCCAGGCGGTCTCCCATCCAAGTACTAACCAGGCCCGACTGTGCTTAGCTTCCGAGATCAGACGTGTTCACGGTGGTGTGGCCGTAAGCAATTGCTCTTGGCACCAGACAGGACTTTAAACAGGAGAAAGGATGATTTTTTTACCCCAAATGAAAATATCTTACAGCACCTGGTATTCCCAGGCGGTCTCCCATCCATGTACTGACCAGGCCCGACCGTGCTTAGCTTCCGAGATCAGACGAGATCGGGCGTGTTCGCAGTGGTGTGGCCGTAAGCAAATGCTCCTGGCACCAGACAGGACTTTAAAAAGGAGAAAGGATGATTTTTTTTACCCCAAATGAAAATAGATTACATCACCTGGTATTCCCAGGCGGTCTCCCATCCAAGTACTAACCAGGCCCGACCGTGCTTAGCTTCCGAGATCAAACGAGATCGGGCGTGTTCGCAGTGGTGTGGCCGTAAGCAATTGCTCCTGGCACCAGACAGGACTTTAAACAGGAGAAAGGATGATTTTTTTTACCCCAAATGAAAATAGCTTACAGCACCTGGTATTCCCAGGCGGTCTCCCATCCAGGTACTAACCAGGCCGGACCGTGCTTAGCTTCCGAGTTCAGACGAGATCGGGCGTGTTCACGGTGGTGTGGCCGTAAGAGATTACTCCTGGCACCAGACAGGACTTTAAACAGGAGAAAGAATGATTTTTTTTACCCCAAATGAAAATAGCTTACAGCACCTGGTATTCCCAGTCGGTCTCCCATCCAAGTACTAACCAGGCCCTTCCGTGCTTAGCTTCCGAGATCAGACGAGATCGGGCGTGTTCACGGTGGTGTGGCCGTAAGCAATTGCTCCTGGCACCAGACAGGACTTTAAACAGGAGAAAGGATGATTTTTTTTACCCCAAATGAAAATAGCTTATAGCACCTGGTATTCCCAGGCGGTCTCCCATCCAGGTACTAACCAGGTTCGACCGTGCTAAGCTTCCGAGATCAGACGAGATCGGGCGTGTTCCCGGTGGTGTGGCCGTAAGCAATTGCTGCTGGCACCAGACAGGACTTTAAACAGGAGAAAGGATGATTTTTTTTAGCCCAAATGAAAATAGCTTACAGCACCTGGTATTCCCAGGCGGTCTCCCATCCAGGTACTAACCAGGCCCGACCGTGCTTAGCTTCCGAGATCAGACGAGATCTGGCGTGTTCGCAGTGGTGTGGCCGTAAGCAATTGCTCCTGGCACCAGACAGGACTTTAAACAGGAGAAAGGATGAATTTTTTTACCCCAAATGAAAATAGCTTACAGCACCTGGTATTCCCAGGCTGTCTCCCATCCAGGTACTAACCAGGCCCGACCGTGCTTAGCTTCCGAGATCAGACGAGATCGGGCGTGTTCGCAGTGGTGTGGCTGTAAGCAATTGCTCCTGGCACCAGACAGGACTTTAAACAGGAGAAAGGATCATTTTTTTTACCCCAAATGAAAATAGCTTACAGCACCTGGTATTCCCAGGCGGTCTCCCATCCAGGTACTAACCAGGCCGGACCGTGCTTAGCTTCCGAGTTCAGACGAGATCGGGCGTGTTCACGGTGGTGTGGCCGTAAGAGATTACTCCTGGCACCAGACAGGACTTTAAACAGGAGAAAGAATGATTTTTTTTACCCCAAATGAAAATAGCTTACAGCACCTGGTATTCCCAGTCGGTCTCCCATCCAAGTACTAACCAGGCCCTTCCGTGCTTAGCTTCCGAGATCAGACGAGATCGGGCGTGTTCACGGTGGTGTGGCCGTAAGCAATTGCTCCTGGCACCAGACAGGACTTTAAACAGGAGAAAGGATGATTTTTTTTACCCCAAATGAAAATAGCTTATAGCACCTGGTATTCCCAGGCGGTCTCCCATCCAGGTACTAACCAGGTTCGACCGTGCTAAGCTTCCGAGATCAGACGAGATCGGGCGTGTTCCCGGTGGTGTGGCCGTAAGCAATTGCTGCTGGCACCAGACAGGACTTTAAACAGGAGAAAGGATGATTTTTTTTAGCCCAAATGAAAATAGCTTACAGCACCTGGTATTCCCAGGCGGTCTCCCATCCAGGTACTAACCAGGCCCGACCGTGCTTAGCTTCCGAGATCAGACGAGATCTGGCGTGTTCGCAGTGGTGTGGCCGTAAGCAATTGCTCCTGGCACCAGACAGGACTTTAAACAGGAGAAAGGATGAATTTTTTTACCCCAAATGAAAATAGCTTACAGCACCTGGTATTCCCAGGCTGTCTCCCATCCAGGTACTAACCAGGCCCGACCGTGCTTAGCTTCCGAGATCAGACGAGATCGGGCGTGTTCGCAGTGGTGTGGCCGTAAGCAATTGCTCCTGGCACCAGACAGGACTTTAAACAGGAGAAAGGATCATTTTTTTACCCCAAATGAAAATAGCTTACAGCACCTGGTATTCCCAGGCGGTCTCCCATCCAAGTACTAACCAGGCCCGACCGTGCTTAGCTTCCGAGTACAGACGAGATCGGGCGTGTTCACGGTGGTGTGGCCGTAAGAGATTACTCCTGGCACCAGACAGGACTTTAAACAGGAGAAAGAATGATTCTTTTTACCCCAAATGAAAATAGCTTACAGCACCTGGTATTCCCAGGCGGTCTCCGATCCAAGTACTAACCAGGCCCGACCGTGCTTAACTTACGAGATCAGACGAGATCGGGCGTGTTCACGGTGGTTTGGCCGTAAGCAATTGCTCCTGGCACCAGACAGGACTTTAAACAGGAGAAAGGATGATTTTTTTTACCCCAAATGAAAATAGCTTACAGCACCTGGTATTCCCAGGCGGTCTCCCATCCAGGTACTAACCAGGCCCGACCGTGCTAAGCTTCCGAGCTCAGACGAGATCGGGCGTGTTCCCGGTGGAGTGGCCGTAAGCAATTGCTCCTGGCACCAGACAGGACTTTAAACAGGAGAAAGAATGATTTTTTTTAGCCCAAATGAAAATAGCTTACAGCACCTGGTATTCCCAGGCGGTATCCCATCCAGGTACTAACCAGGCCCGACCGTGCTTAGCTTCCGAGATCAGACGAGATCGGGCGTGTTCACGGTGGTGTGGCCGTAAGCAATTGCTCCTGGCACCAGACAGGACTTTAAACAGGAGAAAGGATGATTTTTTTTACCCCAAATGAAAAAAGCTTACAGCACCTGGTATTCCCAGGCGGTCTCCCATCCAAGTACTAACCAGGCCCGACCGTGCTTAGCTTCCGAGATCAGACGAGATCGGGCGTGTTCACGGTGGTGTGGCCGTAAGCAATTGCTCCTGGCACCAGACAGGACTTTAAACAGGAGAAAGGATGATTTTTTTTACCCCAAATGAAAAAAGCCTACAGCACCTAGTATTCCCAGGCAGTCTCCCATCCAGGTACTAACCAGGCCCGACCTTGCTTAGCTTCCGAGATCAGACGAGATCGGGCGTGTTCGCAGTGGTGTGGCCGTAAGCAATTGCTCCTGGCACCAGACAGGACTTTAAACAGGAGAAAGGATGATTTTTTTTTACCCCAAATGAAAATAGATTACAGCACCTGGTATTCCCAGGCGGTCTCCCATCCAAGTACTAACCAGGCCCGACCGTGCTTAGCTTCCGAGATCAGACGAGATCGGGCGTGTTCGCAGTGGTGTGGCCGTAAGCAATTGCTCCTGGCACCAGACAGGACTTTAAACAGGAGAAAGGATCATTTTTTTTACCCCAAATGAAAATAGATTACAGCACCTGGTATTCCCAGGCGGTCTCCCATCCAAGTACTAACCAGGCCCGACTGTGCTTAGCTTCCGAGATCAGACGTGTTCACGGTGGTGTGGCCGTAAGCAATTGCTCTTGGCACCAGACAGGACTTTAAACAGGAGAAAGGATCATTTTTTTTACCCCAAATGAAAATAGATTACAGCACCTGGTATTCCCAGGCGGTCTCCCATCCAAGTACTAACCAGGCCCGACCGTGCTTAGCTTCCGAGATCAGACGAGATCGGGCGTGTTCACGGTGGTGTGGCCGTAAGCAATTGCTCCTGGCACCAGACAGGACTTTAAACAGGAGAAAGGATGATTTTTTTTACCCCAAATGAAAGTAGCTTACAGCACCTGGTATTCCCAGGCGGTCTCCCATCCAGGTACTAACCAGGGCCGACCGTGCTTAGCTTCCGAGATCAGATGAGATCGGGCGTGTTCGCAGTGGTGTGGCCGTAAGCAATTGCTCCTGGCACCAGACAGGACTTTAAACATGAGAAAGGATCATTTTTTTTACCCCAAATGAAAATAGATTACAGCACCTGGTATTCCCAGGCGGTCTCCCATCCAAGTACTAACCAGGCCCGACCGTGCTTAGCTTCCGAGATCAGACGAAATCGGACGTGTTCACGGTGGTGTGGCCATAAGCAATTGCTCCTGGCACCAGACAGGACTTTAAACAGGAGAAAGGATGATTTTTTTTTACCCCAAATGAAAATAGCTTACAGCACCTGGTATTCCCAGGCGGTCTCCCATCCATGTACTAACCAGGCCCGACCGTGCTTAGCTTCCGAGATCAGACAAGATCGGGCGTGTTCGCAGTGGTGTGGCCGTAAGCAATTACTCCTGGCACCAGACAGGACTTTAAACAGGAGAAAGGATCATTTTTTTAACCCCAAATGAAAATAGATTACAGCACCTGGTATTCCCAGGCGGTCTCCCATCCAAGTACTAACCAGGCCCGACCGTGCTTAGCTTCCGAGATCAGACGAGATCGGGCGTGTTCACGGTGGTGTGGCCGTAAGCAATTGCTCCTGGCACCAGACAGGACTTTAAACAGGAGAAAGGATGATTTTTTTTACCCCAAATGAAAGTAGCTTACAGCACCTGGTATTCCCAGGCGGTCTCCCATCCAGGTACTAACCAGGGCCGACCGTGCTTAGCTTCCGAGATCAGACGAGATCGGCCGTGTTCCCGGTGGTGTGGCCGTAAGCAATTGCTCCTGGCACCAGACAGGACTTTAAACAGGAGAAAGGATGATTTTTTTTACCCCAAATGAAAATAGCTTACAGCACCTGGTATTCCCAGGCGGTCTCCCATCCAGGTACTAACCAGGCCCGACCGTGCTTAGCTTCCGAGATCAGACGAGATCGGGCGTGTTCGCAGTGGTGTGGCCGTAAGCAATTGCTCCTGGCACCAGACAGGACTTTAAACAGGAGAAAGGATCATTTTTTTTACCCCAAATGAAAATAGATTACAGCACCTGGTATTCCCAGGCGGTCTCCCATCCAAGTACTAACCAGGCCCAACCGTGCTTAGCTTCCGAGATCAGACGAGATCGGGCGTGTTCACGGTGGTGTGGCCGTAAGCAATTGCTCCTGGCACCAGACAGGACTTTAAACAGGAGAAAGGATCATTTTTTTTACCCCAAATGAAAAAAGCTTACAGCACCTAGTATTCCCAGGCAGTCTCCCATCCAGGTACTAACCAGGCCCGACCTTGCTTAGCTTCCGAGATCAGACGAGATCGGGCGTGTTCGCAGTGGTGTGGCCGTAAGCAATTGCTCCTGGCACCAGACAGGACTTTAAACAGGAGAAAGGATGATTTTTTTTACCCCAAATGAAAATAGCTTACAGCACCTGGTATTCCCAGGCGGTCTCCCATCCAGGTACTAAACAGGCCCGACCGTGCTTAGCTTCCGCGATCAGACGAGATCGGGCGTGTTCGCAGTGGTGTGGCCGTAAGCAATTGCTCCTGGCACCAGACAGGACTTTAAACAGGAGAAAGGATCATTTTTTTTACCCCAAATGAAAATAGATTACAGCACCTGGTATTCCCAGGCGGTCTCCCATCCAAGTACTAACCAGGCGCGACCGTGCTTAGCTTCCGAGATCAGACGTGTTCACGGTGGTGTGGCCGTAAGCAATTGCTCTTGGCACCAGACAGGACTTTAAACAGGAGAAAGGATGATTTTTTTACCCCAAATGAAAATATCTTACAGCACCTGGTATTCCCAGGCGGTCTCCCATCCATGTACTGACCAGGCCCGACCGTGCTTAGCTTCCGAGATCAGACGAGATCGGGCGTGTTCGCAGTGGTGTGGCCGTAAGCAGTTGCTCCTGGCACCAGACAGGACTTTAAAAAGGAGAAAGGATGATTTTTTTTACCCCAAATGAAAATAGATTACATCACCTGGTATTCCCAGGCGGTCTCCCATCCAAGTACTAACCAGGCCCGACCGTGCTTAGCTTCCGAGATCAGACGAGATCGGCCGTGTTCCCGGTGGTGTGGCCGTAAGCAATTGCTCCTAGCACCAGACAGGACTTTAAACAGGAGAAAGGATGATTTTTTTTACCCCAAAATAAAATAGCTTACAGCACCTGGTATTCCCAGGCGGTCTCCCATCCAGGTACTAACCAGGCCCGACCGTGCTAAGCTTCCGAGCTCAGACGAGATCGGGCGTGTTCCCGGTGGTGTGGCCGTAAGCAATTGCTCCTTGCACCAGACAGGACTTTAAACAGGAGAAAGGATGATTTTTTTTTGCCCAAATGAAAATAGCTTACAGCACCTGGTATTCCCAGGCGGTCTCCCATCCAGGTACTAACCAGGCCCGACCGTGCTTAGCTTCCGAGATCAGACGAGATCTGGCGTGTTCGCAGTGGTGTGGCCGTAAGCAATTGCTCCTGGCACCAGACAGGACTTTAAACAGGAGAAAGGATCATTTTTTTTTCCCAAATGAAAATAGCTTACAGCACCTGGTATTCCCAGGCGGTCTCCCATCCAGGTACTAACCAGGCCCGACCGTGCTTAGCTTCCGAGATCAGACGAGATCGGGCGTGTTCGCCGTGGTGTGGCTGTAAGCAATTGCTCCTAGCACCAGACAGGACTTTAAACAGGAGAAAGGATCATTTTTTAACCCCAAATGAAAATAGCTTACAGCACCTGGTATTCCCAGGCGGTCTCCCATCCAAGTACTAACCAGACCCGACCGTGCTTAGCTTCCGAGATCAGACGAGATCGGGCGTGTTCGCAGTAGTGTGGCCGTAAGCAATTGCTCCTGGCACCAGACAGGACTTTAAACAGGAGAAAGGATCATTTTTTTACCCCAAATGAAAATAGCTTACAGCACCTGGTATTCCCAGGCGGTCTCCCATCCAAGTACTAACCAGGCCCGACCGTGCTTAGCTTCCGAGTTCAGACGAGATCGGGCGTGTTCACGGTGGTGTGGCCGTAAGAGATTACTCCTGGCACCAGACAGGACTTTAAACAGGAGAAAGAATGATTTTTTTTACCCCAAATGAAAATAGCTTACAGCACCTGGTATTCCCAGGCGGTCTCCCATCCAAGTACTAACCAGGCCCTTCCGTGCTTAGCTTCCGAGATCAGACGAGATCGGGCGTGTTCACGGTGGTGTGGCCGTAAGCAATTGCTCCTGGCACCAGACATGACTTTAAACAGGAGAAAGGATGAATTTTTTTACCCCAAATGAAAATAGCTTACAGCACCTGGTATTCCCAGGCTGTCTCCCATCCAGGTACTAACCAGGCCCGACCGTGCTTAGCTTCCGAGATCAGACGAGATCGGGCGTGTTCGCAGTGGTGTGGCCGTAAGCAATTGCTCCTGGCACCAGACAGGACTTTAAACAGGAGAAAGGATCATTTTTTTACCCCAAATGAAAATAGCTTACAGCACCTGGTATTCCCAGGCGGTCTCCCATCCAAGTACTAACCAGGCCCGACCGTGCTTAGCTTCCGAGTTCAGACGAGATCGGGCGTGTTCACGGTGGTGTGGCCGTAAGAGATTACTCCTGGCACCAGACAGGACTTTAAACAGGAGAAAGAATGATTTTTTTTACCCCAAATGAAAATAGCTTACAGCACCTGGTATTCCCAGGCGGTCTCCCATCCAAGTACTAACCAGGCCCTTCCGTGCTTAGCTTCCGAGATCAGACGAGATCGGGCGTGTTCACGGTGGTGTGGCCGTAAGCAATTGCTCCTGGCACCAGACAGGACTTTAAACAGGAGAAAGGATGAATTTTTTTACCCCAAATGAAAATAGCTTACAGCACCTGGTATTCCCAGGCTGTCTCCCATCCAGGTACTAACCAGGCCCGACCGTGCTTAGCTTCCGAGATCAGACGAGATCGGGCGTGTTCGCAGTGGTGTGGCCGTAAGCAATTGCTCCTGGCACCAGACAGGACTTTAAACAGGAGAAAGGATCATTTTTTTACCCCAAATGAAAATAGCTTACAGCACCTGGTATTCCCAGGCGGTCTCCCATCCAAGTACTAACCAGGCCCGACCGTGCTTAGCTTCCGAGTTCAGACGAGATCGGGCGTGTTCACGGTGGTGTGGCCGTAAGAGATTACTCCTGGCACCAGACAGGACTTTAAACAGGAGAAAGAATGATTTTTTTTACCCCAAATGAAAATAGCTTACAGCACCTGGTATTCCCAGGCGGTCTCCGATCCAAGTACTAACCAGGCCCGACCGTGCTTAACTTACGAGATCAGACGAGATCGGGCGTGTTCACGGTGGTTTGGCCGTAAGCAATTGCTCCTGGCACCAGACAGGACTTTAAACAGGAGAAAGGATCATTTTTTTTACCCCAAATGAAAATAGCTTACAGCACCTGGTATTCCCAGGCGGTCTCCCATCCAGGTACTAACCAGGCCCGACCGTGCTTAGCTTCCGAGATCAGACGAGATCGGGCGTGTTCGCAGTGGTGTGGCCGTAAGCAATTGCTCCTGGCACCAGACAGGACTTTAAACAGGAGAAAGGATCATTTTTTTACCCCAAATGAAAATAGCTTACAGCACCTGGTATTCCCAGGCGGTCTCCCATCCAAGTACTAACCAGGCCCGACCGTGCTTAGCTTCCGAGTTCAGACGAGATCGGGCGTGTTCACGGTGGTGTGGCCGTAAGCGATTACTCCTGGCACCAGACAGGACTTTAAACAGGAGAAAGAATGATTTTTTTTACCCCAAATGAAAATAGCTTACAGCACCTGGTATTCCCAGGCGGTCTCCCATCCAGGTACTAACCAGGCCCGACCGTGCTTAGCTTCCGAGATCAGACGAGATTGGGCGTATTCGCAGTGGTGTGGCCGTACGCAATTGCTCATGGCACCAGACAGGACTTTAAACAGGAGAAAGGATCATTTTTTTTACCCCAAATGAAAATAGATTACAGCACCTGGTATTGCCAGGCGGTCTCCCATCCAAGTACTAACCAGGCCCGACCGTGCTTAGCTTCCGAGATCAGACGAGATCGGGCGTGTTCGCAGTGGTGTGGCCGTAAGAAATTGCTCCTGGCACCAGACAGGAATTTAAACAGGAGAAAGGATAATTTTTTTTACCCCAAATGAAAATGGATTACAGCAACTGGTATTCCCAGGCGGTCTCCCATCCAAGTACTAACCAGGCCCGACCGTGCTTAGCTTCCGAGATCAGACGAGATCGGGCGTGTTCGCAGTGGTGTGGCCGTAAGCAATTGCTCCTGGCACCAGACAGGACTTTAAACAGGAGAAAGGATCATTTTTTTTACCCCAAATGAAAATAGATTACAGCACCTGGTATTCCCAGGCGGTTTCCCAGCCAAGTACTAACCAGGCCCGACCGTGCTTAGTTTCCGAGATCAGACGAGATCGGGCGTCTTCACGGTGGTGTGGCCATAAGCAATTGCTCCTGGCACCAGACAGGACTTTAAACAGGAGAAAGGATGATTTTTTTTACCCCAAATGAAAATAGCTTACAGCACCTGGTATTCCTAGGCGGTCTCCCATCCACGTACTAACCAGGCCCGACCGTTCTTAGCTTCCGAGATCAGACGAGATCGGGCGTGTTCACGCTGGTGTGGCCGTAAGCAATTGCTCCTGGCACCAGACAGGACTTTAAACAGGAGAAAGGATCATTTTTTTTACCCAAAATGAAAATAGATTACAGCACCTGGTATTCCCAGGCGGTCTCCCATCCAAGTACTAACCAGGCCCGACCATGCTTAGCTTCCGAGATCAGACGAGATCGGGTGTGTTCCCGGTGGTGTGGCCGTAAGCAATTGCTCCTGGCACCAGACAGGACTTTAAACAGGAGAAAGGATGATTTTTTTTACCCCAAATGAAAATAGCTTACAGCACCTGGTATTCCTAGGCGGTCTCCCATCCAGGTACTAACCAGGCCCGACCGTTCTTAGCTTCCGAGATCAGACGAGATCGGGCGTGTTCACGGTGGTGTGGCCGTAAGCAATTGCTCCTGGCACCAGACAGGACTTTAAACAGGAGAAAGGATCATTTTTTTTACCCCAAATGAAAATAGATTACAGCAACTGGTATTCCCAGGCGGTCTCCCATCCAAGTACTAACCATGCCCGACCGTGCTTAGGTTCCGAGATCAGACGAGATCGGGCGTGTTCGCAGTAGTGTGGCCGTAAGCAATTACTCCTGGCACCAGACAGGAGTTTAAACAGGAGAAAGGTTCATTTTTTTTACCCCAAATGAAAATAGATTACTGCACCTGGTATTCCCAGGCGGTCTCCCATCCAAGTACTAACCAGGCCCGACCGTGCTTAGCTTCCGAGATCAGACGA
Source organism: Micromesistius poutassou (assembly GCF_964030765.1). Lineage (NCBI taxonomy): Eukaryota > Metazoa > Chordata > Actinopteri > Gadiformes > Gadidae > Micromesistius > Micromesistius poutassou. Next base: position 26,229,543 of record NC_140271.1, read on the forward strand.
GATCGGGCGTGTTCCCGGTGGTGTGGCCGTAAGCAATTGCTCCTGGCACCAGACAGGACTTTAAACAGGAGAAAGGATGATTTTTTTTACCCCAAATGAAAATAGATTACAGCACCTGGTATTCCCAGGCGGTCTCCCATCCAGGTACTAACCAGGCCCGACCGTTCTTAGCTTCCGAGATCAGACGAGATCGGGCGTGTTCACGGTGGTGTGGCCGTAAGCAATTGCTCCTGGCACCAGACAGGACTTTAAACAGGAGAAAGGATCATTTTTTTTACCCCAAATGAAAATAGCTTACAGCACCTGGTATTCCCAGGCGGTCTCCCATCCAGGTACTAACCAGGCCCGACCGTGCTTAGCTTCCGAGATCAGACGAGATCGGGCGTGTTCGCAGTGGTGTGGCCGTAAGCAATTGCTCATGGCACCAGACAGGACTTTAAACAGGAGAAAGGATCATTTTTTTTACCCCAAATGAAAATAGATTACAGCACCTGGTATTCCCAGGCGGTCTCCCATCCAGGTACTAACCAGGCCCGACCGTGCTTAGCTTCCGAGATCAGACGAGATCGGGCGTGTTCGCAGTGGTGTGGCCGTAAGCAATTGCTCCTGGCACCAGACAGGACTTTAAACAGGAGAAAGGATGATTTTTTTTACCCCAAATGAAAATAGAGTACAGCACCTGGTATTCCCATCCAAGTACTAACCAGGCCTGACCGTGCTTAGCTTCCGAGATCAGACGAGATCGGGCGTGTTCACGGTGGTGTGGCCGTAAGCAATTGCTCCTGGCACCAGACAGGACTTTAAACATGAGAAAGGATGATTTTTTTTACCCCAAATGAAAATAGCTTACAGCACCTGGTATTCCCAGGCGGTCTCCCATCCAGGTACTAACCAGGCCCGACCGTGCTTAGCTTCCGATATCAGACGAGATCGTGCGTGTTCGCTGTGGTGTGGCCGTAAGCAATTGCTCCTGGCACCAGACAGGACTTTAAACAGGAGAAAGGATAATTTTTTTTTACCCCAAATGAAATAGCTTACAGTACCTGGTATTCCCAGGCGGTCTCCCATCCAGGTACTAACCAGACCCGACCGTGCTTAGCTTCCGAGATCAGACGAGATCGGGCGTGTTCACGGTGGTGTGGCCGGAAGCAATTTCTCCTGGCACCAGACAGGACTTTAAACATGAGAAAGGATGATTTTTTTTACCCCAAATGAAAATAGCTTACAGCACCTGGTATTCCCAGGCGGTCTCCCATCGAAGTACTAACCAGGCCCGACCGTGCTTAGCTTCCGAGATCAGACGAGATCGGGCGTTTTCACGGTGGCGTGGCCGTAAGCAATTACTCCTGGCACCAGACAGGACTTTAAACAGGAGAAAGGATGATTTTTTTTACCCCAAATGAAAATAGATTACAGCACCTGGTATTCCCAGGCGGTCTCCCATCCAGGTACTAACCAGGCCCGACCGTGCTTAGCTTCCGAGATCAGACGAGATCGGGCGTGTTCACGGTGGTGTGGCCGTAAGAAATTGCTCCTGGCACCAGACAGGACTTTAAACAGGAGAAAGGATGATTTTTTTTACCCCAAATGAAAATAGATATACAGCACCTGGTATTCCCAGGCGGTCTCCCATCCAAGTACTAACCAGGCCCGACCGTGCTTAGCTTCCGAGATCAGACGAGATCGGGCGTGTTCACGGTGGTGTGGCCGTAAGCAATTGCTCCTGGCACCAGACAGGACTTTAAACAGGAGAAAGGATCATTTTTTTTACCCCAAATGAAAATAGCTTACAGCACCTGGTATTCCCAGGCGGTCTCCCATCCAGCTACTAACCAGGCCCGACCGTGCTTAGCTTCCGAGATCAGACGAGATCGGGCGTGTTCACCGTGGTGTGGCCGTAAGCAATTGCTCCTGGCACCAGACAGGACTTTGAACAGGAGAAAGGATCATTTTTTTTACCCCTAATGACAATAGATTTCAGCACCTGGTATTCCCAGGCGGTCTCCCATCCAAGTACTAACCAGGCCCGACCGTGCTTAGCTTCCGAGATCAGACGAGATCGGGAGTGTTCGCAGTGGTGTGGCCGTAAGCAATTGCTCCTGGCACGAGACAGGACTTTAAACAGGAGAAAGGATAATTTTTTTTACCCCAAATGAAAATAGATTACAGCACCTGGTGTTCCCAGGCGGTCTCCCCTCCAAGTACTAACCAGGCCCGACCGTGCTTAGCTTCCGAGATCAGACGAGATCGGGCGTGTTCACGGTGGTGTGGCCGAAAGCAATTGCTCCTGGCACCAGACAGGACTTTAAACAGGAGAAAGGATGATTTTTTTTACCCCAAATGAAAATAGCTTACAGCACCTGGTATTCCCAGGCGGTCTCCCATCCAGGTACTAACCAGGCCCGACCGTGCTTAGCTTCCGAGATCAGCCGAGATCGGGCGTGTTCGCAGTAGTGTGGCCGTAACTAATTACTCCTGGCACCAGACAGGACTTCAAACAGGAGGAAGGAACATTTTTTTTACCCCAAATGAAAATAGACTACGGCACCTGGTATTCCCAGGCGGTCTCCCATCCAAGTACTAACCAGACCCGACCGTGCTTAGCTTCCGAGATCAGACGAGATCGGGCGTGTTCATGGTGATGTGGCCGTAAGCAATTGCTCCTGGCACCAGACAGGACTTTAAACAGGAGAAAGGATCATTTTTTTTACCCCAAATGAAAATAGATTACAGCACCTGGTATTCCCAGGCGGTCTCCCATCCAAGTACTAACCAGGCCCGACCGTGCTTAGCTTCCGAGATCAGACGAGATCTGGCGTGTTCACGGTGGTGTGGCCGTAAGCAATTGCTCCTGGCACCAGACAGGACTTTGAACAGGAGAAAGGATGATTTTTTTTTACCCCAAATGAATACAGCACCTGATATTCCCAGGCAGTCTCCCATCCAGGTACTAACCAGGCCCGACCGTGCTTAGCTTCCGAGATCAGACGAGATCGGGCGTGTTCGCAGTGGTGTGGCCGTAAGGAATTGCTCCTGGCACCAGACAGGACTTTAAACAGGAGAAAGGATCATTTTTTTTACCCCAAATGAAAATAAATTATAGCACCTGGTATTCCCAGGCGGTCTCCCATCCAAGTACTAACCAGGCCCGACCGTGCTTAGCTTCCGAAATCAGACGAGATCGGGCGTGTTCACGGTGGTGTGGCCGTAAGCAATTACTCCTGGCACCAGACAGGACTTTAAACAGGAGAAAGGATCATTTTTTTTACCCCAAATGAAAATAGCTTACAGCACCTGGTATTCCCAGGCGGTCTCCCATCCAGGTACTAACCAGGCCCGACCGTGCTTAGCTTCCGAAATCAGACGAGATCGGGCGTGTTCACGGTGGTGTGGCCGTAAGCAATTGCTCCTGGCACCAGACAGGACTTTAAACAGGAGAAAGGATCATTTTTTTTACCCCAAATGAAAATAGCTTACAGCACCTGGTATTCCCAGGCGGTCTCCCATCCAGGTACTAACCAGGCCCGACCGTGCTTAGCTTCCGAGATCAGACGAGATCAGGCGTGTTCGCAGTGGTGTGACCGTAATGAATTGCTCCTGGCACCAGACAGGACTTTAAACAGGAGAAAGGATGATTTTTTTTACCCCAAATGAAAATAGCTTACAGCACCTGGTATTCCCAGGCGGTCTCCCATCCAGGTACTAACCAGGCCCGACCGTGCTTAGCTTCCGAGATCAGACGAGATCGGGCGTGTTCGCTGTGGTGTGGCCGTAAGCAATTGCTCCTGGCACCAGACAGGACTTTAAACAGGAGAAAGGATAATTTTTTTTACCCCAAATGAAAATAGATTTCAGCACCTGGTATTCCCAGGCGGTCTCCCATCCAAGTACTAACCAGGCCCGACCGTGCTTAGCTTCCGAGATCAGACGAGATCGAGCGTGTTCGCAGTGGTGTGGCCGTAAGCAATTGCTCCTGGCACGAGACAGGACTTTAAACAGGAGAAAGGATCATTTTTTTTACCCCAAATGAAAATAGATTACAGCACCTGGTATTCCCAGGCGGTCTGCCATCCAGGTACTAACCAGGCCCGACCGTGCTTAGCTTCCGAAATCAGACGAGATCGGGCGTGTTCACGGTGGTGTGGCCGAAAGCAATTGCTCCTGGCACCAGACAGGACTTTAAACAGGAGAAAGGATGATTTTTTTTACCCCAAATGAAAATAGCTGACAGCACCTGGTATTCCCAGGCGGTCTCCCATCCAGGTACTAACCAAGCCCGACTGTGCTTAGCTTCCGAGATCAGACGAGATCGGGCGTGTTCACGGTGGTGTGGCCGTAAGCAATTGCTCCTGGCACCAGACAGGACTTTAAACAGGAGAAAGGATCATTTTTTTTACCCCAAATGAAAATAGATTACAGCACCTGGTATTCCCAGGCGGTCTCCCATCCAAGTCCTAACCAAGCCCGACCGTGCTTAGCTTCCGAAATCAGACGAGATTGGGCGTGTTCACGGTGGTGTGGCCGTAAGCAATTGCTCCTGGCACTAGACAGGACTTTAAACAGGAGAAAGGATGATTTTTTTTACCCCAAATGAAAATAGCTTACAGCACCTGGTATTCCCAGGCGGTCTCATATCCAAGTACTAACCAGGCCCGACCGTGCTTAGCTTCCGAGATCAGACGAGGTCGGGCGTGTTCGCGGTGTTGTGGCCGTAAACAATTGCGCCTGGCACCAGACAGGACTTTAAACAGGAGAAAGGATGATTTTTTTTACCCCAAATGAAAATAGCTTACAGCACCTGGTATTCCTAGGGGGTCTCCCATCCAGGTACTAACCAGGCCCGACCGTTCTTAGCTTCCGAGATCAGACGAGATCGGGCGTTTTTGCAGTGGTGTGGCCGTAAGCAATTCCTCCTGGCACCAGACAGGACTTTAAACATGAGAAAGGATGATTTTTTTTACCCCAAATGAAAATAGATTACAGCACCTGGTATTCCCAGGCTGTCTCCCATCCAAGTACTAACCAGGCCCGACCGTGCTTAGCTTCCGAGATCAGACGAGATCGGGCGTGTTCCCGGTGGTGTGGCCGTAAGCAATTGCTCCTGGCACCAGACAGGACTTTAAACAGGAGAAAGGATGATTTTTTTTACCCCAAATGAAAATAGCTTACAGCACCTGGTATTCCCAGGCGGTCTCCCAACCAGGTACTAACCAGGCCCGACCGTGCTTAGCTTCTGAGATCAGATGAGATCGGACGTGTTCGCAGTTGTGTGGCCGTAAGCAATTGCTCCTGGAACCAGACAGGACTTTAAACAGGAGAAAGGTTCATTTTTTTTTACCCCAAATGAAAATAGATTACAGCACCTGGTATTCCCAGGCGGTCTCCCATCCAAGTACTAACCAGACCCGACCGTGCTTAGCTTCCGAGATCAGACGAGATCGGGCGTGTTCACGGTGGTGTGGCCGGAAGCAATTTCTCCTGGCACCAGACAGGACTTTAAACATGAGAAAGGATGATTTTTTTTACCCCAAATGAAAATAGCTTACAGCACCTGGTATTCCCAGGCGGTCTCCCATCCAAGTACTAACCAGGCCCGACCGTGCTTAGCTTCCGAGATCAGACGAGATCGGGCGTTTTCACGGTGGCGTGGCCGTAAGCAATTACTCCTGGCACCAGACAGGACTTTAAACAGGAGAAAGGATCATTTTTTTTACCCCAAATGAAAATAGATTTCAGCACCTGGTATTCCCAGGCGGTCTCCCATCCAAGTACTAACCAGGCCCGACCGTGCTTAGCTTCCGAGATCAGACGAGATCGGGCGTGTTCGCAGTGGTGTGGCCGTAAGCAATTGCTCCTGGCACGAGACAGGACTTTAAACAGGAGAAAGGATAATTTTTTTTACCCCAAATGAAAATAGATTACAGCACCTGGTATTCCCAGGCGGTCTCCCCTCCAAGTACTAACCAGGCCCGACCGTGCTTAGCTTCCGAGATCAGACGAGATCGGGCGTGTTCACGGTGGTGTGGCCGAAAGCAATCGCTCCTGGCACCAGACAGGACTTTAAACAGGAGAAAGGATGATTTTTTTTACCCCAAATCAAAATAGCTAACAGCACCTGGTATTCCCAGGCGGTCTCCCATCCAGGTACTAACCAGGCCCGACCGTGCTTAGCTTCCGAGATCAGACGAGATCGGGCGTGTTCACGGTGATGTGGCCGTAAGCAATTGCTCCTGGCACCAGACAGGACTTTAAACAGGAGAAAGGATCATTTTTTTTACCTCAAATGAAAATAGATTACAGCACCTGGTATTCCCAGGCGGTCTCCCATCCAAGTACTAACCAGGCCCGACCGTGCTTAGCTTCCGAGATCAGACGAGATCTGGCGTGTTCACGGTGGTGTGGCCGTAAGCAATTGCTCCTGGCACCAGACAGGACTTTAAACAGGAGAAAGGATGATTTTTTTTTACCCCAAATGATTACAGCACCTGATATTCCCAGGCGGTCTCCCATCCAGGTACTAACCAGGCCCGACCGTGCTTGGCTTCCGAGATCAGACGAGATCGGGCGTGTTCGCAGTGGTGTGGCCGTAAGGAATTGCTCCTGGCACCAGACAGGACTTTAAACAGGAGAAAGGATCATTTTTTTTACCCCAAATGAAAATAAATTATAGCACCTGGTATTCCCAGGCGGTCTCCCACCCAAGTACTAACCAGGCCCGACCGTGCTTAGCTTCCGAAATCAGACGAGATCGGGCGTGTTCACGGTGGTGTGGCCGTAAGCAATTACTCCTGGCACCAGACAGGACTTTAAACAGGAGAAAGGATCATTTTTTTTACCCCAAATGAAAATAGCTTACAGCACCTGGTATTCCCAGGCGGTCTGCCATCCAGGTACTAACCAGGCCCGACCGTGCTTAGCTTCCGAAATCAGACGAGATCGGGCGTGTTCACGGTGGTGTGGCCGTAAGCAATTGCTCCTGGCACCAGACAGGACTTTAAACAGGAGAAAGGATGATTTTTTTTACCCCAAATGAAAATAGAGTACAGCACCTGGTATTCCCATCCAACTACTAACCAGGCCTGACCGTGCTTAGCTTCCGAGTTCAGACGAGATCGGGCGTGTTCACGGTGGTGTGGCCATAAGCAATTGATCCTGGCACCAGACAGGACTTTAAACAGGAGAAAGGATCATTTTTTTTACCCCAAATGAAAATAGATTACAGCACCTGGTATTCCCAGGCGGTATCCCATCCAAGTACTAACCAGGCCCGACCGTGTTTAGCTTCCGAGATCAGACGAGATTGGGCGTGTTCGCAGTTGTGTGGCCGTAAGCAATTGCTCCTGGCACCAGACAGGACTTTAAACAGGAGAAAGGTTCATTTTTTTTTACCCCAAATGAAAATAGATTACAGCACCTGGTATTCCCAGGCGGTCTCCCATCCAAGTACTAACCAGACCCGACCGTGCTTAGCTTCCGAGATCAGACGAGATCGGGCGTGTTCACGGTGGTGTGGCCGGAAGCATTTTCTCCTGGCACCAGACAGGACTTTAAACATGAGAAAGGATGATTTTTTTTACCCCAAATGAAAATAGCTTACAGCACCTGGTATTCCCAGGCGGTCTCCCATCCAAGTACTAACCAGGCCCGACCGTGCTTAGCTTCCGAGATCAGACGAGATCGGACGTTTTCACGGTGGCGTGGCCGTAAGCAATTACTCCTGGCACCAGACAGGACTTTAAACAGGAGAAAGGATGATTTTTTTTACCCCAAATGAAAATAGATTACAGCACCTGGTATTCCCAGGCGGTCTCCCATCCAGGTACTAACCAGGCCCGACCGTGCTTAGCTTCCGAGTTCAGACGAGATCGGGCATGTTCACGGTGGTGTGGCCGTAAGCAATTGCTCCTGGCACCAGACAGGACTTTAAACAGGAGAAAGGATGATTTTTTTTACCCCAAATGAAAATAGATAAACAGCACCTGGTATTCCCAGGCGGTCTCCCATCCAAGTACTAACCAGACCCGACCGTGCTTAGCTTCCGAGATCAGACGAGATCGGGCGTGTTCACGGTGGTGTGGCCGGAAGCAATTTCTCCTGGCACCAGACAGGACTTTAAACATGAGAAAGGATGATTTTTTTTACCCCAAATGAAAATAGATATACAGCACCTGGTATTCCCAGGCGGTCTCCCATCCAAGTACTAACCACGCCCGACCGTGCTTAGCTTCCGAAATCAGACGAGATCAGGCGTGTTCACAGTGGTGTGGCCGTAAGCAATTGCTTCTGGCACCAGACAGGACTTTAAACAGGAGAAAGGATCATTTTTTTTACCCCAAATGAAAATAGATTACAGCACCTGATATTCCCAGGTGGTCTCCCATCCAAGTACTAACCAGGCCCGACCGTGTTTAGCTTCCGAAATCAGACGAGATCGGGCGCGGTCACGGTGGTGTGGCCGTAAGCAATTACTCCTGGCACCAGACAGGACTTTAAACAGGAGAAAGGTTCATTTTTTTTACCCCAAATGAAAATAGATTTCAGCACCTGGTATTCCCAGGCCGTCTCCCATCCAAGTACTAACCAGGCCCGACCGTGCTTAGCTTCCGAGATCAGACGAGATCGGGCGTGTTCACGGTGGTGTGGCCGTAAGCAATTGCTCCTGGCACCAGACAGGACTTTAAACAGGAGAAAGGATGATTTTTTTTAGCCCAAATGAAAATAGCTTACAGCACCTGGTATTCCCAGGCGGTCTCCCATCCAGGTACTAACCAGGCCCGACCGTGCTTAGCTTCCGAGATCAGACAAGATCGGGCGTGTTCGCAGTGGTGTGGCCGTAAGCAATTGCTCCTGGCACCAGACAGGACTTTAAACAGGAGAAAGGATCATTTTTTTTACCCCAAATGAAAATAGATTACAGCACCTGGTATTCCCAGGCGGTCTCCCATCCAAGTACTAACCACGCCCGACCGTGCTTAGCTTCCGAAATCAGACGAGATCAGGCGTGTTCACAGTGGTGTGGCCGTAAGCAATTGCTCCTGGCACCAGACAGGACTTTAAACAGGAGAAAGGATGATTTTTTTTACCCCAAATGAAAATAGCTTACAGCACCTGGTATTCCCAGGCGGTCTCCCATCCAAGTACTAACCAGGCCCGACCGTGCTTAGCTTCCGAGATCAGACGAGATCGGGCGTGTTCACGGTGGTGTGGCCGTAAGCAATTGCTCCTGGCACCAGACAGGACTTTAAACAGGAGAAAGGATGATTTTTTTTACCCCAAATGAAAATAGCTTACAGCACCTGGTATTCCCAGGCGGTCTCCCATCCAGGTACTAACCAGGCCCGACCGTGCTTAGCTTCCGAGATCAGACAAGATCGGGCGTGTTCGCAGTGGTGTGGCCGTAAGCAATTGCTCCTGGCACCAGACAGGACTTTAAACAGGAGAAAGGATGATTTTTTTTACCCCAAATGAAAATAGCTTACAGCACCTGGTATTCCCAGGCGGTCTCCCATCCAGGTACTATCCAGGTACTATCCAGGCCCGACCGTGCTTAGCTTCCGAGATCAGACGAGATTGGGCGTGTTCGCAGTGGTGTGGCCGTAAGCAATTGCTCCTGGCACCAGACAGGACTTTAAACAGGAGAAAGCATGATTTTCTTTACCCCAAATGAAAATAGCTTACAGCACCTGGTATTCCCAGGCGGACTCCCATCCAGGTACTAACCAGGCCCGACCGTGCTTAGCTTCCGAGATCAGACGAGATCGGGCGTGTTCGCAGTTGTGTGGCCGTAAGCAATTGCTCCTGGCACCAGACAGGACTTTAAACAGGAGAAAGGATCATTTTTTTTACCCCAAATGAAAATAGATTACAGCACCTGGTATTCCCAGGCGGTCTCCCATCCAAGTACTAACCAGGCCCGACCGTGCTTAGCTTCCGAGATCAGACGAGATCGGGCGTGTTCACGGTGGTGTGGCCGTAAGCAATTGCTCCTGGCACCAGACAGGACTTTAAACAGGAGAAAGGATGATTTTTTTTACCCCAAATGAAAATAGCTTACAGCACCTGGTATTCCCAGGCGGTCTCCCATCCAGGTACTAACCAGGCCGGACCGTGCTTAGCTTCCGAGATCAGACGAGATCTGGCGTATTCGCAATGGTGTGGCCGTACGCAATTGCTCCTGGCACCAGACAGGACTTTAAACAGGAGAAAGGATCATTTTTTTTTACCCCAAATGAAAATAGATTACAGCACCTGGTATTCCCAGGGGGTCTCCCATCCAGGTACTAACCAGGCCTGACCGTGCTTAGCTTCCGAGATCAGACGAGATCGGGCGTGTTCGCAGTGGTGTGACCGTAAGCAATTGCTCCTGTCACCAGACAGGACTTTAAACAGGAGAAAGGATCATTTTTTTTACCCCAAATGAAAATAGATTACAACACCTGGTATTCCCAGGCGGTCTCCCATCCAGGTACTAACCAGGCCCGACCGTGCTTAGCTTCCGAGATCAGACGAGATCGGGCGTGTTCACGGTGGTGTGGCCGTAAGCAATTGCTCCGGGCACCAGACAGGACTTTAAACAGGAGAAAGGATGATTTTTTTTACCCCAAATGAAAATAGCTTACAGCACCTGGTATTCCCAGGCGGTCTCCCATCCAGGTACTAACCAGGCCCGACCGTGCTTAGCTTCCGAGATCAGACGAGATCGGGCGTGTTCGCAGTGGTGTGGCCGTAAGCAATTGCTCCTGGCACCAGACAGGACTTTAAACAGGAGAAAGGATCTTTTTTTTTTTACCCCAAATGAAAATAGATTACAGCACCTGGTATTCCCAGGCGGTCTCCCATCCAAGTACTAACCAGACCCGACCGTGCTTAGCTTCCGAGATCAGACGAGATCGGCCGTGTTCACGGTGGTGTGGCCGTAAGCAATTTCTCCTGGCACCAGACAGGACTTTAAACAGGAGAAAGGATGATTTTTTTTACCCCAAATGAAAATATCTTACAGCACCTGGTATTCCCAGGCGGTCTCCCATCCAGGTACTATCCAGGTACTATCCAGGCCCGACCGTGCTTAGCTTCAGAGATCAGACGAGATCGGGCGTGTTCGCAGTGGTGTGGCCGTAAGCAATTGCCCCTGGCACCAGACAGGACTTTAAACAGGAGAAAGGATCATTTTTTTTTACCCCAAATGAAAATAGCTTACAGCACCTGGTATTCCCAGGCGGTCTCCCATCCAGGTACTAACCAGGCCCGACCGTGCTTAGCTTCCGAGATCAGACGAGATCGGGCGTGTTCGCAGTGGTGTGACCGTAAGCAATTGCTCCTGTCACCAGACAGGACTTTAAACAGGAGAAAGGATCATTTTTTTTACCCCAAATGAAAATAGATTACAACACCTGTTATTCCCAGGCGGTCTCCCATCCAAGTACTAACCAGGCCCGACCGTGCTTAGCTTCCGAGATCAGACGAGATCGGGCGTGTTCACGGTGGTGTGGCCGTAAGCAATTGCTCCGGGCACCAGACAGGACTTTAAACAGGAGAAAGGATGATTTTTTTTACCCCAAATGAAAATAGCTTACAGCACCTGGTATTCCCAGGCGGTCTCCCATCCAGGTACTAACCAGGCCCGACCGTGCTTAGCTTCCGAGATCAGACGAGATCGGGCGTGTTCGCAGTGGTGTGGCCGTAAGCAATTACTCCTGGCACCAGACAGGACTTTAAACAGGAGAAAGGATCATTTTTTTTTACCCCAAATGAAACTAGATTACAGCACCTGGTATTCCCAGGCGGTCTCCCATCCAAGTACTAACCAGCCCCGACCGTGCTTAGCTTCCGAGATCAGACGAGATCGGGCGTGTTCGCAGTGGTGTGGCCGTAAGCAATTGCTCCTGGCACCAGACAGGACTTTAAACAGGAGAAAGGATCATTTTTTTTACCCCAAATGAAAATAGATTACAACACCTGGTATTCGCAGGCGGTCTCCCATCCAAGTACTAACCAGGCCTGACCGTGCTTAGCTTCCGAGATCAGACGAGATCGGGCGTGTTCAGGGTGGTGTGGCCGTAAGCAAATGCTCCAGGCACCAGACAGGACTTTAAACAGGAGAAAGGATGATTTTTTTTACCCCAAATGAAAATAGCTTACAGCACCTGGTATTCCTAGGCGGTCTCCCATCCAGGTACTATCCAGGTACTATCCAGGCCCGACCGTGCTTAGCTTCCGAGATCAGACGAGATCGGGCGTGTTCGCAGTGGTGTGGCCGTAAGCAATTGCTCCTGGCACCAGACAGGACTTTAAACAGGAGAAAGCATGATTTTCTTTACCCCAAATGAAAATAGCTTACAGCACCTGGTATTCCCAGGCGGTCTCCCATCCAGGTACCTACCAGGCCCGACCGTGCTTAGCTTCCGAGATCAGACGAGATCGGGCGTGTTCGCAGTTGTGTGGCCGTAAGCAATTGCTCCTGGCACCAGACAGGACTTTAAACAGGAGAAAGGATCATTTTTTTTACCCCAAATGAAAATAGATTATAGCACCTGGTATTCCCAGGCGGTCTCCCATCCAAGTACTAACCAGTCCCGACCGTGCTTAGCTTCCGAGATCAGACGAGTTCGGGCGTGTTCACGGTGGTGTGGCCGTAAGCAATTGCTCCTGGCACCAGACAGGACTTTAAACAGGAGAAAGGATGATTTTTTTTACCCCAAATGAAAATAGCTTACAGCACCTGGTATTCCCAGGCGGTCTCCCATCCAGGTACTAACCAGGCCCGACCGTGCATAGCTTCCGAGATCAGACGAGATCTGGCGTATTCGCAATGATGTGGCCGTACGCAATTGCTCCTGGCACCAGACAGGACTTTAAACAGGAGAAAGGATCATTTTTTTTTACCCCAAATGAAAATAGATTACAGCACCTGGTATTCCCAGGCGGTCTCCCATCCAGGTACTAACCAGGCCCGACCGTGCTTAGCTTCCGAGATCAGACGAGATCGGGCGTGTTCGCAGTGGTGTGACCGTAAGCAATTGCTCCTGTCACCAGACAGGACTTTAAACAGGAGAAAGGATCATTTTTTTTACCCCAAATGAAAATAGATTACAACACCTGGTATTCCCAGGCGGTCTCCCATCCAAGTACTAACCAGGCCCGACCGTGCTTAGCTTCCGAGATCATACGAGATCGGGCGTGTTCACGGTGGTGTGGCCGTAAGCAATTGCTCCGGGCACCAGACAGGACTTTAAACAGGAGAAAGGATGATTTTTTTTACCCCAAATGAAAATAGCTTACAGCACCTGGTATTCCCAGGCGGTCTCCCATCCAGGTACTAACCAGGCCCGACCGTGCTTAGCTTCCGAGATCAGACGAGATCGGGCGTGTTCGCAGTGGTGTGGCCGTAAGCAATTACTCCTGGCACCAGACAGGACTTTAAACAGGAGAAAGGATCATTTTTTTTACCCCAAATGAAACTAGATTACAGCACCTGGTATTCCCAGGCGGTCTCCCATCCAAGTACTAACCAGCCCCGACCGTGCTTAGCTTCCGAGATCAGACGAGATCGGGCGTGTTCGCAGTGGTGTGGCCGTAAGCAATTGCTCCTGGCACCAGACAGGACTTTAAACAGGAGAAAGGATCATTTTTTTTACCCCAAATGAAAATAGATTACAACACCTGGTATTCGCAGGCGGTCTCCCATCCAAGTACTAACCAGGCCTGACCGTGCTTAGCTTCCGAGATCAGACGAGATCGGGCGTGTTCAGGGTGGTGTGCCCGTAAGCAAATGCTCCGGGCACCAGACAGGACTTTAAACAGGAGAAAGGATGATTTTTTTTACCCCAAATGAAAATAGCTTACAGCACCTGGTATTCCTAGGCGGTCTCCCATCCAGGTACTATCCAGGTACTATCCAGGCCCGACCGTGCTTAGCTTCCGAGATCAGACGAGATCGGGCGTGTTCGCAGTGGTGTGGCCGTAAGCAATTGCTCCTGGCACCAGACAGGACTTTAAACAGGAGAAAGCATGATTTTCTTTACCCCAAATGAAAATAGCTTACAGCACCTGGTATTCCCAGGCGGTCTCCCATCCAGGTACCTACCAGGCCCGACCGTGCTTAGCTTCCGAGATCAGACGAGATCGGGCGTGTTCGCAGTTGTGTGGCCGTAAGCAATTGCTCCTGGCACCAGACAGGACTTTAAACAGGAGAAAGGATCATTTTTTTTAGCCCAAATGAAAATAGATTATAGCACCTGGTATTCCCAGGCGGTCTCCCATCCAAGTACTAACCAGTCCCGACCGTGCTTAGCTTCCGAGATCAGACGAGTTCGGGCGTGTTCACGGTGGTGTGGCCGTAAGCAATTGCTCCTGGCACCAGACAGGACTTTAAACAGGAGAAAGGATGATTTTTTTTACCCCAAATGAAAATAGCTTACAGCACCTGGTATTCCCAGGCGGTCTCCCATCCAGGTACTAACCAGGCCCGACCGTGCATAGCTTCCGAGATCAGACGAGATCTGGCGTATTCGCAATGATGTGGCCGTACGCAATTGCTCCTGTCACCAGACAGGACTTTAAACAGGAGAAAGGATCATTTTTTTTACCCCAAATGAAAATAGATTACAACACCTGGTATTCCCAGGCGGTCTCCCATCCAAGTACTAACCAGGCCCGACCGTGCTTAGCTTCCGAGATCAGACGAGATCGGGCGTGTTCACGGTGGTGTGGCCGTAAGCAATTGCTCCGGGCACCAGACAGGACTTTAAACAGGAGAAAGGATGATTTTTTTTACCCCAAATGAAAATAGCTTACAGCACCTGGTATTCCCAGGCGGTCTCCCATCCAGGTACTAACCAGGCCCGACCGTGCTTAGCTTCCGAGATCAGACGAGATCGGGCGTGTTCGCAGTGGTGTGGCCGTAAGCAATTACTCCTGGCACCAGACAGGACTTTAAACAGGAGAAAGGATCATTTTTTTTACCCCAAATGAAACTAGATTACAGCACCTGGTATTCCCAGGCGGTCTCCCATCCAAGTACTAACCAGCCCCGACCGTGCTTAGCTTCCGAGATCAGACGAGATCGGGCGTGTTCGCAGTGGTGTGGCCGTAAGCAATTGCTCCTGGCACCAGACAGGACTTTAAACAGGAGAAAGGATCATTTTTTTTACCCCAAATGAAAATAGATTACAACACCTGGTATTCGCAGGCGGTCTCCCATCCAAGTACTAACCAGGCCTGACCGTGCTTAGCTTCCGAGATCAGACGAGATCGGGCGTGTTCAGGGTGGTGTGGCCGTAAGCAAATGCTCCGGGCACCAGACAGGACTTTAAACAGGAGAAAGGATGATTTTTTTTACCCCAAATGAAAATAGCTTACAGCACCTGGTATTCCTAGGCGGTCTCCCATCCAGGTACTATCCAGGTACTATCCAGGCCCGACCGTGCTTAGCTTCCGAGATCAGACGAGATCGGGCGTGTTCGCAGTGGTGTGGCCGTAAGCAATTGCTCCTGGCACCAGACAGGACTTTAAACAGGAGAAAGCATGATTTTCTTTACCCCAAATGAAAATAGCTTACAGCACCTGGTATTCCCAGGCGGTCTCCCATCCAGGTACCTACCAGGCCCGACCGTGCTTAGCTTCCGAGATCAGACGAGATCGGGCGTGTTCGCAGTTGTGTGGCCGTAAGCAATTGCTCCTGGCACCAGACAGGACTTTAAACAGGAGAAAGGATCATTTTTTTTAGCCCAAATGAAAATAGATTATAGCACCTGGTATTCCCAGGCGGTCTCCCATCCAAGTACTAACCAGTCCCGACCGTGCTTAGCTTCCGAGATCAGACGAGTTCGGGCGTGTTCACGGTGGTGTGGCCGTAAGCAATTGCTCCTGGCACCAGACAGGACTTTAAACAGGAGAAAGGATGATTTTTTTTACCCCAAATGAAAATAGCTTACAGCACCTGGTATTCCCAGGCGGTCTCCCATCCAGGTACTAACCAGGCCCGACCGTGCATAGCTTCCGAGATCAGACGAGATCTGGCGTATTCGCAATGATGTGGCCGTACGCAATTGCTCCTGGCACCAGACAGGACTTTAAACAGGAGAAAGGATCTTTTTTTTTTACCCCAAATGAAAATAGATTACAGCACCTGGTATTCCCAGGCGGTCTCCCATCCAGGTACTAACCAGGCCCGACCGTGCTTAGCTTCCGAGATCAGACGAGATTGGGCGTGTTCGCAGTGGTGTGACCGTAAGCAATTGCTCCTGTCACCAGACAGGACTTTAAACAGGAGAAAGGATCATTTTTTTTACCCCAAATGAAAATAGATTACAACACCTGGTATTCCCAGGCGGTCTCCCATCCAAGTACTAACCAGGCCCGACCGTGCTTAGCTTCCGAGATCAGACGAGATCGGGCGTGTTCACGGTGGTGTGGCCGTAAGCAATTGCTCCGGGCACCAGACAGGACTTTAAACAGGAGAAAGGATGATTTTTTTTACCCCAAATGAAAATAGCTTACAGCACCTGGTATTCCCAGGCGGTCTCCCATCCAGGTACTAACCAGGCCCGACCGTGCTTAGCTTCCGAGATCAGACGAGATCGGGCGTGTTCGCAGTGGTGTGGCCGTAAGCAATTACTCCTGGCACCAGACAGGACTTTAAACAGGAGAAAGGATCATTTTTTTTACCCCAAATGAAACTAGATTACAGCACCTGGTATTCCCAGGCGGTCTCCCATCCAAGTACTAACCAGCCCCGACCGTGCTTAGCTTCCGAGATCAGACGAGATCGGGCGTGTTCGCAGTGGTGTGGCCGTAAGCAATTGCTCCTGGCACCAGACAGGACTTTAAACAGGAGAAAGGATCATTTTTTTTACCCCAAATGAAAATAGATTACAACACCTGGTATTCGCAGGCGGTCTCCCATCCAAGTACTAACCAGGCCTGACCGTGCTTAGCTTCCGAGATCAGACGAGATCGGGCGTGTTCAGGGTGGTGTGGCCGTAAGCAAATGCTCCGGGCACCAGACAGGACTTTAAACAGGAGAAAGGATGATTTTTTTTACCCCAAATGAAAATAGCTTACAGCACCTGGTATTCCTAGGCGGTCTCCCATCCAGGTACTATCCAGGTACTATCCAGGCCCGACCGTGCTTAGCTTCCGAGATCAGACGAGATCGGGCGTGTTCGCAGTGGTGTGGCCGTAAGCAATTGCTCCTGGCACCAGACAGGACTTTAAACAGGAGAAAGCATGATTTTCTTTACCCCAAATGAAAATAGCTTACAGCACCTGGTATTCCCAGGCGGTCTCCCATCCAAGTACTAAGCAGGCCCGACCGTGCTTAGCTTCCGAGATCAGACGAGATCGGGCGTGTTCCCGGTGGTGTGGCCGTAAGCAATTGCTCCTGGCACCAGACAGGACTTTAAACAGGAGAAAGGATGATTTTTTTTACCTCAAATGAAAATAGCTTACAGCACCTGGTATTCCCAGGCGGTCTCCCATCCAGGTACTAACCAGGCCCGACCGTGCTTAGCTTCCGAGATCAGACGAGATCGTGCGTGTTCGCAGTGGTGTGACCGTAAGCAATTGCTCCTGTCACCAGACAGGACTTTAAACAGGAGGAAGGATCATTTTTTTTACCCCAAATGAAAATAGATTACAACACCTGGTATTCCCAGGCGGTCTCCCATCCAAGTACCAACTAGGCCCGACCGTGCTTAGCTTCCGAGATCGGGCGTATTCACGGTGGTGTGGCCGTAAGCAATTGCTATTGGCACCAGACAGGACTTTAAACAGGAGAAAGGATGATTTTTTTTACCCCAAATGAAAATAGCTTACAGCACCTGGTATTCCCAGGCGGTCTCCCATCCAGGTACTAACCAGGCCCGACCGTGCATAGCTTCCGAGATCAGACGAGATCTGGCGTATTCGCAATGATGTGGCCGTACGCAATTGCTCCTGGCACCAGACAGGACTTTAAACAGGAGAAAGGATCATTTTTTTTTACCCCAAATGAAAATAGATTACAGCACCTGGTATTCCCAGGCGGTCTCCCATCCAGGTACTAACCAGGCCCGACCGTGCTTAGCTTCGGAGATCAGACGAGATCGGGCGTGTTCGCAGTGGTGTGACCGTAAGCAATTGCTCCTGTCACCAGACAGGACTTTAAACAGGAGAAAGGATGATTTTTTTTACCCCAAATGAAAATAGCTTACAGCACCTGGTATTCCTAGGCGGTCTCCCATCCAGGTACTATCCAGGTACTATCCAGGCCCGACCGTGCTTAGCTTCCGAGATCAGACGAGATCGGGCGTGTTCGCAGTGGTGTGGCCGTAAGCAATTGCTCCTGGCACCAGACAGGACTTTAAACAGGAGAAAGCATGATTTTCTTTACCCCAAATGAAAATAGCTTACAGCACCTGGTATTCCCAGGCGGTCTCCCATCCAAGTACTAAGCAGGCCCGACCGTGCTTAGCTTCCGAGATCAGACGAGATCGGGCGTGTTCCCGGTGGTGTGGCCGTAAGCAATTGCTCCTGGCACCAGACAGGACTTTAAACAGGAGAAAGGATGATTTTTTTTACCTCAAATGAAAATAGCTTACAGCACCTGGTATTCCCAGGCGGTCTCCCATCCAGGTACTAACCAGGCCCGACCGTGCTTAGCTTCCGAGATCAGACGAGATCGTGCGTGTTCGCAGTGGTGTGACCGTAAGCAATTGCTCCTGTCACCAGACAGGACTTTAAACAGGAGGAAGGATCATTTTTTTTACCCCAAATGAAAATAGATTACAACACCTGGTATTCCCAGGCGGTCTCCCATCCAAGTACCAACCAGGCCCGACCGTGCTTAGCTTCCGAGATCGGGCGTATTCACGGTGGTGTGGCCGTAAGCAATTGCTATTGGCACCAGACAGGACTTTAAACAGGAGAAAGGATGATTTTTTTTACCCCAAATGAAAATAGCTTACAGCACCTGGTATTCCCAGGCGGTCTCCCATCCAGGTACTAACCAGGCCCGACCGTGCATAGCTTCCGAGATCAGACGAGATCTGGCGTATTCGCAATGATGTGGCCGTACGCAATTGCTCCTGGCACCAGACAGGACTTTAAACAGGAGAAAGGATCATTTTTTTTTACCCCAAATGAAAATAGATTACAGCACCTGGTATTCCCAGGCGGTCTCCCATCCAGGTACTAACCAGGCCCGACCGTGCTTAGCTTCGGAGATCAGACGAGATCGGGCGTGTTCGCAGTGGTGTGACCGTAAGCAATTGCTCCTGTCACCAGACAGGACTTTAAACAGGAGAAAGGATCATTTTTTTTACCCCAAATGAAAATAGATTACAACACCTGGTATTCCCAGGCGGTCTCCCATCCAAGTACTAACCAGGCCCGACCGTGCTTAGCTTCCGAGATCAGACGAGATCGGGCGTGTTCACGGTGGTGTGGCCGTAAGCAATTGCTCCGGGCACCAGACAGGACTTTAAACAGGAGAAAGGATCATTTTTTTTACCCCAAATGAAAATAGCTTAAAGCACCTGGTATTCCCAGGCGGTCTCCCATCCAGGTACTAACCAGGCCCGACCGTGCTTAGCTTCCGAGATCAGACGAGATCGGGCGTGTTCGCAGTGGTGTGACCGTAAGCAATTGCTCCTGTCACCAGACAGGACTTTAAACAGGAGAAAGGATCATTTTTTTTACCCCAAATGAAAATAGATTACAACACCTGGTATTCCCAGGCGGTCTCCCATCCAAGTACTAACCAGGCCCGACCGTGCTTAGCTTCCGAGATCAGACGAGATCGGGCGTGTTCACGGTGGTGTGGCCGTAAGCAATTGCTCCGGGCACCAGACAGGACTTTAAACAGGAGAAAGGATCATTTTTTTTACCCCAAATGAAACTAGATTACAGCACCTGGTATTCCCAGGCGGTCTCCCATCCAAGTACTAACCAGCCCCGACCGTGCTTAACTTCCGAGATCAGACGAGATCGGGCGTGTTCACGGTGGTGTGGCCGTAAGCAATTGATCCGGGCACCAGACAGGACTTTAAACAGGAGAAAGGATGATTTTTTTTACCCCAAATGAAAATAGCTTACAGCACCTGGTATTCCCAGGCGGTCTCCCATCCAGGTACTAACCAGGCCCGACCGTGCTTAGCTTACGAGATCAGACGAGATCGGGCGTGTTCGCAGTGGTGTGGCCGTAAGCAATTGCTCCTGGCACCAGACAGGACTTTAAACAGGAGAAAGGATCATTTTTTTTACCCCAAATGAAAATAGATTACAGCACCTGGTATTCCCAGGCGGTCTCCCATCCAAGTACTAACCAGGCCCGTCCGTGCTTAGCTTCCGAGTTCAGACGAGATCGGGCGTGTTCACGGTGGTGTGGCCGTAAGCAATTGCTGCTGGCACCAGACAGGACTTTAAACAGGAGAAAGGATGATTTTTTTTACCCCAAATGAAAATAGATTACAACACCTGGTATTCCCAGGCGGTCTCCCATCCAAGTACTAACCAGGCCCGACCGTGCTTAGCTTCCGAGATCAGACGAGATCGGGCGTGTTCACGGTGGTGTGGCCGTAAGCAATTGCTCCTGGCACCAAACAGGACTTTAAACAGGAGAAAGGATGATTTTTTTTACCCCAAATGAAAATAGCTTACAGCACCTGGTATTCCCAGGCGGTCTCCCATCCAGGTACTAACCAGGCCCGACCGTGCTTAGCTTCCGAGATCAGACGAGATCGGGCGTGTTCGCAGTGGTCTGGCCGTAATCAATTGCTCCTGGCACCAGACAGGACTTTAAACAGGAGAAAGGATCTTTTTTTTTTTACCCCAAATGAAAATAGATTACAGCACCTGGTATTCCCAGGCGGTCTCCCATCCAAGTACTAACCAGGCCTGACCGTGCTTAGCTTCCGAGATCAGACGAGATCGGGCGTGTTCACGGTGGTGTGGCCGTAAGCAATTGCTCCGGGCACCAGACAGGACTTTAAACAGGAGAAAGGATGATTTTTTTTACACCAAATGAAAATAGCTTACAGCACCTGGTATTCCCAGGCGGTCTCCCATCCAGGTACTATCCAGGTACTATCCAGGCCCGACCGTGCTTAGCTTCCGAGATCAGACGAGATCGGGCGTGTTTGCAGTGGTGTGGCCGTAAGCAATTGCTCCTGGCACCAGACAGGACTTTAAACAGGAGAAAGCATGATTTTCTTTACCCCAAATGAAAATAGCTTACAGCACCTGGTATTCCCAGGCGGTCTCCCATCCAGGTACTAACCAGGCCCGACCGTGCTTAGCTTCCGAGATCAGACGAGATCGGGCGTGTTCACAGTGGTGTGACCGTAAGCAATTGCTCCTGTCACCAGACAGGACTTTAAACAGGAGAAAGGATAATTTTTTTTACCCCAAATGAAAATAGATCACAACACCTGGTATTCCCAGGCGGTCTCCAATCCAAGTACTAACCAGGCCCGACCGTGCTTAGCTTCCGAGATCAGACGAGATCGGGCGTGTTCACGGTGGTGTGGCCGTAAGCAATTGCTCCTGGCACCAGACAGGACTTTAAACAGGAGAAAGGATGATTTTTTTTACCCCAAATGAAAATAGCTTACAGCACCTGGTATTCCCAGGCGGTCTCCCATCCAGGTACTAACCAGGCCCGACCGTGCTTAGCTTCCGAGATCAGACGAGATCTGGCGTATTCGCAATGGTGTGGCCGTACGCAATTGCTCCTGGCACCAGACAGGACTTTAAACAGGAGAAAGGATCATTTTTTTTTACCCCAAATGAAAATAGATTACAGCACCTGGTATTCCCAGGCGGTCTCCCATCCAGGTACTAACCAGGCCCGACCGTGCTTAGCTTCCGAGATCAGACGAGATCGGGCGTGTTCGCAGTGGTGTGACCGTAAGCAATTGCTCCTGTCACCAGACAGGACTTTAAACAGGAGAAAGGATCATTTTTTTTACCCCAAATGAAAATAGATTACAACACCTGGTATTCCCAGGCGGTCTCCCATCCAAGTACTAACCAGGCCCGACCGTGCTTAGCTTCCGAGATCAGACGAGATCGGGCGTGTTCACGGTGGTGTGGCCGTAAGCAATTGCTCCTGGCACCAGACAGGACTTTAAACAGGAGAAAGGATGATTTTTTTTACCCCAAATGAAAATAGCTTACAGCACCTGGTATTCCCAGGCGGTCTCCCATCCAGGTACTAACCAGGCCCGACCGTGCTTAGCTTCCGAGATAAGACGAGAACTGGCGTATTCGCAGTGGTGTGGCCGTACGCACTTGCTCCTGGCACCAGACAGGACTTTAAACAGGAGAAAGGATCATTTTTTTTTACCCCAAATGAAAATAGATTACAGCACCTGGTATTCCCAGGCGGTCTCCCATCCAAGTACTAACCAGGCCTGACCGTGCTTGGCTTCCGAGATCAGACGAGATCGGGCGTGTTCACGGTGGTGTGGCCGTAAGCAATTGCTCCGGGCACCAGACAGGACTTTAAACAGGAGAAAGGATGTTTTTTTTACCCCAAATGAAAATAGCTTACAGCACCTGGTATTCCCAGGCGGTCTCCCATCCAGGTACTAACCAGGCCCGACCGTGCTTAGCTTCCGAGATCAGACGAGATCGGGCGTGTTCGCAGTGGTGTGGCCGTAAGCAATTACTCCTGGCACCAGACAGGACTTTAAACAGGAGAAAGGATCATTTTTTTTACCCCAAATGAAACTAGATTACAGCACCTGGTATTCCCACGCGGTCTCCCATCCAAGTACTAACCAGCCCCGACCGTGCTTAGCTTCCGAGATCAGACGAGATTGGGCGTGTTCACGGTGGTGTGGCCGTAAGCAATTGCTCCTGGCACCAGACAGGACTTTAAACAGGAGAAAGGATGATTTTTTTTACCCCAAATGAAAATAGCTTACAGCACCTGGTATTCCCAGGCGGTCTCCCATCCAGGTACTAACCAGGCCCGACCGTGCTTAGCTTCCCAGATCAGACGAGATCGGGCGTGTTCGCAGTGGTGTGGCCGTAAGCAAGTGCCCCCGGCACCAGACAGGACTTTAAACAGGAGAAAGGATGATTTTTTTTACCCCAAATGTAAATAGCTGACAGCACCTGGTATTCCCAGGCGGTCTCCCATCCAGGTACTAAACAGGCCCGACCGTGCTTAGCTTACGAGATCAGACGAGATCGGGCGTGTTCGCAGTGGTGTGGCCGTAAGCAATTGCTCCTGGCACCAGACAGGACTTTAAACAGGAGAAAGGATCATTTTTTTTTCCCCAAATGAAAATAGATAACAGCACCTGGTATTCCCAGGCGGTCTCCCATCCAAGTACTAACCAGGCCCGACCGTGCTTAGCTTCCGAGTTCAGACGAGATCGGGCGTGTTCACGGTGGTGTGGCCGTAAGCAATTGCTGCTGGCACCAGACAGGACTTTAAACAGGAGAAAGGATGATTTTTTTTACCCCAAATGAAAATAGCTTACAGCACCTGGTATTCCCAGGCGGTCTCCCATCCAGGTACTAACCAGGCCCGACCGTGCTTAGCTTCCGAGATCAGACGAGATCGGGCATGTTCGCAGTGGTGTGTCCGTAAGCAATTGATCCTGGCACCAGACAGGACTTTAAACAGGAGAAAGGATCATTTTTTTTACCCCAAATGAAAATAGCTTACAGCACCTGGTATTCCCAGGCGGTCTCCCATCCAGGTACTAACCAGGCCCGACCGTGCATAGCTTCCGAGATCAGACGAGATCTGGCGTATTCGCAATGATGTGGCCGTACGCAATTGCTCCTGGCACCAGACAGGACTTTAAACAGGAGAAAGGATCATTTTTTTTTACCCCAAATGAAAATAGATTACAGCACCTGGTATTCCCAGGCGGTCTCCCATCCAGGTACTAACCAGGCCCGACCGTGCTTAGCTTCCGAGATCAGACGAGATCGGGCGTGTTCGCAGTGGTGTGACCGTAAGCAATTGCTCCTGTCACCAGACAGGACTTTAAACAGGAGAAAGGATCATTTTTTTTACCCCAAATGAAAATAGATTACAACACTTGGTATTCCCAGGCGGTCTCCCATCCAAGTACTAACCAGGCCCGACCGTGCTTAGCTTCCGAGATCAGACGAGATCGGGCGTGTTCACGGTGGTGTGGCCGTAAGCAATTGCTCCGGGCACCAGACAGGACTTTAAACAGGAGAAAGGATGATTTTTTTTACCCCAAATGAAAATAGCTTACAGCACCTGGTATTCCCAGGCGGTCTCCCATCCAGGTACTAACCAGGCCCGACCGTGCTTAGCTTCCGAGATCAGACGAGATCGGGCGTGTTCGCAGTGGTGTGGCCGTAAGCAATTACTCCTGGCACCAGAAAGGACTTTAAACAGGAGAAAGGATCATTTTTTTTACCCCAAATGAAACTAGATTACAGCACCTGGTATTCCCAGGCGGTCTCCCATCCAAGTACTAACCAGCCCCGACCGTGCTTAGCTTCCGAGATCAGACGAGATCGGGCGTGTTCGCAGTGGTGTGGTCGTAAGCAATTGCTCCTGGCACCAGACAGGACTTTAAACAGGAGAAAGGATCATTTTTTTTACCCCAAATGAAAATAGATTACAACACCTGGTATTCCCAGGCGGTCTCCCATCCAAGTACTAACCAGGCCCGACCGTGCTTAGCTTCCGAGATCAGACGAGGTTGGGCGTGTTCACGGTGGTGTGGCCGTAAGCAATTGCTCCTGGCACCAGACAGGACTTTAAACAGGAGAAAGGATGATTTTTTTTACCCCAAATAAAAATAGCTTACAGCACCTGGTATTCCCAGTCGGTCTCCCATCCAGGTACTAACCAGGCCCGACCGTGCTTAGCTTCCGAGATCAGACGAGATCGGGCGTGTTCGCAGTGGTGTGGCCGTAAGCAATTGCCCCTGGCACCAGACAGGACTTTAAACAGGAGAAAGGATCATTTTTTTTACCCCAAATGAAAATAGATTACAGCACCTGGTATTCCCAGGCGGTCTCCCATCCAGGTACTAACCAGGCCCGACCGTGCTTAGCTTCCGAGATCAGACGAGATCGGGCGTGTTCACGGTGGTGTGGCCGTAAGCAATTGATCCGGGCACCAGACAGGACTTTAAACAGGAGAAAGGATGATTTTTTTTACCCCAAATGAAAATAGCTTACAGCACCTGGTATTCCCACGCGGTCTCCCATCCAGGTACTAACCAGGCCCGACCGTGCTTAGCTTACGAGATCAGACGAGATCGGGCGTGTTCGCAGTGGTGTGGCCGTAAGCAATTGCTGCTGGCACCAGACAGGACTTTAAACAGGAGAAAGGATGATTTTTTTTACCCCAAATGAAAATAGCTTACAGCACCTGGTATTCCCAGGCGGTCTCCCATCCAGGTACTAACCAGGCCCGACCGTGCTTAGCTTCCGAGATCAGCCGAGATCGGGCATGTTCGCAGTGGTGTGGCCGTAAGCAATTGATCCTGGCACCAGACAGGACTTTAAACAGGAGAAAGGATCATTTTTTTTACCCCAAATGAAAATAGATTACAGCACCTGGTATTCCCCGGCGGTCTCCCATCCAAGTACTAACCAGGCCCGACCGTGCTTAGCTTCCGAGATCAGACGAGATCGGACGTGTTCACGGTGGTGTAGCCGTAAGCAATTACTCCTAGCACCAGACAGGACTTTAAACAGGAGAAAGGATGATTTTTTTTACCCCAAATGAAAATAGCTTACAGCACCTGGTATTCCCAGGCGGTCTCCCATCCAGGTACTAACCAGGCCCGACCGTGCTTAGCTTCCGAGATCAGACGAGATCGGGCGTGTTCGCAGTGGTGTGGCCGTAAGCAATTGCTCCGGGCACCAGACAGGACTTTAAACAGGAGAAAGGATGATTTTTTTTACCCCAAATGAAAATAGCTTACAGCACCTGGTATTCCCAGGCGGTCTCCCATCCAGGTACTATCCAGGTACTATCCAGGCCCGACCGTGCTTAGCTTCCGAGATCAGACGAGATCGGGCGTGTTTGCAGTGGTGTGGCCGTAAGCAATTGCTCCTGGCACCAGACAGGACTTTAAACAGGAGAAAGCATGATTTTCTTTACCCCAAATGAAAATAGCTTACTGCACCTGGTATTCCCAGGCGGTCTCCCATCCAGGTACTAACCAGGCCCGACCGTGCTTAGCTTCCGAGATCAGACGAGATCGGGCGTGTTCACAGTGGTGTGACCGTAAGCAATTGCTCCTGTCACCAGACAGGACTTTAAACAGGAGAAAGGATAATTTTTTTTACCCCAAATGAAAATAGATCACAACACCTGGTATTCCCAGGCGGTCTCCAATCCAAGTACTAACCAGGCCCGACCGTGCTTAGCTTCCGAGATCAGACGAGATCGGGCGTGTTCACGGTGGTGTGGCCGTAAGCAATTGCTCCTGGCACCAGACAGGACTTTAAACAGGAGAAAGGATGATTTTTTTTACCCCAAATGAAAATAGCTTACAGCACCTGGTATTCCCAGGCGGTCTCCCATCCAGGTACTAACCAGGCCCGACCGTGCTTAGCTTCCGAGATCAGACGAGATCTGGCGTATTCGCAATGGTGTGGCCGTACGCAATTGCTCCTGGCACCAGACAGGACTTTAAACAGGAGAAAGGATCATTTTTTTTTACCCCAAATGAAAATAGATTACAGCACCTGGTATTCCCAGGCGGTCTCCCATCCAGGTACTAACCAGGCCCGACCGTGCTTAGCTTCCGAGATCAGACGAGATCGGGCGTGTTCGCAGTGGTGTGGCCGTAAGCAATTACTCCTGGCACCAGACAGGACTTTAAACAGGAGAAAGGATCATTTTTTTTACCCCAAATGAAACTAGATTACAGCACCTGGTATTCCCACGCGGTCTCCCATCCAAGTACTAACCAGCCCCGACCGTGCTTAGCTTCCGAGATCAGACGAGATTGGGCGTGTTCACGGTGGTGTGGCCGTAAGCAATTGCTCCTGGCACCAGACAGGACTTTAAACAGGAGAAAGGATGATTTTTTTTACCCCAAATGAAAATAGCTTACAGCACCTGGTATTCCCAGGCGGTCTCCCATCCAGGTACTAACCAGGCCCGACCGTGCTTAGCTTCCGAGATCAGACGAGATCGGGCGTGTTCGCAGTGGTGTGGCCGTAAGCAATTGCCCCCGGCACCAGACAGGACTTTAAACAGGAGAAAGGATGATTTTTTTTACCCCAAATGTAAATAGCTGACAGCACCTGGTATTCCCAGGCGGTCTCCCATCCAGGTACTAAACAGGCCCGACCGTGCTTAGCTTACGAGATCAGACGAGATCGGGCGTGTTCGCAGTGGTGTGGCCGTAAGCAATTGCTCCTGGCACCAGACAGGACTTTAAACAGGAGAAAGGATCATTTTTTTTTCCCCAAATGAAAATAGATAACAGCACCTGGTATTCCCAGGCGGTCTCCCATCCAAGTACTAACCAGGCCCGACCGTGCTTAGCTTCCGAGTTCAGACGAGATCGGGCGTGTTCACGGTGGTGTGGCCGTAAGCAATTACTGCTGGCACCAGACAGGACTTTAAACAGGAGAAAGGATGATTTTTTTTACCCCAAATGAAAATAGCTTACAGCACCTGGTATTCCCAGGCGGTCTCCCATCCAGGTACTAACCAGGCCCGACCGTGCTTAGCTTCCGAGATCAGACGAGATCGGGCATGTTCGCAGTGGTGTGTCCGTAAGCAATTGATCCTGGCACCAGACAGGACTTTAAACAGGAGAAAGGATCATTTTTTTTACCCCAAATGAAAATAGCTTACAGCACCTGGTATTCCCAGGCGGTCTCCCATCCAGGTACTAACCAGGCCCGACCGTGCATAGCTTCCGAGATCAGACGAGATCTGGCGTATTCGCAATGATGTGGCCGTACGCAATTGCTCCTGGCACCAGACAGGACTTTAAACAGGAGAAAGGATCATTTTTTTTTACCCCAAATGAAAATAGATTACAGCACCTGGTATTCCCAGGCGGTCTCCCATCCAGGTACTAACCAGGCCCGACCGTGCTTAGCTTCCGAGATCAGACGAGATCGGGCGTGTTCGCAGTGGTGTGACCGTAAGCAATTGCTCCTGTCACCAGACAGGACTTTAAACAGGAGAAAGGATCATTTTTTTTACCCCAAATGAAAATAGATTACAACACCTGGTATTCCCAGGCGGTCTCCCATCCAAGTACTAACCAGGCCCGACCGTGCTTAGCTTCCGAGATCAGACGAGATCGGGCGTGTTCACGGTGGTGTGGCCGTAAGCAATTGCTCCGGGCACCAGACAGGACTTTAAACAGGAGAAAGGATGATTTTTTTTACCCCAAATGAAAATAGCTTACAGCACCTGGTATTCCCAGGCGGTCTCCCATCCAGGTACTAACCAGGCCCGACCGTGCTTAGCTTCCGAGATCAGACGAGATCGGGCGTGTTCGCAGTGGTGTGGCCGTAAGCAATTACTCCTGGCACCAGACAGGACTTTAAACAGGAGAAAGGATCATTTTTTTTACCCCAAATGAAACTAGATTACAGCACCTGGTATTCCCAGGCGGTCTCCCATCCAAGTACTAACCAGCCCCGACCGTGCTTAGCTTCCGAGATCAGACGAGATCGGGCGTGTTCGCAGTGGTGTGGCCGTAAGCAATTGCTCCTGGCACCAGACAGGACTTTAAACAGGAGAAAGGATCATTTTTTTTACCCCAAATGAAAATAGATTACAACACCTGGTATTCCCAGGCGGTCTCCCATCCAAGTACTAACCAGGCCCGACCGTGCTTAGCTTCCGAGATCAGACGAGATTGGGCGTGTTCACGGTGGTGTGGCCGTAAGCAATTGCTCCTGGCACCAGACAGGACTTTAAACAGGAGAAAGGATGATTTTTTTTACCCCAAATAAAAATAGCTTACAGCACCTGGTATTCCCAGTCGGTCTCCCATCCAGGTACTAACCAGGCCCGACCGTGCTTAGCTTCCGAGATCAGACGAGATCGGGCGTGTTCGCAGTGGTGTGGCCGTAAGCAATTGCCCCTGGCACCAGACAGGACTTTAAACAGGAGAAAGGATCATTTTTTTTACCCCAAATGAAAATAGATTACAGCACCTAGTATTCCCAGGCAGTCTCCCATCCAAGTACTAACCAGGCCTGACCGTGCTTAGCTTCCGAGATCAGACGAGATCGGGCGTGTTCACGGTGGTGTGGCCGTAAGCAATTGATCCGGGCACCAGACAGGACTTTAAACAGGAGAAAGGATGATTTTTTTTACCCCAAATGAAAATAGCTTACAGCACCTGGTATTCCCAGGCGGTCTCCCATCCAGGTACTAACCAGGCCCGACCGTGCATAGCTTCCGAGATCAGACGAGATCTGGCGTATTCGCAATGATGTGGCCGTACGCAATTGCTCCTGGCACCAGACAGGACTTTAAACAGGAGAAAGGATCATTTTTTTTTACCCCAAATGAAAATAGATTACAGCACCTGGTATTCCCAGGCGGTCTCCCATCCAGGTACTAACCAGGCCCGACCGTGCTTAGCTTCCGAGATCAGACGAGATCGGGCGTGTTCGCAGTGGTGTGACCGTAAGCAATTGCTCCTGTCACCAGACAGGACTTTAAACAGGAGAAAGGATCATTTTTTTTACCCCAAATGAAAATAGATTACAACACCTGGTATTCCCAGGCGGTCTCCCATCCAAGTACTAACCAGGCCCGACCGTGCTTAGCTTCCGAGATCAGACGAGATCGGACGTGTTCACGGTGGTGTAGCCGTAAGCAATTACTCCTAGCACCAGACAGGACTTTAAACAGGAGA
>NC_140271.1:26276882-26284382 GCF_964030765.1 Micromesistius poutassou
GACTTTAAACAGGAGAAAGGATCATTTTTTTTACCCCAAATGAAAATAGATTAAAGCACCTGGTATTCCCAGGCGGTCTCCCATCCAAGTACTAACCAGGCCCGACCGTGCTTAGCTTCCGAGATCAGACGAGATCGGGCGTGTTCACGGTGGTGTGGCCGTAAGCAATTGCTCCGGGCACCAGACAGGACTTTAAACAGGAGAAAGGATGATTTTTTTTACCCCAAATGAAAATAGCTTAAAGCACCTGGTATTCCCAGGCGGTCTCCCATCCAGGTACTAACCAGGCCCGACCGTGCTTAGCTTCCGAGATCAGACGAGATCGGGCGTGTTCGCAGTGGTGTGGCCGTAAGCAATTTCTCATGGCACCAGACAGGACTTTAAACAGGAGATAGGATCATTTTTTTTACCCCAAATTAAAATAGATTACAGCACCTGGTATTCCCAGGCGGTCTCCCATCCAAGTACTAACCAGGTCCGACCGTGCTTAGCTTCCTAGATCAGACGAGATCAGGCGTGTTCACGGTGGTGTGGCCGTAAGAAATTACACCTGGCACCAGACAGGACTTTAAACAGGAGAAAGGATGATTTTTTTTACCCCAAATGAAAATAGCTTACAGCACCTGGTATTCCCAGGCGGTCTCCCATCCAGGTACTAACCAGGCCCGACCGTGCTTAGCTTCCGAGATCAGACGAGATCTGGCGTGTTCGCAGTGGTGTGGCCGTAAGCAATTGCTCCTGGCACCAGACAGGACTTTAAACAGGAGAAAGGATCATTTTTTTTACCCCAAATGAAAATAGATTACAGCACCTGGTATTCCCAGGCGGTCTCCCATCCAAGTACTAACCAGGCCCGACCTTGCATAGCTCCCGAGATCAGACGAGATTGGGCGTGTTCACGGTGGTGTGACCGTAAGCAATTGCTCCTGGCACCAGACAGGACTTTAAACAGGAGAAAGGATGATTTTTTTTACCCCAAATGAAAATAGCTTACAGCACCTGGTATTCCCAGGCGGTCTCCCATCCAGGTACTAACCAGGCCCGACCGTGCTTAGCTTCCGAGATCAGACGAGATCGGGCGTGTTCGCAGTAGTGTGGCCGTAAGCAATTGCTCCTGGCACCAGACAGGACTTTTAACAGGAGAAAGGATGATTTTTTTTACCCCAAATGAAAATAGCTTACAGCACCTGGTATTCCCAGGCGGTCTGGTTAGTACTTGGATGGGAGACCGCCTGGGAATACCAGGTGCTGTAAGCTATTTTCATTTGGGGTAAAAAAAAATCATCCTTTCTCCTGTTTAAAGTCCTGTCTGGTGCCAGGGGCAATTGCTTACGGCCACACCACTGCGAACACGCCCGATCTCGTCTGATCTCGGAAGCTAAGCACGGTCGGGCCTGGATAGTACCTGGATAGTACCTGGATGGGAGACCGCCTGGGAATACCAGGTGCTGTAATCTATTTTCATTTGGGGTAAAGTCCTGTCTGGTACCAGGAGCAATTGCTTACGGCCACACCACTGCGAACACGCACGATCTCGGAAGCTGAGCACGGTCGGGCCTGGTTAGTCCCTGGATGGGAGACCGCCTGGGAATGCCAGGTGCTGTAAGCTATTTTCTTTTGGGGTAAAAAAAATCATCCTTTCTCCTGTTTAAAGTCCTGTCTGGTGCCAGGAGCAATTGCTTACGGCCACACCACTGCGAACACGCCCGATCTCGGAAGCTAAGCACGGTCGGGCCTGGTTAGTACCTGGATGGGAGACCGCCTGGGAATACCAGGTGTTGTAATCTATTTTCATTTGGGGTAAAAAAAATGATCCTTTCTCATGTTTAAAGTCCTGTCTGGTGCCAGGAGCAATTGCTTACGGCTACACCACTGCGAACACGCCCGATCTCGTCTGATCTCGGAAGCTAAGCACGGTCAGGCCTGGTTAGTACCTGGATGGGAGACCGCCTGGGAATACCAAGTGCTGTAAGCTATTTTCATTTGGGGTAAAAAAAATCATCCTTTCTCCTGTTTAAAGTCCTGTCTGGTGCCAGCAGCAATTGCGTACGGCCACACCACCGTGAACACGCCCGATCTCGTCTGATCTCGGAAGCTAAGCACGGTCGGGCCTGGTTAGTACTTGGATGGGAGACCGCCTGGGAATACCAGGTGATGTAATCTATTTTCATTTGGGGTAAAAAAAATGATCCTTTCTCCTGTTTAAAGTCCTGTCTGGTGCCATGAAATTGCTTTCGGCCACACCACTGCGAACACGCCCGATCTCGGCTGATCTCGGAAGCTAAGCACGGTCGGGCCTGGTTAGTACCTGGTTGGGAGACCGCCTGGGAATACCAGGTGCTGTAAGCTATTTTCATTTGGGGTAAAAAAAATGATCCTTTCTCTTGTTTAAAGTCCTGTCTGGTGCCAGGAGCAATTGCTTACGGCCACACCACCGTGAACACGCCCGATCTCGTCTGATCTCGAAAGCTAAGCACGGTCGGGCCTGGTTAGTACTTGGATGGGAGACCGCCTGGGAATACCAGGTGTTGTATTCTATTTTCATTTGGGGTAAAAAAAATGATCCTTTCTCATGTTTAAAGTCCTGTCTGGTGCTAGGAGCAATTGCTTACGGCTACACCACTGCGAACACGCCCAATCTCGTCTGATCTCGGAAGCTAAGCACGGTCGGGTCTGGTTAGTACCTGGATGGGAGACCGCCTGGGAATACCAGGTGCGGTAAGCTATTTTCATTTGGGGTAAAAAAAATCATCCTTTCTCCTGTTTAAAGTCCTGTCTGGTGCCAGGAGCAATTGCTTACGGCCACACCACCATGAACACGCCCGATCTCGTCTGATCTCGGAAGCTAAGCACGGTCGGGCCTGGTTAGTACTTGGATGGGAGACCGCCTGGGAATACCAGGTGATGTAATCTATTTTCATTTGGGGTAAAAAAAATTATCCTTTCTCCTGTTTAAAGTCCTGTCTGGTGCCAGGAGTAATTGCTTTCGGCCACACCACTGCGAACACGCCCGATCTCGGCTGATCTCGGAAGCTAAGCACGGTCGGGCCTGGTTGGTACCTGGTTGGGAGACCGCCTGGGAATACCAGGTGCTGTAAGCTATTTCCATTTGGGGTAAAAAAAATGATCCTTCCTCTTGTTTAAAGTCCTGTCTGGTGCCAGGAGCAATTGCTTACGGCCACACCACTGCGAACACGCCTGATCTCGTCTGATCTCGGAAGCAAAGCACGGTCGGGCCTGGTTAGTACTTGGATGGGAGACCCCCTGGGAATACCAGGTGCTGTAAGCTATTTTCATTTGGGGTAAAAAAAATCATCCTTTCTCCTGTTTAAAGTCCTGTCTGGTGCCAGGAGCAATTGCTTACGGCCACACCACCGTGAACACGCCCGATCTCGTCTGATCTCGGAAGCTAAGCACGGTCGGGCCTGGTTAGTACTTGGATGGGAGACCGCCTGGGAATACCAGGTGCTGTAATCTACTTTCATTTGGGTAAAAAAAATGATCCTTTCTCCTGTTTAAAGTCCTGTCTGGTGCCAGGAGCAATTGCTTACGGCCACACCACTGCGAACACGCACGATCTTGTCTGATCTCGGAAGCTAAGCACGGTCGGGCCTGCTTAGTACCTGGATGGGAGACCGCCTGGGAATGCCAGGTGCTGTAAGCTATTTTCTTTTGGGGTAAAAAAAATCACCCTTTCTCCTGTTTAAAGTCCTGTCTGGTGCCAGGAGCAATTGCTTACGGCCACACCACTGCGAACACGCCCGATCTCGGAAGCTAAGCACGGTCGGGCCTGGTTAGTACCTGGATGGGAGACCGCCTGGGAATACCAGGTGCTGTAAGCTATTTTCATTTGGGGTAAAAAAAATCATCCTTTCTCCTGTTTAAAGTCCTGTCTGGTGCCAGGAGCAATTGATTACGGCCACACCACTGCGAACACGCCCGATCTCGTCTGATCTCGGAAGCTAAGCACGGTCGGGCCTGGTTAGTACCTGGTTGGGAGACCGCCTGGGAATACCAGGTGCTGTAAGCTATTTTCATTTGGGGTAAAAAAAATCATCCTTTCTCCTGTTTAAAGTCCTGTCTGGTGCCAGGAGTAATTGCTTACGGCCACACCACCGTGAACACGCCCGATCTCGTCTGATCTCGGAAGCTAAGCACGGTCGGGCCTGGTTAGTACTTGGATGGGAGACCGCCTGGGAATACCAGGTGTTGTAATCTATTTTCATTTGGGGTAAAAAAAATGATCCTTTCTCATGTTTAAAGTCCTGTCTGGTGCCAGGAGTAATTGCTTACGGCTACACCACTGCGAACACGCCCGATCTCGTCTGATCTCGGAAGCTAAGCACGGTCGGGCCTGGTTAGTACCTGGATGGGAGACCGGCTGGGAATACCAGGTGCTGTAAGCTATTTTCATTTGGGGTAAAAAAAATCATCCTTTCTCCTGTTTAAAGTCCTGTCTGGTGCCAGGAGCAATTGCTTACGGCCACACCACCGTGAACCCGCCCGATCTCGTCTGATCTCGGAAGCTAAGCACGGTCGGGCCTGGTTAGTACTTGGATGGGAGACCGCCTGGGAATACCAGGTGCTGTAATCTATTTTCATTTGGGGTAAAAAAAATGATCCTTTCTCCTGTTTAAAGTCCTGTCTGGTGCCAGGTACAATTGCTTACGGCCACACCACTGCGAACACGTCTGATCTCGGAAGTAAAGCACGGTCGGGCCTGGTTAGTAGTTGGATGGGAGACCGCCTGGGAATACCAGGTGCTGTAATCTATTTTCATTTGGGGTAAAAAAAATGATCCTTTCTCCTGTTTAAAGTCCTGTCTGGTGCCAGGAACAATTGCTTACGGCCACACCACTGTGAACACGCCTGATCTCGTCTGATCTCGGAAGCAAAGCACGGTCGGGCCTGGTTAGTACCTGGATGGGAGACCACCTGGGAATACCAGGTGCTGTAAGCTATTTTCATTTGGGGTAAAAAAAATCATCCTTTCTCCTGTTTAAAGTCCTGTCTGGTGCCAGGAGCAATTGCTTACGGCCACACCACCGTGAACACGCCCAATCTCGTCTGATCTCGGAAGCTAAGCACGGTCGGGCCTGGTTAGTACTTGGATGGGAGACCGCCTGGGAATACCAGGTGCTGTAATCTTCTTTCATTTGGGGTAAAAAAAATGATCCTTTCTCCTGTTTAAAGTCCTGTCTGGTGCCAGGAGCAATTGCATACGGCCACACCACTGCAAACACGCCCGATCTCGTCTGATCTCGGAAGCTAAGCACGGTCCGGCCTGGTTAGTACCTGGATGGGAGACCGCCTGGGAATACCCGGTGTTGTAAGCTATTTTCATTTGGGGTAAAAAAAATCATCCTTTCTCCTGTTTAAAGTCCTGTCTGGTGCCAGGAGCAATTGCTTACGGCCACACCACCGTGAACACGCCCGATCTCGTCTGATCTCGGAAGCTAAGCACGGTCGGGCCTGGTTAGTACCTGGATGGGAGACCGCCTGGGAATACCAGGTGCTGTAATCTATTTTCATTTGGGGTAAAAAAAATCATCCTTTCTCCTGTTTAAAGTCCTGTCTGGTGCCATGAGCAATTGCTTACGGCCACAACACCGTGAACACGCCCAATCTCGTCTGATCTCGGAAGCTAAGCACGGTCGGGCCAGGTTAGTACCTGGATGGGAGACCGCCTGGGAATGCCAGGTGCTGTAAGCTATTTTCTTTTGGGGTAAAAAAAATCATCCTTTCTCCTGTTTAAAGTCCTGTCTGGTGCCAGGAGAAATTGCTTATGGCCACACCACCGTGAACACGCCCGATCTCATCTGATCTCGGAAGCTAAGCACGGTCGTGCCGGGTTAGTACTTGGATGGGAGACCGCCTGGGAATACCAGGTGCTGTAATGTATTTTCATTTGGGGTAAAAAAAATCATCCTTTCTCCTGTTTAAAGTCCTGTCTGGTGCCAGGAGTAATTGCTTACGGCCACACCACCGTGAACACGCCCGATCTCGTCTGAT
Organism: Micromesistius poutassou; assembly: GCF_964030765.1. Taxonomy (NCBI): domain Eukaryota; kingdom Metazoa; phylum Chordata; class Actinopteri; order Gadiformes; family Gadidae; genus Micromesistius; species Micromesistius poutassou. The sequence continues at coordinate 26,282,895 of NC_140271.1, forward strand.
CTCGGAAGCTAAGCACGGTCGGGCCTGGTTAGTACTTGGTTGGGAGACCGCCTGGGAATACCAGGTGATGTAATCTATTTTCATTTGGGGTAAAAAAAATGATCCTTTCTCATGTTTAAAGTCCTGTCTGGTGCGAGGAGCATTTGCTTACGGCCACCCCACCGTGAACACGCCCGATCCCGTCTGATCTCGGAAGCTAAGCACAGACGGGCCTGGTTAGTACCTGGATGGGAAACCGCCTGGTAATGCCAGGTGCTGTAAGCTATTTTCTTTTGGGGTAAAAAAAATGATCCTTTCTCATGTTTAAAGTCCTGTCTGGTGCCAGGAGCAATTACTTATGGCCACACCACTGCGAACACCCCCGATCTCGACTGATCTCGGCAGCTAAGCACGGTCGGGCCTGGTTAGTACCAGGATGGGAGACCGCCTGGGAATGCCAGGTGCTGTAATCAATTTTCATTTGGGGTAAAAAAAATGATCCTTTCTCCCGTTTAAAGTCCTGTCTGGTGCCAGGAGCAATTGCTTACGGCTACACCACTGCGAACACGCCCGATCTCGTCTGATCTAGGAAGCTAAGCACGGTCGGGCCTGGTTAGGACCTGGATGGGAGACAGCCTGGGAATACCAGGTGCTGTAAGCTATTTTCATTTGGGGTAAAAAAAATGATCCTTTCTCCTGTTTAAAGTCCTGTCTGGTGCCAGGAGAAATTGCTTACGGCCACACCACCGTGAACACGCCCGATCTCATCTGATCTCGGAAGCTAAGCACGGTCGGGCCGGGTTAGTACTTGGATGGGAGACCGCCTGGGAATACCAGGTGCTGTAATGTATTTTCATTTGGGGTAAAAAAAATCATCCTTTCTCCTGTTTAAAGTCCTGTCTGGTGCCAGGAGCAATTGATTAGGGCCACACCACCGTGAACACGCCCGATCTCGCCTGATCTCGCAAGCTAAGCACGGTCGGGCCTGGTTAGTACCTGGATGGGAGACTGCCTGGGAATACCAGGTGCTGTAAGCTATTTTCATTTGGGGTAAAAAAAATCATCCTTTCTCCTGTTTAAAGTCCTGTCTGGTGCCAGGAGTAATTGCTTACGGCCACACCACCGTGAACACGCCCGATCTCGTCTGATCTCGGAAGTTAAGCACGGTCGGGCCTGGTTAGTACTTGTATGGGAGACCGCCTGGGAATACCAGGTGATGTAATCTATTTTCATTTGGGGTAAAAAAAATGATCCTTTCTCATGTTTAAAGTCCTGTCTGGTGCGAGGAGCAATTGCTTACGGCCACACCACCGTGAACACGCCCGATCCCGTCTGATCTCGGAAGCTAAGCACAGACGGGCCTGGTTAGTTCTTGGATGGGAGACCGACTGGGAATACCAGGTGCTGCAATCTATTTTTATTTGGGGTAAAAAAAAATGATCCTTTCTCCTGTTTAAAGTCCTGTCTGGTGCCAGGAACATTTGCTTACGGCCACACCACCGCGAACAA
>NC_140271.1:26289382-26299382 GCF_964030765.1 Micromesistius poutassou
ACACCACTGCAAACATGCCCGATCTCGTCTGATCTCGGAAGCTAAGCACGGTCAGGCCTGGTTAGTACCTGGATGGGAGACCGCCTGGGAATACCAGGTGCTGTAAGCTATTTTCATTTGGGGTAAAAAAAATGATCCTTTCTCCTGTTTAAAGTCCTGTCTGGTGCCAGGAGAAATTGCTTACGGCCACACCACCGTGAACTCGTCTGATCTCGGAAGCTAAGCACGGTCGGGCCTGGTTAGTACTTGGATGGGAGACCGCCTGGGAATACCAGGTGCTGTAATCTATTTTCATTTGGGGTAAAAAAAATGATCCTTTCTCCTGTTTAAAGTCCTGTCTGCTGCTAGGAACAATTGCTTACGGCCACACCACTGCGAACACGCCCGATCCTGTCTGATCTCGGAAGCTAAGCACGGTCGGGCCTGGTTCGTACCTGGATGGGAGACCGCCTGGGAATACCAGGTACTGTAAGCTATTTTCATTTGGGGTAAAAAAAATGATCCTTTCTCCTGTTTAAAGTCCTGTCTGGTGCCAGGAGCAATTGCTTACGGCCACACCACTGCGAACACGCCCGATCTCGGAAGCTAAGCACGGTCGGGCCTGGTTAGAACCTGGATGGGAGACCGCCTGGGAATGCCAGGTGCTGTAAGCTATTTTCTTTTGGGGTAAAAAAAATCATCCTTTCTCCTGTTTAAAGTCCTGTCTGGTGCCAGGAGCAATTGCTTACGGCCACACCACTGCGAACACGCCCGATCTCGTCTGATCTCGGAAGCTAAGCACGGTCGGGCCTGGTTAGTACCTGGTTGGGAGACCGCCTGGGAATACCAGGTGCTGTAATCTATTTTCATTTGGGGTAAAAAAAATGATCCTTTCTCCTGTTTAAAGTCCTGTCTGGTGCCAGGAGCAATTGCTTACGGCCACACCACTGCGAACACGCCCGACCTCGTCTGATCTCGGAAGCTAAGCACGGTCTGGCCTGGTTAGTACTTGGATGGGAGACCCCCTGGGAATACAAGGTGCTGTAATCGATTTTCATTTGGGGTAAAAAAAATGATCCTTTCTCTTGTTTAAAGTCCTGTCTGGTGCAAGGAGCAATTGCTTACGGCCACACCACCGTGAACACGCCCGATTTCGTCTGATCTCGGAAGCTAAGCACGGTCGGGCCTGGTTAGTACTTGGATGGGAGACCGCCTGGGAATACCAGGTGCTGTAATCTATTTTCATTTGGGGTAAAAAAAATGATCCTTTCTCCTGTTTAAAGTCCTGTCTGGTGCCAGGAGCAATTGCTTACGGCCACACCACTGCGAACACGCCCGATCTCGGAAGCTAAGCACGGTCGGGCCTGGTTAGTACCTGGATGGGAAACCGCCTGGGAATGCCAGGTGCTGTAAGCTATTTTCTTTTGGGGTAAAAAAAATGATCCTTTCTCCCGTTTAAAGTCCTGTCTGGTGCCAGGAGCAATTGCTTACGGCTACACCACTGCGAACACGCCCGACCTCGTCTGATCTCGGAAGCTAAGCACGGTCTGGCCTGGTTAGTACTTGGATGGGAGACCGCCTGGGAATACCAGGTGCTGTAATCTATTTTCATTTGGGGTAAAAAAAATGATCCTTTCTCCTGTTTAAAGTCCTGTCTGGTGCCAGGAGCAATTGCTTACGGCCACACCACTGCGAACACGCCCGATCTCGGAAGCTAAGCACGGTCGGGCCTGGTTAGTACCTGGATGGGAAACCGCCTGGGAATGCCAGGTGCTGTAAGCTATTTTCTTTTGGGGTAAAAAAAATGATCCTTTCTCATGTTTAAAGTCCTGTCTGGTGCCAGGAGCAATTGCTTACGGCTACACCACTGCAAACATGCCCGATCTCGTCTGATCTCGGAAGCTAAGCACGGTCAGGCCTGGTTAGTACCTGGATGGGAGACCGCCTGGGAATACCAGGTGCTGTAAGCTATTTTCATTTGGGGTAAAAAAAATGATCCTTTCTCCTGTTTAAAGTCCTGTCTGGTGCCAGGAGAAATTGCTTACGGCCACACCACCGTGAACTCGTCTGATCTCGGAAGCTAAGCACGGTCGGGCCTGGTTAGTACTTGGATGGGAGACCGCCTGGGAATACCAGGTGCTGTAATCTATTTTCATTTGGGGTAAAAAAAATGATCCTTTCTCCTGTTTAAAGTCCTGTCTGCTGCTAGGAACAATTGCTTACGGCCACACCACTGCGAACACGCCCGATCCTGTCTGATCTCGGAAGCTAAGCACGGTCGGGCCTGGTTAGTACCTGGATGGGAGACCGCCTGGGAATACCAGGTACTGTAAGCTATTTTCATTTGGGGTAAAAAAAATCATCCTTTCTCCTGTTTAAAGTCCTGTCTGGTGCCAGGAGCAATTGCTTACGGCCACACCACCGTGAACACGCCCGATCTCGTCTGATCTCGGAAGCTAAGCACGGTCGGGCCTGATTAGTACTTGGATGGGAGACCGCCTTGGAATACCAGGTGCTGTAATCTATTTTCATTTGGGGTAAAAAAAATGATCCTTTCTCCTGTTTAAAGTCCTGTCTGGTGCCAGGAGCAATTGCTTACGGCTACACCACTGCAAACATGCCCGATCTCGTCTGATCTCGGAAGCTAAGCACGGTCCGGCCTGGTTAGTACTTGGATGGGAGACCGCCTGGGAATACCAGGTGCTGTAAGCTATTTTCATTTGGGATAAAAAAAATCATCCTTTCTCCTGTTTAAAGTCCTGTCTGGTGCCACGAGCAATTGCTTACGGCCACACCACCGTGAACACGCCCGATCTCGTCTGATCTCAGAAGCTAAGCACGGTCGGGCCTGGTTAGTACTTGGATGGGAGACCGCCTGGGAATTCCAGGTGCTGTAATCTATTTTCATTTGGAGTAAAAAAAATGATCCTTTCTCCTGTTTAAAGTCCTGTCTGGTGCCAGGAGCAATTGCTTACGGCCACACCACTGCGAACACGCCCGATCTCGGAAGCTAAGCACGGTCGGGCCTGGTTAGAACCTGGATGGGAGACCGCCTGGGAATGCCAGGTGCTGTAAGCTATTTTCTTTTGGGGTAAAAAAAATCATCCTTTCTCCTGTTTAAAGTCCTGTCTGGTGCCAGGAGCAATTGCTTACGGCCACACCACTGCGAACACGCCCGATCTCGTCTGATCTCGGAAGCAAAGCACGGTCGGGCCTGGTTAGTACTTGGATGGGAGACCGCCTGGGAATACCCGGTGCTGTAAGCTATTTTCATTTGGGGTAAAAAAAATGATCCTTTCTCCTGTTTAAAGTCCTGTCTGGTGCAAGGAGCAATTGCTTACGGCCACACCACCGTGAACACGCCCGATCTCGTCTGATCTCGGAAGCTAAGCACAGTCGGGCCTGGTTAGTACTTGGATGGGAGACCGCCTGGCAATACCAGGTGCTGTAATCTACTTTCATTTGGGGTAAAAAAAATGATCCTTTCTCCTGTTTAAAGTCCTGTCTGGTGCCAGGAGCAATTGCTTACGGCCACACCACTGCGAACACGCCCGATCTCGGAAGCTAAGCACGGTCGGGCCTGGTTAGTACCTGGTTGGGAGACCGACTGGGAATACCAGGTGCTGTAAGCTATTTTCATTTGGGGTAAAAAAAATGATCCTTTCTCCTGTTTAAAGTCCTGTCTGGTGCCAGGAGCAATTGCTTATGGCCACACCACCGCGAACACGACCAATCTCGTCTGATCTCGGAAGCTAAGCACGGTCGGGCCTGGTTAGTACTTGGTTGGGAGACCGTCTGGGAATACCAGTTGCTGTAAGCTATTTTCATTTGGGGTAAAAAAAATGATCCTTTCTCCTGTTTAAAGTCCTGTCTGGTGCCAGGAGCAATTGCTTACGGCCACACCACCGTGAACTCGTCTGATCTCGGAAGCTAAGCACTGTCGGGCCTGGTTAGTACTTGGATGGGAGACCGCCTGGGAATACCAGGTGCTGTAATCTATTTTCATTTGGGGTAAAAAAAATGATCCTTTCTCCTGTTTAAAGTCCTGTCTGGTGCCAGGAGCAATTGCTTACGGCCACACCACTGCGAACACGCCCGACCTCGTCTGATCTCGGAAGCTAAGCACGGTCTGGCCTGGTTAGTACTTGGATGGGAGACCGCCTTGGAATACCAGGTGCTGTAATCGATTTTCATTTGGGGTAAAAAAAATGATCCTTTCTCCTGTTTAAAGTCCTGTCTGGTGCCAGGAGCTATAGCTTACGGCCACACCACTGCGAACACGCCCGATCTCGTCTGATCTCGGAAGCTAAGCACGGTCGGGCCTGGTTAGTACCTGGATGGGAGACCGCCTGGGAATACCAGGTGCAGTGAGCTATTTTCATTTGGGGTAAAAAAAATGATCCTTTCTCCTGTTTAAAGTCCTGTCTGGTGCCAGGAGCAATTGCTTACGGCCACACCACTGCGAACACGCCCGATCTCGTCTGATCTCGGAAGCTAAGCACGGTCGGACCTGGTTAGTACCTGGATGGGAGACCGCCTGGGAATACCCGGTGCTGTAAGCTATTTTCATTTGGGGTAAAAAAAATGATCCTTTCTCCTGTTTAAAGTCCTGTCTGGTGCCAGGAGCAATTGCTTACGGCCACACCACCGTGAACACGCCCGATCTCGTCTGATCTCGGAATCTAAGCACGGTCGGGCCGGGTTAGTACTTGGATGGGAGACCGCCTGGGAATACCAGGTGCTGTAATCTATTTTCATTTGGGGTAAAAAAAATCATCCTTTCTCCTGTTTAAAGTCCTGTCTGGTGCCAGGAGCAATTGATTACAGCCACACCACCGTGAACACGCCCGATCTCGTCTGATCTCGGAAGCTAAGCACGGTCGGGCCTGGTTAGTACTTGGATGGGAGACCGCCTGGGAATACCAGGTGCTGTAATCTATTTTCATTTGGGGTAAAAAAAATGATCCTTTCTCCTGTTTAAAGTCCTGTCTGGTGCCAGGAGCAATTGCTTACGGCCACACCACTGCGAACACGCCCGATCTTGTCTGATCTCGGAAGCTAAGCACGGTCGGGCCTGGTTAGTACCTGGATGGGAGACCGCCTGGGAATACCAGGTGCTGTAAGCTATTTTCATTTGGGGTAAAAAAAATCATCCTTTCTCCTGTTTAAAGTCCTGTCTGGTGCCAGGAGCAATTGGTTACGGCCATACCACCGTGAACACGCCCGATCTCGTCTGATCTCGGAAGCTAAGCACGGTCGGGCCTGGTTAGTACTTGGATGGGAGACCGCCTGGGAATACCAGGTGCTGTAATCTATTTTCATTTGGGGTAAAAAAAATTATCCTTTCTCATGTTTAAAGTCCTGTCTGGTGCCAGGAGCAATTGCTTACGGCCACACCACTGCGAACACGCCCGACCTCGTCTGATCTCGGAAGCTAAGCACGGTCTGGCCTGGTTAGTACTTGGATGGGAGACCGCCTGGGAATACCAGGTGCTGTAATCGATTTTCATTTGGGGTAAAAAAAATGATCCTTTCTCCTGTTTAAAGTCCTGTCTGGTGCCAGGAGCAAAAGCTTACGGCCACACCACTGCGAACACGCCCGATCTCGATTGATCTCGGAAGCTAAGCACGGTCGGGCCTGGTTAGTACCTGGATGGGAGACCGCCTGGGAATACCAGGTGCAGTGAGCTATTTTCATTTGGGGTAAAAAAAATGATCCTTTCTCCTGTTTAAAGTCCTGTCTGGTGCCAGGAGCAATTGCTTACGGCCACACCACCGTGAACAAGCCCGATCTCGTCTGATCTCGGAAGCTAAGCACGGTCGGGCCTGGTTAGTACTTGGATGGGAGACCGCCTGGGAATACCCGGTGCTGTAAGCTATTTTCATTTGGGGTAAAAAAAATGATCCTTTCTCCTGTTTAAAGTCCTGTCTGGTGCAAGGAGCAATTGCTTACGGCCACACCACCGTGAACACGCCCGATTTCGTCTGATCTCGGAAGCTAAGCACGGTCGGGCCTGGTTAGTACTTGGATGGGAGACCGCCTGGGAATACCAGGTGCTGTAATCTATTTTCATTTGGGGTAAAAAAAATGATCCTTTCTCCTGTTTAAAGTCCTGTCTGGTGCCAGGAGCAATTGCTTACGGCCACACCACTGCGAACACGCCCGATCTCGGAAGCTAAGCACGGTCGGGCCTGGTTAGTACCTGGATGGGAAACCGCCTGGGAATGCCAGGTGCTGTAAGCTATTTTCTTTTGGGGTAAAAAAAATGATCCTTTCTCATGTTTAAAGTCCTGTCTGGTGCCAGGAGCAATTACTTATGGCCACACCACTGCGAACACCCCCGATCTCGACTGATCTCGGAAGCTAAGCACGGTCGGGCCTGGTTAGTACCAGGATGGGAGACCGCCTGGGAATGCCAGGTGCTGTAATCAATTTTCATTTGGGGTAAAAAAAATGATCCTTTCTCCCGTTTAAAGTCCTGTCTGGTGCCAGGAGCAATTGCTTACGGCTACACCACTGCGAACACGCCCGACCTCGTCTGATCTCGGAAGCTAAGCACGGTCTGGCCTGGTTAGTACTTGGATGGGAGACCGCCTGGGAATACAAGGTGCTGTAATCGATTTTCATTTGGGGTAAAAAAAATGATCCTTTCTCCTGTTTAAAGTCCTGTCTGGTGCCAGGAGTAATTGCTTACGGCCACACCACCGTGAACACGCCCGATCTCGTCTGATCTCGGAAGCAAAGCACGGTCGGGCCTGGTTAGTACTTGGATGGGAGACCGCCTGGGAATACCCGGTGCTGTAAGCTATTTTCATTTGGGGTAAAAAAAATGATCCTTTCTCCTGTTTAAAGTCCTGTCTGGTGCAAGGAGCAATTGCTTACGGCCACACCACCGTGAACACGCCCGATCTCGTCTGATCTCGGAAGCTAAGCACAGTCGGGCCTGGTTAGTACTTGGATGGGAGACCGCCTGGCAATACCAGGTGCTGTAATCTACTTTCATTTGGGGTAAAAAAAATGATCCTTTCTCCTGTTTAAAGTCCTGTCTGGTGCCAGGAGCAATTGCTTACGGCCACACCACTGCGAACACGCCCGATCTCGGAAGCTAAGCACGGTCGGGCCTGGTTAGTACCTGGTTGGGAGACCGACTGGGAATACCAGGTGCTGTAAGCTATTTTCATTTGGGGTAAAAAAAATGATCCTTTCTCCTGTTTAAAGTCCTGTCTGGTGCCAGGAGCAATTGCTTATGGCCACACCACCGCGAACACGACCAATCTCGTCTGATCTCGGAAGCTAAGCACGGTCGGGCCTGGTTAGTACCTGGTTGGGAGACCGTCTGGGAATACCAGTTGCTGTAAGCTATTTTCATTTGGGGTAAAAAAAATGATCCTTTCTCCTGTTTAAAGTCCTGTCTGGTGCCAGGAGCAATTGCTTACGGCCACACCACCGTGAACTCGTCTGATCTCGGAAGCTAAGCACTGTCGGGCCTGGTTAGTACTTGGATGGGAGACCGCCTGGGAATACCAGGTGCTGTAATCTATTTTCATTTGGGGTAAAAAAAATGATCCTTTCTCCTGTTTAAAGTCCTGTCTGGTGCCAGGAGCAATTGCTTACGGCCACACCACTGCGAACACGCCCGACCTCGTCTGATCTCGGAAGCTAAGCACGGTCTGGCCTGGTTAGTACTTGGATGGGAGACCGCCTTGGAATACCAGGTGCTGTAATCGATTTTCATTTGGGGTAAAAAAAATGATCCTTTCTCCTGTTTAAAGTCCTGTCTGGTGCCAGGAGCTATAGCTTACGGCCACACCACTGCGAACACGCCCGATCTCGTCTGATCTCGGAAGCTAAGCACGGTCGGGCCTGGTTAGTACCTGGATGGGAGACCGCCTGGGAATACCAGGTGCAGTGAGCTATTTTCATTTGGGGTAAAAAAAATGATCCTTTCTCCTGTTTAAAGTCCTGTCTGGTGCCAGGAGCAATTGCTTACGGCCACACCACTGCGAACACGCCCGATCTCGTCTGATCTCGGAAGCTAAGCACGGTCGGACCTGGTTAGTACCTGGATGGGAGACCGCCTGGGAATACCCGGTGCTGTAAGCTATTTTCATTTGGGGTAAAAAAAATGATCCTTTCTCCTGTTTAAAGTCCTGTCTGGTGCCAGGAGCAATTGCTTACGGCCACACCACCGTGAACACGCCCGATCTCGTCTGATCTCGGAATCTAAGCACGGTCGGGCCGGGTTAGTACTTGGATGGGAGACCGCCTGGGAATACCAGGTGCTGTAATCTATTTTCATTTGGGGTAAAAAAAATCATCCTTTCTCCTGTTTAAAGTCCTGTCTGGTGCCAGGAGCAATTGATTACAGCCACACCACCGTGAACACGCCCGATCTCGTCTGATCTCGGAAGCTAAGCACGGTCGGGCCTGGTTAGTACTTGGATGGGAGACCGCCTGGGAATACCAGGTGCTGTAATCTATTTTCATTTGGGGTAAAAAAAATGATCCTTTCTCCTGTTTAAAGTCCTGTCTGGTGCCAGGAGCAATTGCTTACGGCCACACCACTGCGAACACGCCCGATCTTGTCTGATCTCGGAAGCTAAGCACGGTCGGGCCTGGTTAGTACCTGGATGGGAGACCGCCTGGGAATACCAGGTGCTGTAAGCTATTTTCATTTGGGGTAAAAAAAATCATCCTTTCTCCTGTTTAAAGTCCTGTCTGGTGCCAGGAGCAATTGGTTACGGCCATACCACCGTGAACACGCCCGATCTCGTCTGATCTCGGAAGCTAAGCACGGTCGGGCCTGGTTAGTACTTGGATGGGAGACCGCCTGGGAATACCAGGTGCTGTAATCTATTTTCATTTGGGGTAAAAAAAATTATCCTTTCTCATGTTTAAAGTCCTGTCTGGTGCCAGGAGCAATTGCTTACGGCCACACCACTGCGAACACGCCCGACCTCGTCTGATCTCGGAAGCTAAGCACAGTCTGGCCTGGTTAGTACTTGGATGGGAGACCGCCTGGGAATACCAGGTGCTGTAATCGATTTTCATTTGGGGTAAAAAAAATGATCCTTTCTCCTGTTTAAAGTCCTGTCTGGTGCCAGGAGCAAAAGCTTACGGCCACACCACTGCGAACACGCCCGATCTCGATTGATCTCGGAAGCTAAGCACGGTCGGGCCTGGTTAGTACTTGGATGGGAGACCGCCTGGGAATACAAGGTGCTGTAATCGATTTTCATTTGGGGTAAAAAAAATGATCCTTTCTCCTGTTTAAAGTCCTGTCTGGTGCCAGGAGTAATTGCTTACGGCCACACCACCGTGAACACGCCCGATCTCGTCTGATCTCGGAAGCAAAGCACGGTCGGGCCTGGTTAGTACTTGGATGGGAGACCGCCTGGGAATACCCGGTGCTGTAAGCTATTTTCATTTGGGGTAAAAAAAATGATCCTTTCTCCTGTTTAAAGTCCTGTCTGGTGCAAGGAGCAATTGCTTACGGCCACACCACCGTGAACACGCCCGATCTCGTCTGATCTCGGAAGCTAAGCACAGTCGGGCCTGGTTAGTACTTGGATGGGAGACCGCCTGGCAATACCAGGTGCTGTAATCTACTTTCATTTGGGGTAAAAAAAATGATCCTTTCTCCTGTTTAAAGTCCTGTCTGGTGCCAGGAGCAATTGCTTACGGCCACACCACTGCGAACACGCCTGATCTCGGAAGCTAAGCACGGTCGGGCCTGGTTAGTACCTGGTTGGGAGACCGACTGGGAATACCAGGTGCTGTAAGCTATTTTCATTTGGGGTAAAAAAAATGATCCTTTCTCCTGTTTAAAGTCCTGTCTGGTGCCAGGAGCAATTGCTTATGGCCACACCACCGCGAACACGACCAATCTCGTCTGATCTCGGAAGCTAAGCACGGTCGGGCCTGGTTAGTACCTGGTTGGGAGACCGTCTGGGAATACCAGTTGCTGTAAGCTATTTTCATTTGGGGTAAAAAAAATGATCCTTTCTCCTGTTTAAAGTC
>NC_140271.1:26309382-26311882 GCF_964030765.1 Micromesistius poutassou
GGGTAAAAAAAATGATCCTTTTTCCTGTTTAAAGTCCTGTCTGGTGCCAGGAGCAATTGCTTACGGCCACACCACCGTGAACACGCCCGATCTCGTCTGATCTCGGAATCTAAGCACGGTCGGGCCGGGTTAGTACTTGGATGGGAGACCGCCTGGGAATACCAGGTGCTGTAATCTATTTTCATTTGGGGTAAAAAAAATCATCCTTTCTCCTGTTTAAAGTCCTGTCTGGTGCCAGGGGCAATTGATTACGGCCACACCACCGTGAACACGCCCGATCTCGTCTGATCTCGGAAGCTAAGCACGGTCGGGCCTGGTTAGTACCTGGATGGGAGACTGCCTGGGAATACCAGGTGCTGTAAGCTATTTTCATTTGGGGTAAAAAAAATGATCCTTTCTCCTGTTTAAAGTCCTGTCTGGTGCCATGAACAATTGCTTACGGCCACACCTCCGTGAACACGCCCGATCTCGTCTGATCTCGGAAGCTAAGCACGGTCGGGCCTGGTTTGTACTTGGATGGGAGACCGCCTGGGAATACCAGGTGCTGTAATCTAATTTTATTTGGGGTAAAAAAAATGATCCTTTCTCCTGTTTAAAGTCCTGTCTGGTGCCAGGAGCAATTGCTTACGGCCACACCACCGCGAACACGCCCGATCTCGTCTGATCTCGGAAGCTAAACACGGTTGGGCCTGGTTAGTACCTGGTTGGGAGACCGTCTGGGAATACCAGGTGCTGTAAGCTATTTTCATTTGGGGTAAAAAAAATGACCCTTTCTCCTGTTTAAAGTCCTGTCTGGTGCACCACCGAAGCTGCCCCGACCGAAGCTAAGCACGGTCGGGCCTGGTTAGTACTTGGATGGGAGACCGCCTGGGAATACCCGGTGCTGTAAGCTATTTTCATTTGGGGTAAAAAAAATGATCCTTTCTCCTGTTTAAAGTCTTTTCTGGTGCCATGAACAATTGCTTACGGCCACACCTCCGTGAACACGCCCGATCTCGTCTGATCTCGGAAGCTAAGCACGGTCGGGCCTGGTTTGTACTTGGATGGGAGACCGCCTGGGAATACCAGGTGATGTAATCTATTTTCATTTGGGGTAAAAAAAATGATCCTTTCTCCTGTTTAAAGTCCTGTCTGGTGCCAGGAGCAATTGCTTACGGCCACACCACCGCGAACACGCCCGATCTCGTCTGATCTCGGAAGCTAAACACGGTTGGGCCTGGTTAGTACCTGGTTGGGAGACCGTCTGGGAATACCAGGTGCTGTAAGCTATTTTCATTTGGGGTAAAAAAAATGATCCTTTCTCCTGTTTAAAGTCCTGTCTGGTGCACCACCGAAGCTGCCCCGACCGAAGCTAAGCACGGTCGGGCCTGGTTAGTACTTGGATGGGAGACCGCCTGGGAATACCAGGTGCTGCAATCTATTTTTATTTGGGGTAAAAAAAATGATCCTTTCTCCTGTTTAAAGTCCTGTCTGGTGCCAGGAGTAATTGCTTACGGCCACACCACCGTGAACACGCCCGATCTCGTCTGATCTCGGAAGGTAAGCACGGTCGGGCCTGGTTAGTACTTGGATGGGAGACCGCCTGGGAATACCAGGTGATGTAATCTATTTTCATTTGGGTTAAAAAAAATTATCCTTTCTCCTGTTTAAAGTCCTGTCTGGTGCCAGGAGCAATTGCTTACGGCCACACCACCGCGAACACGCCCGATCTCGTCTGATCTCGGAAGCTAAACACGGTCGGGCCTGGTTAGTACCTGGTTGGGAGACCGTCTGGGAATACCAGGTGCTGTAAGCTATATTCATTTGGGGTAAAAAAAATGATCCTTTCTCCTGTTTAAAGTCCTGTCTGGTGCGAGGAGCAATTGCTTACGGCCACACCACCGTGAACACGCCCGATCTCGTCTGATCTCGGAAGCTAAGCACGGTCGGGCCTGGTTAGTACTTGGATGGGAGACCGCCTGGGAATACCAGGTGCTGTAGTCTATTTTCATTTGGGGTAAAAAAAAATGATCCTTTCTCCCGTTTAAAGTCCTGTCTGGTGCCAGGAGCAATTGCTTACGGCTACACCACTGCGAACACGCCCGATCTCGTCTGATCTCGGAAGCTAAGCACGGTCGGGCCTGGTTAGGACCTGGATGGGAGACCGCCTGGGAACACCAGGTGCTGTAAGCTATTTTCATTTGGGGTAAAGAAAAATGATCCTTTCTCCTGTTTAAAGTCCTGTCTGGTGCCAGGAGCAATTGCTTACGTCCACACCACCGTGAACACGCCCGATCTCGTCTGATCTCGGAAGCTAAGCACGGTCGGGCCTGGTTAGTACTTGGATGGGAGACCGCCTGGGAATACCAGGTGCTGTAATCTTTTTTCATTTGGGGTAAAAAAAATGATCCTTTCTCCTGTTTAAAGTCCTGTCTGGTGCCAGGAGCAATTGCTTACGGCCACACCACTGCAAACACGCCCGATCTCGTCTGATCTCGGAAGCTAAGCATGGTCGGACCTG
>NC_140271.1:26314382-26334382 GCF_964030765.1 Micromesistius poutassou
AGTCCTGTCTGGTGCCAGGAACATTTGCTTACGGCCACACCACTGCGAACACGCCCGATCTCGTCTGATCTCGGAAGCTAAGCACGGTCGGGCCTGGTTAGTACCTGGATGGGAGACCGCCTGGGAATACCAGGTGCTGTAAGCTATTTTCATTTGGGGTAAAAAAAATCATCCTTTCTCATGTTTAAAGTCCTGTCTGTTGCCAGGAGCAATTGCTTACGGGCACACCACTGCAAACACGCCCGATCTCGTCTGATCTCGGAAGCTAAGCATGGTCGGGCCTGGTTAGTACCTGGATGGGAGACCGCCTGGGAATACCAGGTGCTGTAAGCTATTTTCATTTGTGGTAAAAAAAATCATCCTTTCTCCTGTTTAAAGTCCTGTCTGGTGCCAGGAGCAATTGCTTACGGCCACACCACCGTGAACACGCCCGATCTCGTCTGATCTTGGAAGCTAAGCACGGTCGGGCCTGGTTAGTACTTGGATGGGAGACCGCCTGGGTATACCAGGTGCTGTAATCTATCTTCATTTGGGGTAAAAAAAATGATCCTTTCTCCTGTTTAAAGTCCTTTCTGGTGCCAAGCGCTATTGCTTACGGCCACACCACTGCAAACACGCCCGATCTCGTCTGATCTCGGAAGCTAAGCACGGTCGGGCCTGGTTAGTACTTGGATGGGAGACCGCCTGGGAATACCAGGTGCTGTAATCTATCTTCATTTGGGGTAAAAAAAATGATCCTTTCTCCTGTTTAAAGTCCTGTCTGGTGCCAGGAGCAATTGCTTACGGCCACACCACTGCAAACACGCCCGATCTCGTCTGATCTCGGAAGCTAAGCACGGTCGGGCCTGGTTAGTACCTGGATGGGAGACCGCCTGGGAATACCAGGTGCTGCAATCTATTTTCATTTGGGGTAAAAAAAATCATCCTTTCTCCTGTTTAAAGTCCTGTCTGGTGCCAGGAACAATTGCTTACGGCCACACCACCGCGAACACGCCCGATCTCGTCTGATCTCGGAAGCTAAGCACGGTCGGGCCTGGTTAGTACCTGGATGGGAGACCGCCTGGGAATGCCAGGTGCTGTAAGCTATTTTCTTTTGGGGTAAAAAAAATCATCCTTTCTCCTGTTTAAAGTCCTGTCTGGTGCCAGGAGCAATTGCTTACGGCCACACCACCGTGAACACGCCCGATCTCGTCTGATCTCGAAAGCTAAGCACGGTCGGGCCTGGTTAGTACTTGGATGGGACACCGCCTGGGAATACCAGGTGCTGTAATATATTTTCATTTGGGGTAAAAAAAATGATCCTTTCTCATGTTTAAAGTCCTGTCTGGTGCCAGGAGCAATTACTTATGTCCACACCACTGCGAACACCCCCGATCTCGACTGATCTCGGAAGCTAAGCACGGTCGGGCCTGGTTAGTATCTGGATGGAAGACCGCCTGGGAATGCCAGCTGCTGTAAGCTATTTTCTTTTGGGGTAAAAAAAATCATCCTTTCTCCTGTTTAAAGTCCTGTCTGGTGGCAGGAGCAATTGCTTACGGCCACACCACCGTGAACACGCCCGATCTCGTCCGATCTCGAAAGCTAAGCACGGTCGGGCCTGGTTAGTACTTGGATGGGAGACCGCCTGGGAATACCAGGTGCTGTAATATATTTTCATTTGGGGTAAAAAAAATTATCCTTTCTCATGTTTAAAGTCCTGTCTGGTGCCAGGAGCAATTACTTATGTCCACACCACTGCGAACACCCCCGATCTCGACTATTCTCGGACGCTAAGCACGGTCGGGCCTGGTTAGTACCAGGATGGGAGACCGCCTGGGAATACCAGGTGCTGTAAGCTATTTTCATTTGGGGTAAAAAAAATAATCCTTTCTCCTGTTTAAAGTCCTGTCTGGTGCCAGGAGCAATTGCTTACGGCCACACCACCGTGAACACGCCCGATCTCGTCTGATCTCGGAAGCTAAGCACGGTCGGGCCTGGTTAGTACTTGGATGGGAGACCGCCTGGGAATACCAGGTGCTGTAATCTATTTTCATTTGGGGTAAAAAAAATGATCCTTTCTCCCGTTTAAAGTCCTGTCTGGTGCCAGGAGCAATTGCTTACGGCTACACCACTGCGAACACGCCCGATCTCGTCTGATCTCGGAAGCTAAGCACGGTCGGGCCTGGTTAGGACCTGGATGCGAGACCGCCTGGGAATACCAGGTGCTGCAATCTATTTTTATTTGGGGTAAAAAAAATGATCCTTTCTCCTGTTTAAAGTCCTGTCTGGTGCCAGCAACATTTGCTTACGGCCAGACCACTGCGAACACGCCCGATCTCGTCTGATCTCGGAAGCTAAGCACGGTCGGGCCTGGTTAGTACCTGGATGGGAGACCGCCTGGGAATACCAGGTGCTGTAAGCTATTTTCATTTGGGGTAAAAAAAATCATCCTTTCTCCTGTTTAAAGTCCTGTCTGGTGCCAGGAGCAATTGCTTACGGGCACACCACTGCAAACACGCCCGATCTCGACTGATCTCGGAAGCTAAGCATGGTCGGGCCTGGTTAGTACCTGGATGGGAGACCGCCTGGGAATACCAGGTGCTGTAAGCTATTTTCATTTGCGGTAAAAAAAATCATCCTTTCTCCTGTTTAAAGTCCTGTCTGGTGCCAGGAGCAATTGCTTACGGCCACACCACCGTGAACACGCCCGATCTCGTCTGATCTCGGAAGCTAAGCACGGTCGGGCCTGCTTTGTACTTGGATGGGAGACCGCCTGGGAATACCAGGTGCTGTAATCTATTTTTATTTGGGGTAAAAAAAATGATCCTTTCTCCTGTGTAAAGTCCTGTCTGGTGCCAGGAGCAACTGCTTACGGCCACACCACTGCGAACACGCCCGATCTCGTCTGATCTCGGAAGCTAAGCACGGTCGGGCCTGGTTAGTACCTGGATGGGAGACTGCCTGGGAATACCAGGTGCTGTAAGCTATTTTCATTTGGGGTAAAAAAAATGATCCTTTCTCCTGTTTAAAGTCCTGTCTGGTGCCAGGAACAATTGCTTACGGCCACACCACCGTGAACACGCCCGATCTCGTCTGAACTCGGAAGCTAAGCACGGTCGGGCCTGGTTTGTACTTGGATGGGAGACCGCATGGGAATACCAGGTGCTGTAATCTATTTTTATTTGGGGTAAAAAAAATGATCCTTTCTCCTGTTTAAAGTCCTGTCTGGTGCCAGGAGCAATTGCTTACGGCCACACCACTGCGAACACGCCCGATCTCGTCTGATCTCGGAAGCTAAGCACGGTCGGGCCTGGTTAGTACCTGGATGGGAGACTGCCTGGGAATACCAGGTGCTGTAAGCTATTTTCATTTGGGGCAAAAAAAATCATCCTTTCTCCTGTTTAAAGTCCTGTCTGGTGCCAGGAGTAATTGCTTACGGCCACACCACCGTGAACACGCCCGATCTCGTCTGATCTCGGAAGGTAAGCACGGTCGGGCCTGGTTAGTACTTGGATGGGAGACCGCCTGGGAATACCAGGTGATGTAATCTATTTTCATTTGGGGTAAAAAAAATGATCCTTTCTCCTGTTTAAAGTCCTGTCTGGTGCCAGGAGCAATTGCTTACGGCCACACCACCGCGAACACGCCCGATCTCGTCTGATCTCGGAAGCTAAGCACGGTCGGGCCTGGTTAGTACCTGGTTGGGAGACCGTCTGGGAATACCAGGTGCTGTAAGCTATTTTCATTTGGGGTAAAAAAAATGATCCTTTCTCCTGTTTAAAGTCCTGTCTGGTGCGAGGAGCAATTGCTTACGGCCACACCACTGCGAACACGCCCGATCTTGTCTGATCTCGGAAGCTAAGCACGGTCGGGCCTGGTTAGTACCTGGATGGGAGACCGCCTGGGAATACCAGGTGCTGTAAGATATTTTCATTTGGAGTAAAAAAAATCATCCTTTCTCCTGTTTAAAGTCCTGTCTGGTGCCAGGAGCAATTGCTTACGGCCACACGACTGCAAACACGCCCGATCTCGTCTGATCTCGGAAGCTAAGCACGGTCGGGCCTGGTTAGTACTTGGATGGGAGACCGCCTGGGAATACCAGGTGCTGTAATCTATTTTCATTTGGGGTAAAAAAAATGATCCTTTCTCCTGTTTAAAGTCCTGTCTGGTGCCAGGAGCAATTGCTTACGGCCACACCACTGCGAACACGCCCGATCTCGTCTGATCTCGGAAGCTAAGCACGGTCGGGCCTGGTTAGTACTTGGATGGGAGACCGCCTGGGAATACCCGGTGCTGTAAGCTATTTTCATTTGGGGTAAAAAAAATGATCCTTTCTCCTGTTTAAAGTCCTGTCTGGTGCCAGGAGCAATTGCTTACGGCCACACCACCGTGAACACTCCCGATCTCGTCTGATCTCGGAAGCTAAGCACGGTCGGGCCGGGTTAGTACTTGGATGGGAGACCGCCTTGGAATACCAGGTGATGAAATCTATTTTCATTTGGGGTAAAAAAAATCATCCTTTCTCCTGTTTAAAGTCCTGTCTAGTGCCAGGAGCAATTGATTACGGCCACACCACCGTGAACACGCCCGATCTCGTCTGATCTCGGAAGCTAAGCACGGTCGGGCCTGGTTTGTACTTGGATGGGAGACCGCCTGGGAATACCAGGTGCTGCAATCTATTTTTATTTGGGGTAAAAAAAATGATCCTTTCTCCTGTTTAAAGTCCTGTCTGGTGCCAGGAACATTTGCTTACGGCCACACCACTGCGAACACGCCCGATCTCGTCTGATCTCGGAAGCTAAGCACGGTCGGGCCTGGTTAGTACCTGGATGGGAGACCGCCTGGGAATACCAGGTGCTGTAAGCTATTTTCATTTGGGGTAAAAAAAATCATCCTTTCTCATGTTTAAAGTCCTGTCTGTTGCCAGGAGCAATTGCTTACGGGCACACCACTGCAAACACGCCCGATCTCGTCTGATCTCGGAAGCTAAGCATGGTCGGGCCTGGTTAGTACCTGGATGGGAGACCGCCTGGGAATACCAGGTGCTGTAAGCTATTTTCATTTGTGGTAAAAAAAATCATCCTTTCTCCTGTTTAAAGTCCTGTCTGGTGCCAGGATCAATTGCTTACGGCCACACGACTGCAAACACGCCCGATCTCGTCTGATCTCGGAAGCTAAGCACGGTCGGGCCTGGTTAGTACCTGGATGGGAGACCGCCTGGGAATACCAGGTGCTGCAATCTATTTTCATTTGGGGTAAAAAAAATCATCCTTTCTCCTGTTTAAAGTCCTGTCTGGTGCCAGGAGCAATTGCTTACGGCTACACCACTGCGAACACGCCCGATCTAGTCTGATCTCGTAAGCTAAGCACGGTCGGGCCTGGTTAGTACCTGGATGGGAGACCACCTGGGAATACCAGGTGCTGTAATCTATTTTCATTTGGGGTAAAAAAAATGATCCTTTCTCCTGTTTAAAGTCCTGTCTGGTGCCAGGAGCAATTGCTTACGGCCACACCAACGTGAACACGCCCGATCTCGTCTGATCTCGAAAGCAAAGCACGGTCGGGCCTGGTTAGTACTTGGATGGGAGACCGCCTGGGAATACCAGGTGCTGTAATATATTTTCATTTGGGGTAAAAAAAATGATCCTTTCTCATGTTTAAAGTCCTGTCTGGTGCCAGGACCAATTATTTATGTCCACACCACTGCGAACACCCCCGATCTCGACTGTTCTCGGAAGCTAAGCACGGTCGGGCCTGGTTAGTACCAGGATGGGAGACCGCCTGGGAATACCAGGTGCTGTAAGCTATTTTCATTTGGGGTAAAAAAAATCATCCTTTCTCCTGTTTAAAGTCCTTTCTGGTGCCAGGAGCAATTGCTTACGGCCACACCACCGTGAACACGCCCGATCTCGTCTGATCTCGGAAGCTAAACACGGTCGGGCCTGGTTAGTACCTGGATGGGAGACCGCCTGGGAATACCAGGTGCAGTGAGCTATTTTCATTTGGGGTAAAAAAAATGATCCTTTCTCCTGTTTAAAGTCCTGTCTGGTGCCAGGAGCAATTGCTTACGGCCACACCACCGTGAACAAGCCCGATCTCGTCTGATCTCGGAAGCTAAGCACGGTCGGGGCTGGTTAGTACTTGGATGGGAGACCGCCTGGGAATACCCGGTGCTGTAAGCTATTTTCATTTGGGGTAAAAAAAATGATCCTTTCTCCTGTTTAAAGTCCTGTCTGGTGCCAGGAGTAATTGATTACGGCCACACCACCGTGAAAACGCCCGATCTCGTCTGATCTCGGAAGCTAAGCACGGTCGGGCCTGGTTAGTACTTGGATGGGAGACCGCCTGGGAATACCAGTTGCTGCAATCTATTTTTATTTGGGGTAAAAAAAATGATCCTTTCTCCTGTTTAAAGTCCTGTCTGGTGCCAGGAACAATTGCTTACGGCCACACCACCGCGAACACGCCCGATCTCGTCTGATCTCGGAAGTTAAGCACGGTCGGGCCTGGTTAGTACCTGGTTGGGAGACCGTCTGGGAATACCAGGTGCTGTAAGCTATTTTCATTTGGGGTAAAAAAAATGATCCTTTCTCCTGTTTAAAGTCCTGTCTGGTGCGAGGAGCAATTGCTTACGGCCACACCACTGTGAACACGCCCGATCTCGTCTGATCTCGGAAGCTAAGCACGGACGGGCCTGGTTAGTACTTGGATGGGAGACCGCCTGGGAATACCAGGTGCTGTAATCTATTTTCATTTGGGGTAAAAAAAATGATCCTTTCTCCTGTTTAAAGTCCTGTCTGGTGCCAGGAGCAATTGCTTACGGCCACACCACTGCGAACACGCCTGATCTTGTCTGATCTCGGAAGGTTAGCACGGTCGGGCCTGGTTAGTACTTGGATGGGAGACCGCCTGGGAATACCAGGTGCTGTAATCTATTTTCATTTGGGGTAAAAAAAATGATCCTTTCTCCCGTTTAAAGTCCTGTCTGGTGCCAGGGGTAATTGCTTACGGCCACACCACCGTGAACACGCCCGATCTCGTCTGATCTCGGAAGCTAAGCACGGTCGGGCCTGGTTAGTACTTGGATCGGAGACCGCCTGGGAATACCAGGTGCTGTAATCTATTTTCATTTGGGGTAAAAAAAATGATCCTTTCTCCCGTTTAAAGTCCTGTCTGGTGCCAGGAGCAATTGCTGACGGCTACACCACTGCGAAAACGCCCGATCTCGTCTGATCTCGGAAGCTAAGCACGGTCGGGCCTGGTTAGGACCTGGATGGGAGACCGCCTGGGAACACCAGGTGCTGTAAGCTATTTTCATTTGGGGTAAAAAAAAATCATCCTTTCTCCTGTTTAAAGTCCTGTCTGGTGCCAGGAGCAATTGCTTACAGCCACACCACCGTGAACACGCCCGATCTCGTCTGATCTCGGAAGCTAAGCACGGTCGGGCCTGGTTAGTACTTGGATGGGAGACCGCCTGGGAATACCAGGTGCTGTAATCTTTTATCATTTGGGGTAAAAAAAATGATCCTTTCTCCTGTTTAAAGTCCTGTCTGGTGCCAGGAGCAATTGCTTACGGCCACACCACTGCGAACACGCCCGAACTCGTCTGATCTCGGAAGCTAAGCACGGTCGGACCTGGTTAGTACCTGGATGGGAGACCGCCTGGGAATACCCGGTGCTGTAAGCTATTTTTATTTGGGGTAAAAAAAATTATCCTTTCTCCTGTTTAAAGTCCTGTCTGGTGCCAGGAACAATTTCTTACGGCCACACCACCGCGAACACGCCCGATCTCGTCTGATCTCGTAAGCTAAGCACGGTCGGGCCTGGTTAGTACCTGGATGGGAGACCACCTGGGAATACCAGGTGCTGTAAGCTATTTTCATTTGGGGTAAAAAAAATCATCCTTTCTCCTGTTTAAAGTCCTGTCTGGTGCCAGGAGCAATTGCTTACGGCTACACCACTGCGAAAACGCCCGATCTCGTCTGATCTCGGAAGCTAAGCACGGTCGGACCTGGATGGGAGACCGCCTGGGAACACCAGGTGCTGTCAGCTATTTTCATTTGGGGTAAAAAAAAATCATCCTTTCTCCTGTTTAAAGTCCTGTCTGGTGCCAGGAGCAATTGCTTACGGCCACACCACCGTGAACACGCCCGATCTCGTCTGATCTCGGAAGCTAAGCACGGTCGGGCCTGGTTAGTACTTGGATGGGAGACCGCCTGGGAATACCAGGTGCTGTAATCTTTTTTCATTTGGGGTAAAAAAAATGATCCTTTCTCCTGTTTAAAGTCCTGTCTGGTGCCAGGAGCAATTGCTTACGGCCACACCACTGCGAACACGCCCGATCTCGTCTGATCTCGGAAGCTAAGCACGGTCGGACCTGGATGGGAGACCGCCTGGGAATACCCGGTGCTGTAAGCTATTTTCATTTGGGGTAAAAAAAATGATCCTTTCTCCTGTTTAAAGTCCTGTCTGGTGCCAGGAGCAATTGCTTACGGCCACACCACCGTGAACACGCCCGATCTCGTCTGATCTCGGAATCTAAGCACGGTCGGGCCGGGTTAGTACTTGGATGGGAGACCGCCTGGGAATACCAGGTGCTGTAATCTATCTTCATTTGGGGTAAAAAAAATGATCCTTTCTCCTGTTTAAAGTCCTGTCTGGTGCCACGAGCTATTGCTTACGGCCACACCACTGCAAAAACGCCCGATCTCATCTGATCTCGGAAGCTAAGCACGGTCGGGCCTGGTTAGTACCTGGATGGGAGACCGCCTGGGAATACCAGGTGCTGCAATCTATTTTCATTTGGGGTAAAAAAAATCATCCTTTCTCCTGTTTAAAGTCCTGTCTGGTGCCAGGAGCAATTGCTTACGGCTACACCACTGCGAACACGCCCGATCTCGTCTGATCTCGTAAGCTAAGCACGGTCGGGCCTGGTTAGTACCTGGATGGGAGACCACCTGGGAATACCAGGTGCTGTAAGCTATTTTCATTTGGGGTAAAAAAAATCATCCTTTCTCCTGTTTAAAGTCCTGTCTGGTGCCAGGAGCAATTGCTTACGGCCACACCAACGTGAACACGCCCGATCTCGTCTGATCTCGAAAGCAAAGCACGGTCGGGCCTGGTTAGTACTTGGATGGGAGACCGCCTGGGAATACCAGGTGCTGTAATATATTTTCATTTGGGGTAAAAAAAATGATCCTTTCTCATGTTTAAAGTCCTGTCTGGTGCCAGGAGCAATTACTTATGTCCACACCACTGCGAACACCCCCGATCTCGACTGTTCTCGGAAGCTAAGCACGGTCGGGCCTGGTTAGTACCAGGATGGGAGACCGCCTGGGAATACCCGGTGCTGTAAGCTATTTTTATTTGGGGTAAAAAAAATCATCCTTTCTCCTGTTTAAAGTCCTTTCTGGTGCCAGGAGCAATTGCTTACGGCCACACCACCGTGAACACGCCCGATCTCGTCTGATCTCGGAAGCTAAGCACGGTCGGGCCTGGTTTGTACTTGGATGGGAGACCGCCTGGGAATACCAGGTGCTGTAATCTATTTTTATTTGGGGTAAAAAAAATGATCCTTTCTCCTGTTTAAAGTCCTGTCTGGTGCCAGGAGCAAATGCTTACGGCCACACCACTGCGAACACGCCCAATCTCGTCTGATCTCGGAAGCTAAGCACGGTCGGGCCTGGTTAGTACCTGGATGGGAGACCGCCTGGGAATACCAGGTGCTGTAAGCTATTTTCATTTGGGGTAAAAAAAATGATCCTTTCTCCTGTTTAAAGTCCTGTCTGGTGCGAGGAGCAATTGCTTACGGCCACACCACTGTGAACACGCCCGATCTCGTCTGATCTCGGAAGCTAAGCACGGTCGGGCCTGGTTAGTACCTGGATGGGAGACCGCCTGGGAATACCAGGTGCAGTGAGCTATTTTCATTTGGGGTAAAAAAAATGATCCTTTCTCCTGTTTAAAGTCCTGTCTGGTGCCAGGAGCAATTGCTTACGGCCACACCACCGTGAACAAGCCCGATCTCGTCTGATCTCGGAAGCTAAACACGGTCGGGCCTGGTTAGTACCTGGATGGGAGACCGCCTGGGAATACCAGGTGCAGTGAGCTATTTTCATTTGGGGTAAAAAAAATGATCCTTTCTCCTGTTTAAAGTCCTGTCTGGTGCCAAGAGCAATTGCTTACGGCCACACCACCATGAACAAGCCCGATCTCGTCTGATCTCGGAAGCTAAGCACGGTCGGGCCTGGTTAGTACTTGGATGGGAGACCGCCTGGGAATACCCGGTGCTGTAAGCTATTTTCATTTGGGGTAAAAAAAATGATCCTTTCTCCTGTTTAAAGTCCTGTCTGGTGCCAGGAGCAATTGCTTACGGCCACACCACCGTGAACACGCCCGATCTCGTCTGATCTCGGAAGCTAAGCACGGTCGGGCCTGGTTAGTACTTGGATGGGAGACCGCCTGGGAATACCAGGTGCTGCAATCTATTTTTATTTGGGGTAAAAAAAATGATCCTTTCTCCTGTTTAAAGTCCTGTCTGGTGCCTGGAACATTTGCTTACGGCCACACCACTGCGAACACGCCCGATCTCGTCTGATCTCGGAAGCTAAGCACGGTCGGGCCTGGTTAGTACCTGGATGGGAGACCGCCTGGGAATACCAGGTGCTGTAAGCTATTTTCATTTGGGGTAAAAAAAATCATCCTTTCTCATGTTTAAAGTCCTGTCTGTTGCCAGGAGCAATTGCTTACGGGCAAACCACTGCAAACACGCCCGATCTCGTCTGATCTCGGAAGCTAAGCACGGTCGGGCCTGGTTTGTACTTGGATGGGAGACCGCCTGGGAATACCAGGTGCTGTAATCTAATTTCATTTGGGGTAAAAAAAATGATCCTTTCTCCTGTTTAAAGTCCTGTCTGGTGCCAGGAGCAATTTCATTTGGGGACCTGGATGGGAGACCGCCTGGGAACACCAGGTGCTGTCAGCTATTTTCATTTGGGGTAAAAAAAAATCATCCTTTCTCCTGTTTAAAGTCCTGTCTGGTGCCAGGAGCAATTGCTTACGGCCACACCAACGTGAACACGCCCGATCTCGTCTGATCTCGAAAGCAAAGCACGGTCGGGCCTGGTTAGTACTTGGATGGGAGACCGCCTGGGAATACCAGGTGCTGTAATATATTTTCATTTGGGGTAAAAAAAATGATCCTTTCTCCTGTTTAAAGTCCTTTCTGGTGCCAGGAGCAATTGCTTACGGCCACACCACCGTGAACACGCCCGATCTCGTCTGATCTCGGAAGCTAAGCACGGTCGGGCCTGGTTAGTACTTGGATGGGAGACCGCCTGGGAATACCAGGTGCTGTCATCTATTTTCATTTGGGGTAAAAAAAATGATCCTTTCTCCCGTTTAAAGTCCTGTCTGGTGCCAGGAGCAATTGCTTACGGCTACACCACTGCGAAAACGCCCGATCTCGTCTGATCTCGGAAGCTAAGCACGGTCGGACCTGGATGGGAGACCGCCTGGGAACACCAGGTGCTGTCAGCTATTTTCATTTGGGGTAAAAAAAATGATCCTTTCTCCTGTTTAAAGTCCTGTCTGGTGCCTGGAACATTTGCTTACGGCCACACCACTACGAACACGCCCGATCTCGTCTGATCTCGGAAGCTAAGCACGGTCGGGCCTGGTTAGTACCTGGATGGGAGACCGCCTGGGAATACCAGGTGCTGTAAGCTATTTTCATTTGGGGTAAAAAAAATCATCCTTTCTCATGTTTAAAGTCCTGTCTGTTGCCAGGAGCAATTGCTTACGGGCAAACCACTGCAAACACGCCCGATCTCGTCTGATCTCGGAAGCTAAGCACGGTCGGGCCTGGTTTGTACTTGGATGGGAGACCGCCTGGGAATACCAGGTGCTGTAATCTAATTTTATTTGGGGTAAAAAAAATGATCCTTTCTCCTGTTTAAAGTCCTGTCTGGTGCCAGGAGCAATTTCATTTGGGGACCTGGATGGGAGACCGCCTGGGAACACCAGGTGCTGTCAGCTATTTTCATTTGGGGTAAAAAAAAATCATCCTTTCTCCTGTTTAAAGTCCTGTCTGGTGCCAGGAGCAATTGCTTACGGCCACACCAACGTGAACACGCCCGATCTCGTCTGATCTCGAAAGCAAAGCACGGTCGGGCCTGGTTAGTACTTGGATGGGAGTCCGCCTGGGAATACCAGGTGCTGTAATATATTTTCATTTGGGGTAAAAAAAATCATCCTTTCTCCTGTTTAAAGTCCTTTCTGGTGCCAGGAGCAATTGCTTACGGCCACACCACCGTGAACACGCCCGATCTCGTCTGATCTCGGAAGCTAAGCACGGTCGGGCCTGGTTAGTACTTGGATGGGAGACCGCCTGGGAATACCAGGTGCTGTCATCTATTTTCATTTGGGGTAAAAAAAATGATCCTTTCTCCCGTTTAAAGTCCTGTCTGGTGCCAGGAGCAATTGCTTACGGCTACACCACTGCGAAAACGCCCGATCTCATCTGATCTCGGAAGCTAAGCACGGTCGGACCTGGATGGGAGACCGCCTGGGAACACCAGGTGCTGTCAGCTATTTTCATTTGGGGTAAAAAAAAATCATCCTTTCTCCTGTTTAAAGTCCTGTCTGGTGCCAGGAGCAATTGCTTACGGCCACACCTCCGTGAACACGCCCGATCTCGTCTGATCTCGGAAGCTAAGCACGGTCGGGCCTGGTTTGTACTTGGATGGGAGACCGCCTGGGAATACCAGGTGCTGTAATCTAATTTCATTTGGGGTAAAAAAAATGATCCTTTCTCCTATTTAAAGTCCTGTCTGGTGCCAGGAGCAATTGCTTACGGCCACACCACTGCGAACACGCCCGATCTCGTCTGATCTCGGAAGCAAGCACGGTCGGGCCTGGTTAGTACCTGGATGGGAGACTGCCTGGGAATACCAGGTGCTGTAAGCTATTTTCATTTGGGGTAAAAAAAATCATCCTTTCTCCTGTTTAAAGTCCTGTCTGATGCCAGGAGTAATTGCTTACGGCCACACCACCGTGAACACGCCCGATCTCGTCTGATCTCGGAAGGTAAGCACGGTCGGGCCTGGTTAGTACTTGGATGGGAGACCGCCTGGGAATACCAGGTGATGTAATCTATTTTCATTTGGGGTAAAAAAAATGATCCTTTCTCCTGTTTAAAGTCCTGTCTGGTGCCAGGAGCAATTGCTTACGGCCACACCACCGCGAACACGCCTGATCTCGTATGATCTCGGAAGCTAAGCACGGTCGGCCTGGTTAGTACCTGGTTGGGAGACCGTCTGGGAATACCAGGTGCTGTAAGCTATTTTCATTTGGGGTAAAAAAAATGATCCTTTCTCCTGTTTAAAGTTCTGTCTGGTGCCCCACCGAAGCTGCCCCGACCGAAGCTTAGCACGGTCGGGCCTGGTTAGTACTTGGATGGGAGACCGCCTGGGAATACCAGGTGCTGCAATCTATTTTTATTTGGGGTAAAAAAAATGATCCTTTCTCCTGTTTAAAGTCCTGTCTGGTGCCAGGAACAATTGCTTACGGCCACACCACCGCGAACACGCCCGATCTCGTCTGATCTCGGAAGCTAAGCACGGTCGGGCCAGGAGCAATTGCTTACGGCCACACCACCGCGAACACGCCCGATCTCGTCTGACCTCGGAAGCTAAACACGGTTGGGCCTGGTTAGTACCTGGTTGGGAGACCGTCTGGGAATACCAGGTGCTGTAACCTATTTTCATTTGGGGTAAAAAAAATGATCCTTTCTCCTGTTTAAAGTCCTGTCTGGTGCCCCACCGAAGCTGCCCCGACCGAAGCTAAGCACGGTCGGGCCTGGTTAGTACTTGGATGGGAGACCGCCTGGGAATACCAGGTGCTGCAATCTATTTTTATTTGGGGTAAAAAAAATGATCCTTTCTCCTGTTTAAAGTCCTGTCTGGTGCCAGGAACAATTGCTTACGGCCACACCACCGCGAACACGCCCGATCTCGTCTGATCTCGGAAGCTAAGCACGGTCGGGCCTGGTTAGTACCTGGATGGGAGACCGCCTGGGAATACCAGGTGCTGTAAGCTATTTTCATTTGGGGTAAAAAAAATCATCCTTTCTCCTGTTTAAAGTCCTGTCTGGTGCCAGGAGCAATAGCTTACGGCCATACCACCGTGAACACGCCCGATCTCGTCTGATCTCGGAAGCTAAGCACGGTCGGGCCTGGTTAGTACTCGGATGGGAGACCGCCTGGGAATACCAGGTGCTGTAATCTATTTTCATTTGGGGTAAAAAAAATGATCCTTTCTCCTGTTTAAAGTCCTGTCTGGTGCCAGGAGCAATTGCTTACGGCCACACCACCATGAACAAGCCCGATCTCGTCTGATCTCGGAAGCTAAGCACGGTCGGGCCTGGTTAGTACTTGGATGGGAGACCGCCTGGGAATACCAGGTGCTGTAATCTAATTTCATTTGGGGTAAAAAAAATGATCCTTTCTCCTGTTTAAAGTCCTGTCTGGTGCCAGGAGCAATTTCATTTGGGGACCTGGATGGGAGACCGCCTGGGAACACCAGGTGCTGTCAGCTATTTTCATTTGGGGTAAAAAAAAATCATCCTTTCTCCTGTTTAAAGTCCTGTCTGGTGCCAGGAGCAATTGCTTACGGCCACACCAACGTGAACACGCCCGATCTCGTCTGATCTCGAAAGCAAAGCACGGTCGGGCCTGGTTAGTACTTGGATGGGAGACCGCCTGGGAATACCAGGTGCTGTAATATATTTTCATTTGGGGTAAAAAAAATGATCCTTTCTCCTGTTTAAAGTCCTTTCTGGTGCCAGGAGCAATTGCTTACGGCCACACCACCGTGAACACGCCCGATCTCGTCTGATCTCGGAAGCTAAGCACGGTCGGGCCTGGTTAGTACTTGGATGGGAGACCGCCTGGGAATACCAGGTGCTGTCATCTATTTTCATTTGGGGTAAAAAAAATGATCCTTTCTCCCGTTTAAAGTCCTGTCTGGTGCCAGGAGCAATTGCTTACGGCTACACCACTGCGAAAACGCCCGATCTCGTCTGATCTCGGAAGCTAAGCACGGTCGGACCTGGATGGGAGACCGCCTGGGAACACCAGGTGCTGTCAGCTATTTTCATTTGGGGTAAAAAAAATGATCCTTTCTCCTGTTTAAAGTCCTGTCTGGTGCCTGGAACATTTGCTTACGGCCACACCACTACGAACACGCCCGATCTCGTCTGATCTCGGAAGCTAAGCACGGTCGGGCCTGGTTAGTACCTGGATGGGAGACCGCCTGGGAATACCAGGTGCTGTAAGCTATTTTCATTTGGGGTAAAAAAAATCATCCTTTCTCATGTTTAAAGTCCTGTCTGTTGCCAGGAGCAATTGCTTACGGGCAAACCACTGCAAACACGCCCGATCTCGTCTGATCTCGGAAGCTAAGCACGGTCGGGCCTGGTTTGTACTTGGATGGGAGACCGCCTGGGAATACCAGGTGCTGTAATCTAATTTTATTTGGGGTAAAAAAAATGATCCTTTCTCCTGTTTAAAGTCCTGTCTGGTGCCAGGAGCAATTTCATTTGGGGACCTGGATGGGAGACCGCCTGGGAACACCAGGTGCTGTCAGCTATTTTCATTTGGGGTAAAAAAAAATCATCCTTTCTCCTGTTTAAAGTCCTGTCTGGTGCCAGGAGCAATTGCTTACGGCCACACCAACGTGAACACGCCCGATCTCGTCTGATCTCGAAAGCAAAGCACGGTCGGGCCTGGTTAGTACTTGGATGGGAGTCCGCCTGGGAATACCAGGTGCTGTAATATATTTTCATTTGGGGTAAAAAAAATCATCCTTTCTCCTGTTTAAAGTCCTTTCTGGTGCCAGGAGCAATTGCTTACGGCCACACCACCGTGAACACGCCCGATCTCGTCTGATCTCGGAAGCTAAGCACGGTCGGGCCTGGTTAGTACTTGGATGGGAGACCGCCTGGGAATACCAGGTGCTGTCATCTATTTTCATTTGGGGTAAAAAAAATGATCCTTTCTCCCGTTTAAAGTCCTGTCTGGTGCCAGGAGCAATTGCTTACGGCTACACCACTGCGAAAACGCCCGATCTCATCTGATCTCGGAAGCTAAGCACGGTCGGACCTGGATGGGAGACCGCCTGGGAACACCAGGTGCTGTCAGCTATTTTCATTTGGGGTAAAAAAAAATCATCCTTTCTCCTGTTTAAAGTCCTGTCTGGTGCCAGGAGCAATTGCTTACGGCCACACCTCCGTGAACACGCCCGATCTCGTCTGATCTCGGAAGCTAAGCACGGTCGGGCCTGGTTTGTACTTGGATGGGAGACCGCCTGGGAATACCAGGTGCTGTAATCTAATTTCATTTGGGGTAAAAAAAATGATCCTTTCTCCTATTTAAAGTCCTGTCTGGTGCCAGGAGCAATTGCTTACGGCCACACCACTGCGAACACGCCCGATCTCGTCTGATCTCGGAAGCAAGCACGGTCGGGCCTGGTTAGTACCTGGATGGGAGACTGCCTGGGAATACCAGGTGCTGTAAGCTATTTTCATTTGGGGTAAAAAAAATCATCCTTTCTCCTGTTTAAAGTCCTGTCTGATGCCAGGAGTAATTGCTTACGGCCACACCACCGTGAACACGCCCGATCTCGTCTGATCTCGGAAGGTAAGCACGGTCGGGCCTGGTTAGTACTTGGATGGGAGACCGCCTGGGAATACCAGGTGATGTAATCTATTTTCATTTGGGGTAAAAAAAATGATCCTTTCTCCTGTTTAAAGTCCTGTCTGGTGCCAGGAGCAATTGCTTACGGCCACACCACCGCGAACACGCCTGATCTCGTATGATCTCGGAAGCTAAGCACGGTCGGCCTGGTTAGTACCTGGTTGGGAGACCGTCTGGGAATACCAGGTGCTGTAAGCTATTTTCATTTGGGGTAAAAAAAATGATCCTTTCTCCTGTTTAAAGTTCTGTCTGGTGCCCCACCGAAGCTGCCCCGACCGAAGCTTAGCACGGTCGGGCCTGGTTAGTACTTGGATGGGAGACCGCCTGGGAATACCAGGTGCTGCAATCTATTTTTATTTGGGGTAAAAAAAATGATCCTTTCTCCTGTTTAAAGTCCTGTCTGGTGCCAGGAACAATTGCTTACGGCCACACCACCGCGAACACGCCCGATCTCGTCTGATCTCGGAAGCTAAGCACGGTCGGGCCAGGAGCAATTGCTTACGGCCACACCACCGCGAACACGCCCGATCTCGTCTGACCTCGGAAGCTAAACACGGTTGGGCCTGGTTAGTACCTGGTTGGGAGACCGTCTGGGAATACCAGGTGCTGTAACCTATTTTCATTTGGGGTAAAAAAAATGATCCTTTCTCCTGTTTAAAGTCCTGTCTGGTGCCCCACCGAAGCTGCCCCGACCGAAGCTAAGCACGGTCGGGCCTGGTTAGTACTTGGATGGGAGACCGCCTGGGAATACCAGGTGCTGCAATCTATTTTTATTTGGGGTAAAAAAAATGATCCTTTCTCCTGTTTAAAGTCCTGTCTGGTGCCAGGAACAATTGCTTACGGCCACACCACCGCGAACACGCCCGATCTCGTCTGATCTCGGAAGCTAAGCACGGTCGGGCCTGGTTAGTACCTGGATGGGAGACCGCCTGGGAATACCAGGTGCTGTAAGCTATTTTCATTTGGGGTAAAAAAAATCATCCTTTCTCCTGTTTAAAGTCCTGTCTGGTGCCAGGAGCAATAGCTTACGGCCATACCACCGTGAACACGCCCGATCTCGTCTGATCTCGGAAGCTAAGCACGGTCGGGCCTGGTTAGTACTCGGATGGGAGACCGCCTGGGAATACCAGGTGCTGTAATCTATTTTCATTTGGGGTAAAAAAAATGATCCTTTCTCCTGTTTAAAGTCCTGTCTGGTGCCAGGAGCAATTGCTTACGGCCACACCACCATGAACAAGCCCGATCTCGTCTGATCTCGGAAGCTAAGCACGGTCGGGCCTGGTTAGTACTTGGATGGGAGACCGCCTGGGAATACCCGGTGCTGTAAGCTATTTTCATTTGGGGTAAAAAAAATGATCCTTTCTCCTGTTTAAAGTCCTGTCTGGTGCCAGGAGCAATTGCTTACGGCCACACCACCGTGAACACGCCCGATCTCGTCTGATCTCGTAAGCTAAGCACGGTCGGGCCTGGTTAGTACTTGGATGGGAGACCGCCTGGGAATACCAGGTGCTGTAATATATTTTCATTTGGGGTAAAAAAAATCATCCTTTCTCCCGTTTAAAGTCCTGTCTGGTGCCAGGAGCAATTGCTTACGGCTACACCACTGCGAAAACGCCCGATCTCGTCTGATCTCGGAAGCTAAGCACGGTCGGACCTGGATGGGAGACCGCCTGGGAACACCAGGTGCTGTCAGCTATTTTCATTTGGGGTAAAAAAAAATCATCCTTTCTCCTGTTTAAAGTCCTGTCTGGTGCCAGGAGCAAATGCTTACGGCCACACCTCCGTGAACACGCCCGATCTCGTCTGATCTCGGAAGCTAAGCACGGTCGGGCCTGGTTTGTACTTGGATGGGAGACCGCCTGGGAATACCAGGTGCTGTAATCTAATTTCATTTGGGGTAAAAAAAATGATCCTTTCTCCTATTTAAAGTCCTGTCTGGTGCCAGGAGCAATTGCTTACGGCCACACCACTGCGAACACGCCCGATCTCGTCTGATCTCGGAAGCAAGCACGGTCGGGCCTGGTTAGTACCTGGATGGGAGACTGCCTGGGAATACCAGGTACTGTAAGCTATTTTCATTTGGGGTAAAAAAAATCATCCTTTCTCCTGTTTAAAGTCCTGTCTGATGCCAGGAGTAATTGCTTACGGCCACACCACCGTGAACACGCCCGATCTCGTCTGATCTCGGAAGGTAAGCACGGTCGGGCCTGGTTAGTACTTGGATGGGAGACCGCCTGGGAATACCAGGTGATGTAATCTATTTTCATTTGGGGTAAAAAAAATGATCCTTTCTCCTGTTTAAAGTCCTGTCTGGTGCCAGGAGCAATTGCTTACGGCCACACCACCGCGAACACGCCTGATCTCGTATGATCTCGGAAGCTAAGCACGGTCGGCCTGGTTAGTACCTGGTTGGGAGACCGTCTGGGAATACCAGGTGCTGTAAGCTATTTTCATTTGGGGTAAAAAAAATGATCCTTTCTCCTGTTTAAAGTCCTGTCTGGTGCCCCACCGAAGCTGCCCCGACCGAAGCTAAGCACGGTCGGGCCTGGTTAGTACTTGGATGGGAGACCGCCTGGGAATACCAGGTGCTGTAATCTAATTTCATTTGGGGTAAAAAAAATGATCCTTTCTCCTGTTTAAAGTCCTGTCTGGTGCCAGGAGCAATTTCATTTGGGGACCTGGATGGGAGACCGCCTGGGAACACCAGGTGCTGTCAGCTATTTTCATTTGGGGTAAAAAAAAATCATCCTTTCTCCTGTTTAAAGTCCTGTCTGGTGCCAGGAGCAATTGCTTACGGCCACACCAACGTGAACACGCCCGATCTCGTCTGATCTCGAAAGCAAAGCACGGTCGGGGCTGGTTAGTACTTGGATGGGAGACCGCCTGGGAATACCAGGTGCTGTAATATATTTTCATTTGGGGTAAAAAAAATCATCCTTTCTCCCGTTTAAAGTCCTGTCTGGTGCCAGGAGCAATTGCTTACGGCTACACCACTGCGAAAACGCCCGATCTCGTCTGATCTCGGAAGCTAAGCACGGTCGGACCTGGATGGGAGACCGCCTGGGAACACCAGGTGCTGTCAGCTATTTTCATTTGGGGTAAAAAAAAATCATCCTTTCTCCTGTTTAAAGTCCTGTCTGGTGCCAGGAGCAAATGCTTACGGCCACACCTCCGTGAACACGCCCGATCTCGTCTGATCTCGGAAGCTAAGCACGGTCGGGCCTGGTTTGTACTTGGATGGGAGACCGCCTGGGAATACCAGGTGCT
>NC_140271.1:26344382-26349382 GCF_964030765.1 Micromesistius poutassou
CCTTTCTCATGTTTAAAGTCCTGTCTGGTGCCAGGAGCATTCGCATACGGCCATACCACCGTGAACACGCCCGATCTCGTCTGATCTCGGAAGCTAAGCACGGGCGGGCCTGGTTAGTACTTGGATGGGAGACCGCCTGGGAATACCAGGTGCTGTAATCTATTTTCATTTGGGGTAAAAAAAATGATCCTTTCTCCTGTTTAAAGTCCTGTCTGGTGCCAGGAGAAATTGCTTACGGCCACACCACTGCGAACACGCCCGACCTTATCTGATCTCGGAAGCTAAGCACGGTCGGGCCTGGTTAGTACTTGGATGGGAGACCGCCTGGGAATACCAGGTGCTGTAATCGATTTTCATTTGGGGTAAAAAAAATGATCCTTTCTCATGTTTAAAGTCCTGTCTGGTGCCAGGAGCAATAGCTTACGGCCACACCACTGCGAACACGCTCGATCTCGTCTGATCTCGGAAGCTAAGCACGGTCGGGCCTGGTTAGTACCTGGATGGGAGACCGCCTGGGATTACCAGGTGCAGTGAGCTATTTTCATTTGGGGTAAAAAAAAATGATCCTTTCTCATGTTTAAAGTCCTGTCTGGTGCCAGGAGCATTTGCTTACGGCCATACCACCGTGAACACGCCCGATCTCATCTGATCTCGGAAGCTAAGCACGGTCGGGCCTGGTTAGTACTTGGATGGGAGACCGCCTGGGAATACCAGGTGCTGTAATCAATTTTCATTTGGGGTAAAAAAAATGATCCTTTCTCATGTTTAAAGTCCTGTCTGGTGCCAGGAGTAATTGCTTACGGCCACACCACTGCGAACACGCCCGATCTCGTCTGATCTCGGAAGCTAAGCACTGTCGGGCCTGTTTAGTACTTGGATGGGAGACCGCCTGGGAATACCAGGTGCTGTAATCTATTTTCATTTGGGGTAAAAAAAATGATCCTTTCTCCTGTTTAAAGTCCTGTCTGGTGCCAGAAGCAATTGCTTACGGCCACACCACCGTGAACACGCCCGATCCCGTCTGATCTCGGAAGCTAAGCACGGTCGGGCCTGGTTAGTACTTGGATGGGAGACCGCCTGGGAATACCAGGTGCTGTAAGCTATTTTCATTTGGGGTAAAAAAAATCATCCTTTCTCCTGTTTAAAGTCCTGTCTGGTGCCAGGAGCAATTGCTTACGGCCACACCACCGTGAACACGTCCGATCTCGTCTGATCTCGGAAGCTAAGCACGGTCGGGCCTGGTTAGTACCTGGGTGGGAGACCGCCTGGGAATACCAGGTGCTGTAATCTATTTTCATTTGGGGTAAAAAAAATCTTCCTTTCTCCTGTTTAAAGTCCTGTCTGGTGCCAGGAGCAATTGCTTACGTCCACACCACTGCGAACACGCTCGATCTCGTCTGATCTCGGAAGCTAAGCACGATCGGGACTGGTTAGTACCTGGATGGGAGACCGCCTGGGAATACCAGGTGCATTAAGGTATTTTCTTTTGGGGTAAAAAAAATGATCTTTTCTCCTGTTTAAAGTCCTGTCTGGTGCCTGGAGCAATTGCTTACGGCCACACCACCGTGAATACGCCGGATCTCGTCTGATCTCGGAAGCTAAGCATGGTCGTGCCTGGTTAGTACTTGGATGGGAGACCGCCTGGAAATACCAGGTGCTGTAAGCTATTTTCATTTGGGGTAAAAAAAATGATCCTTTCTCCTGTTTAAAGTCCTGTCTGGTGCCAGGAGCAATTGCTTACGGCCACACCACTGCGAACACGCCAGATCTCGTCTGATATCGGAAGCTAAGCACGGTCGGGACTGGTTAGTACCTGGATGGGTGACCGCCTGGGAATACTAGGTGCATTAAGGTATTTTCATTTGGGGTAAAAAAAATCATACTTTCTCCTGTTTAAAGTCCTGTCTGGTGCCAGGAGCAATTGCTTACGGCCACACCACTGCGAACACGCCCGATCTTGTCTGATCTCGGAAGGTTAGCACGGTTTGGCCTGGTTAGTACTTGGATGGGAGACCGCCTGGGAATACCATGTGCTGTAATCAATTTTCATTTGGGGTAAAAAAAATGATCCTTTCTCCTGTTTAAAGTCCTGTCTGGTGCCAGGAGTAATTGCTTACGGCCACACCACTGCGAACACGCCCGATCTCGTCTGATCTCGGAAGCTAAGCACTGTCGGGCCTGGTTAGTACTTGGATGGGAGACCGCCTGGGAATACCAGGTGCTGTAATCTATTTTCATTTGGGGTAAAAAAAATGATCCTTTCTCCCGTTTAAAGTCCTGTCTGGTGCCAGGAGCAATTGCTTACGGCCACACCACCGTGAACACGCCCGATCTCGTCTGATCTCGGAAGCTAAGCACGGTCGGGCCTGGTTAGTACTTGGATAGGAGACCGCCTGGGAATACCAGGTGCTGTAATCTATTTTCATTTGGGGTAAAAAAAAATGATCCTTTCTCCCGTTTAAAGTCCTGTCTGGTGCCAGGAGAAATTGCTTACGGCTACACCACTGCGAAAACGCCCGATCTCGTCTGATCTCGGAAGCTAAGCACGGTCGGGCCTGGTTAGGACCTGGATGGGAGACCGCCTGGGAACACCAGGTGCTGTAAGCTATTTTCATTTGGGGTAAAAAAAAATCATCCTTTCTCCTGTTTAAAGTCCTGTCTGGTGCCAGGAACAATTGCTTACGGCCACACCACCGTGAACACGCCCGATCTCTTCTGATCTCGGAAGCTAAGCACGGTCGGGCCTTGTTTGTACTTGGATGGGAGACCGCCTGGGAATACCAGGTGCTGTAATCTATTTTTATTTGGGGTAAAAAAAATGATCCTTTCTCCTGTTTAAAGTACTGTCTGGTGCCAGGAGCAAATGCTTACGGCCACACCACTGCGAACACGCCCGATCTCGTCTGATCTCGGAAGCTAAGCACGGTCGGGCCTGGTTAGTACCTGGATGGGAGACTGCTTGGGAATACCAGGTGCTGTAAGCTATTTTCATTTGGGGTAAAAAAAATCATCCTTTCTCCTGTTTAAAGTCCTGTCTGGTGCCAGGAGTAATTGCTTACGGCCACACCACCGCGAACACGCCCGATCTCGTCTGATCTCGGAAGTTAAGCACGGTCGGGCCTGGTTAGTACCTGGTTGGGTTACCGTCTGGGAATACCAGGTGCTGTAAGCTATTTTCATTTGGGGAAAAAAAAATGATCCTTTCTCCTGTTTAAAGTCCTGTCTGGTGCGAGGAGCAATTGCTTACGGCCACACCACTGTGAACACGCCCGATCTCGTCTGATCTCGGAAGCTAAGCACGGACGGGCCTGGTTAGTACTTGGATGGGAGACCGCCTGGGAATACTATGTGCTGTAATCAATTTTCATTTGGGGTAAAAAAAATGATCCTTTCTCCTGTTTAAAGTCCTGTCTGGTGCCAGGAGCAATTGCTTACGGCCACACCACTGCAAACACGTCCGATCTCGTCTGATCTCGGAAGCTAAGCATGGTCGGGCCTGGTTAGTACCTGGATGGGAGACCGCCTGGGAATACCAGGTGCTGTAAGCTAATTTCATTTGCGGTAAAAAAAATCATCCTTTCTCCTGTTTAAAGTCCTGTCTGGTGCCAGGAGCAATTGCTTACGGCCACACCACCGTGAACACGCCCGATCTCGTCTGATCTCGGAAGCTAAGCACGGTCGGGCCTGGTTAGTACTTGGATGGGAGACCGCCTGGGAATACCAGGTGCTGTAATCTATTTTCATTTGGGGTAAAAAAAATGATCCTTTCTCCTGTTTAAAGTCCTGTCTGGTGCCAGGAGCAATTGCTTACGGCCGCACCACTGCAAACACGCCCGATGTCGTCTGATCTCGGAAGCTAAGCACGGTCGGGCCTGGTTAGTAGCTGGATGGGAGACCGCCTGGGAATACCAGGTGCTGCAATCTATTTTCATTTGGGGTAAAAAAAATCATCCTTTCTCCTGTTTAAAGTCCTGTCTGGTGCCAGGAGCTATTGCTTACGGCCACACCACCGTGAACACGCCCGATCTCGTCTGATCTCGGAAGCTAAGCACGGTTGGGACTGGTTAGTCCTTTATGGGAGACCCCCTGGGAATACCAGGTGCTGTAATCTATTTTCATTTGGGGTAAAAAAAATGATCCTTTCTCCTGTTTAAAGTCCTGTCTGGTGCCAGGAGCAATTGCTTACGGCCACACCACTGCAAACACGACCGATCTCGTCTGATCTCGGAAGCTAAGCATGGTCGGGCCTGGTTAGTACCTGGATGGGAGACCGCCTGGGAATACCAGGTGCTGTAAGCTATTTTCATTTGCGGTAAAAAAAATCATCCTTTCTCCTGTTTAAAGTCCTGTGTGGTGCCAGGAGCAATTGCTTACGGCCACACCACCGTGAACACGCCCGATCTCGTCTGATCTCGTAAGCTAAGCACGGTCGGGCCTGGTTAGTACTTGGATGGGAGACCGCCTGGGAATACCAGGTGCTGTAATCTATTTTCATTTGGGGTAAAAAAAATGATCCTTTCTCCTGTTTAAAGTCCTGTCTGGTGCCAGGAGCAATTGCTTACGGCCACACCACTGCAAACACGCCCGATCTCGTCTGATCTCGGAAGCTAAGCACGGTCGGGCCTGGTTAGTAGCTGGATGGGAGACCGCCTGGGAATACCAGGTGCTGCAATCTATTTTCATTTGGGGTAAAAAAAATCATCCTTTCTCCTGTTTAAAGTCCTGTCTGGTGCCAGGAGTAATTGCTTACGGCCACACCACCGTGAACACGCCCGATCTCGTCTGATCTCGGAAGCTAAGCACGGTCGGGCCTGGTTAGTACTTGGATGGGAGACCGCCTGGGAACACCAGGTGCTGTAATCTATTTTCATTTGGGGTAAAAAAAATGATCCTTTCTCCTGTTTAAAGTCTTGTCTGGTGCCAGGAGCAATTGCTTACGGCCACACCACTGCAAACACGCCCGATCTCGTCTGATCTCGAAAGCTAAGCACGGTCGGGCC
>NC_140271.1:26354382-26356882 GCF_964030765.1 Micromesistius poutassou
AGGATCAATTGCTTACGGACACACCACTGCGAACATGCCCGATCTCGTCTGATCTCGGAAGCTAAGCACGGTCGGGCCTGGTTAGTACCTGGATGGGAGACCGCCTGGGAATACCAGGTGCTGTAAGCTATTTTCATTTGGGGTAAAAAAAATCATCCTTTCTCCTGTTTAAAGTCCTGTCTGGTGCCAGCAGTAATTGCTTACGGCCACACCACCGTGAACACGCCCGATCTCGTCTGAACTCGGAAGCTAAGCACGGTCGGGCCTGGTTAGTACTTGGATGGGAGACCGCCTGGGAATACCAGGTGCTGTTATCTATTTTCATTTGGGGAAAAAAAAATGATCCTTTCTCCTGTTTAAAGTCCTGTCTGGTGCCAGGAGCAATTGCTTACGGCCACACCACTGCAAACACGCCCGATCTCGTCTGATCTCGGAAGCTAAGCACGGTCGGGCCTGGTTAGTAGCTGGATGGGAGACCGCCTGGGAATACCAGGTGCTGCAATCTATTTTCATTTGGGGTAAAAAAAATCATCCTTTCTCCTGTTTAAAGTCCTGTCTGGTGCCAGGAGTAATTGCTTACGGCCACACCACCGTGAACACGCCCGATCTCGTCTGATCTCGGAAGCTAAGCACGGTCGGGCCTGGTTAGTACTTGGATGGGAGACCGCCTGGGAACACCAGGTGCTGTAATCTATTTTCATTTGGGGTAAAAAAAATGATCCTTTCTCCTGTTTAAAGTCTTGTCTGGTGCCAGGAGCAATTGCTTACGGCCACACCACTGCAAACACGCCCGATCTCGTCTGATCTCGAAAGCTAAGCACGGTCGGGCCTGGTTAGTACCTGGATGGGAGACCGCCTGGGAATACCAGGTGCTGTAAGCTATTTTCATTTGGGGTAAAAAAAATCATCGTTTCTCCTTTTTAAAGTCCTGTCTGGTGCCAGGAGAAAGTGCTTACGGCCACACCACCGCGAACACGCCCAATCTCGTCTGATCTCGGAAGCTAAGCACGGTCGGGCCTGGTTTGTACTTGGATGGGAGACCGCCTGGGAATACCAGGTGCTGTAATCAATTTTTATTTGGGGTAAAAACAATGATCCTTTCTCCTGTTTAAAGTCCTGTCTGGTGCCAGGAGCAATTCCTTACGGCCACACCACTGCGAACACGCCCGATCTCGTCTGATCTCGGAAGCTAAGCACGGTCGGGCCTGGTTAGTACATGGATGGGAGACCGCCTGGGAATACCAGGTGCTGTAAGCTATTTTCATTTGCGGTAAAAAAAATCATCCTTTCTCCTGTTTAAAGTCCTGTCTGGTGCCAGGAGCAATTGCTTACGGCCACACCACCGTGAACACGCCCGATCTCGTCTGATCTCGGAAGCTAAGCACGGTCGGGCCTGGTTAGTACTTGGATGGGAGACCGCCTGGGAATACCAGGTGCTGTAATCTATTTTCATTTGGGGTAAAAAAAATGATCCTTTCTCCTGTTTAAAGTCCTGTCTGGTGCCAGGATCAATTGCTTACGGACACACCACTGCGAACATGCCCGATCTCGTCTGATCTCGGAAGCTAAGCACGGTCGGGCCTGGTTAGTACCTGGATGGGAGACCGCCTGGGAATACCAGGTGCTGTAAGCTATTTTCATTTGGGGTAAAAAAAATCATCCTTTCTCCTGTTTAAAGTCCTGTCTGGTGCCAGCAGCAATTGCTTACGGCCACACCACCGTGAACACGCCCGATCTCGTCTGAACTCGGAAGCTAAGCACGGTCGGGCCTGGTTAGTACTTGGATGGGAGACCGCCTGGGAATACCAGGTGCTGTTATCTATTTTCATTTGGGGAAAAAAAAATTATCCTTTCTCCTGTTTAAAGTCCTGTCTGGTGCCAGGAGCAATTGCTTACGGCCACACCACTGCGAACACGCCCGATCTCGTCTGATCTCGTAAGCTAAGCACGGTCGGGCCTGTTTAGTACCTGGATGGGAGACCGCCTGGGAATACCAGGTGCTGTCAGCTATTTACATTTGGGGTAAAAAAAATCATCCTTTCTCCTGTTTAAAGTCCTGTCTGGTGCCGGGGGCAATTGCTTACGGCCACACCACTGCGAACACGCCCGATCTCGTCTGATCTCGGAAGCTAAGCACGGTCGGGCCTGGTTAGTACCTGGATGGGAGACCGCCTGGGAATACCAGGTGCTGTAAGCTATTTTCATTTGGGGTAAAAAAAATCATCCTTTCTCCTGTTTAAAGTCCTGTCTGGTGCCAGGAGCAATTGCTTACGGCCACACCACCGTGAACACGCCCAATCTCGTCTGATCTCGGAAGCTAAGCACGGTCGGGGCTGGTTAGTACTTGGATGGGAGACCGCGTGGGAATACCAGGTGCTGTAATCTAGTTTCATTTGGGGTAAAAAAAATGATCCTTTCTCCTGTTTAAAGTCCTGTCTGGTGCCAGGAGTAATTGCTTGCGAACACGCCCGATCTCGTCTGATCTCGGAAGCTAAGCACG
>NC_140271.1:26364382-26429382 GCF_964030765.1 Micromesistius poutassou
ATACGCCAGATCTCGTCTGATCTCGGAAGCTATGCACGGTCGGGCCTGGTTAGTACCTGGATGGGAGACCGCCTGGGAATACCAGGTGCTGTAAGCTATTTTCATTTGGGGTAAAAAAAATGATCCTTTCTCCTGTTTAAAGTCCTGTCTGGTGCCAGGATCAATTGCTTACGGACACACCACTGCGAACATGCCCGATCTCGTCTGATCTCGGAAGCTAAGCACGGTCGGGCCTGGTTAGTACCTGGATGGGAGACCGCCTGGGAATACCAGGTGCTGTAATCTATTTTCATTTGGGGTAAAAAAAAATGATCCTTTCTCCTGTTTAAAGTCCTGTCTGGTGCCAGGAGCAATTGCGTACGGCCACATCATTGCGAATACGCCAGATCTCGTCTGATCTCGGAAGCTAAGCACGGTCGGGCCTGGTTAGTACTTAGATGGGAGACCGCCTGGGAATACCAGGTGCTGTAATCTATTTTCATTTGGGGTAAAAAAAATCTTCCTTTCTCCTGTTTAAAGTCCTGTCTGGTGCCAGGAGCATTCGCTTACGGCCACACCACTGCGAACACGCCCGATCTCGTCTGATCTCGGAAGCTAAGCACGGTCGGGGCTGGTTTGTACATGGATGGGAGACCGCCTGGGAATACCAGGTGCTGTAATCTATTTTCATTCGGGGTAAAAAAAATGATCCTTTCTCCTGTTTAAAGTCCTGTCTGGTGCCAGGAGCAATAGCTTACGGCCACACCACCGCGAACACGCCCAATCTCGTCTGATCTCGGAAGCTAAGCACGGTCGGGCCTGGTTTGTACTTGGATGGGAGACCGCCTGGGAATACCAGGTGCTGTAATCAATTTTTATTTGGGGTAAAAACAATGATCCTTTCTCCTGTTTAAAGTCCTGTCTGGTGCCAGGAGCAATTCCTTACGGCCACACCACTGCGAACACGCCCGATCTCGTCTGATCTCGGAAGCTAAGCACGGTCGGGCCTGGTTAGTACATGGATGGGAGACCGCCTGGGAATACCAGGTGCTGTAAGCTATTTTCATTTGCGGTAAAAAAAATCATCCTTTCTCCTGTTTAAAGTCCTGTCTGGTGCCAGGAGCAATTGCTTACGGCCACACCACCGTGAACACGCCCGATCTCGTCTGATCTCGGAAGCTAAGCACGGTCGGGCCTGGTTAGTACTTGGATGGGAGACCGCCTGGGAATACCAGGTGCTGTAATCTATTTTCATTTGGGGTAAAAAAAATGATCCTTTCTCCTGTTTAAAGTCCTGTCTGGTGCCAGGAGCAATTGCTTACGGCCACACCACTGCAAACACGCCCGATCTCGTCTGATCTCGGAAGCTAAGCACGGTCGGGCCTGGTTAGTAGCTGGATGGGAGACCGCCTGGGAATACCAGGTGCTGCAATCTATTTTCATTTGGGGTAAAAAAAATCATCCTTTCTCCTGTTTAAAGTCCTGTCTGGTGCCAGGAGTAATTGCTTACGGCCACACCACCGTGAACACGCCCGATCTCGTCTGATCTCGGAAGCTAAGCACGGTCGGGCCTGGTTAGTACTTGGATGGGAGACCGCCTGGGAACACCAGGTGCTGTAATCTATTTTCATTTGGGGTAAAAAAAATGATCCTTTCTCCTGTTTAAAGTCTTGTCTGGTGCCAGGAGCAA
The DNA here is from genome assembly GCF_964030765.1 of Micromesistius poutassou. Taxonomy (NCBI): domain Eukaryota; kingdom Metazoa; phylum Chordata; class Actinopteri; order Gadiformes; family Gadidae; genus Micromesistius; species Micromesistius poutassou. The sequence goes on from NC_140271.1 coordinate 26,366,052, forward strand.
TTGCTTACGGCCACACCACTGCAAACACGCCCGATCTCGTCTGATCTCGAAAGCTAAGCACGGTCGGGCCTGGTTTGTACTTGGATGGGAGACCGCCTGGGAATACCAGGTGCTGTAATCAATTTTTATTTGGGGTAAAAACAATGATCCTTTCTCCTGTTTAAAGTCCTGTCTGGTGCCAGGAGTAATTGCTTACGGCCACACCACTGCGAACACGCCCGATCTCGTCTGATCTCGGAAGCTAAGCACGGTCGGGCCTGGTTAGTACCTGGATGGGAGACCGCCTGGGAATACCAGGTGCAGTAAGCTATTTTCATTTGGGGTAAAAAAAATCATCCTTTCTCCTGTTTAAAGTCCTGTCTGGTGCCAGGAGCAATTGCTTACGGGCACACCACTGCAAACAAGCCCGATCTCGTCTGATCTCGGAAGCTAAGCATGGTCGGGCCTGGTTAGTACCTGGATGGGAGACCGCCTGGGATTACCAGGTGCAGTGAGCTATTTTCATTTGGGGTAAAAAAAATGATCCTTTCTCATGTTTAAAGTCCTGTCTGGTGCCAGGAGCATTCGCTTACGGCCATACTACCGTGAACACGCCCGATCTCGTCTGATCTCGGAAGCTAAGCACGGGCGGGCCTGGTTAGTACTTGGATGGGAGACCGCCTGGGAATACCAGGTGCTGTAAGCTATTTTCATTTGGGGTAAAAAAAATCATCCTTTCTCCTGTTTAAAGTCCTGTCTGGTGCCAGGAGCAATTGCTTACGGGCACACCACTGCAAACAAGCCCGATCTCGTCTGATCTCGGAAGCTAAGCATGGTCGGGCCTGGTTAGTACCTGGATGGGAGACCGCCTGGGATTACCAGGTGCAGTGAGCTATTTTCATTTGGGGTAAAAAAAATGATCCTTTCTCATGTTTAAAGTCCTGTCTGGTGCCAGGAGCATTCGCTTACGGCCATACTACCGTGAACACGCCCGATCTTGTCTGATCTCGGAAGCTAAGCACGGGCGGGCCTGGTTAGTACTTGGATGGGAGACCGCCTGGGAATACCAGGTGCTGTAATCTATTTTCATTTGGGGTAAAAAAAATGATCCTTTCTCCTGTTTAAAGTCTTGTCTGGTGCCAGGAGCAATTGCTTACGGCCACACCACTGCAAACACGCCCGATCTCGTCTGATCTCGAAAGCTAAGCACGGTCGGGCCTGGTTAGTACCTGGATGGGAGACCGCCTGGGAATACCAGGTGCTGTAAGCTATTTTCATTTGGGGTAAAAAAAATCATCGTTTCTCCTTTTTAAAGTCCTGTCTGGTGCCAGGAGAAAGTGCTTACGGCCACACCACCGCGAACACGCCCAATCTCGTCTGATCTCGGAAGCTAAGCACGGTCGGGCCTGGTTTGTACTTGGATGGGAGACCGCCTGGGAATACCAGGTGCTGTAATCAATTTTTATTTGGGGTAAAAACAATGATCCTTTCTCCTGTTTAAAGTCCTGTCTGGTGCCAGGAGCAATTCCTTACGGCCACACCACTGCGAACACGCCCGATCTCGTCTGATCTCGGAAACTAAGCACGGTCGGGCCTGGTTAGTACATGGATGGGAGACCGCCTGGGAATACCAGGTGCTGTAAGCTATTTTCATTTGCGGTAAAAAAAATCATCCTTTCTCCTGTTTAAAGTCCTGTCTGGTGCCAGGAGCAATTGCTTACGGCCACACCACCGTGAACACGCCCGATCTCGTCTGATCTCGGAAGCTAAGCACGGTCGGGCCTGGTTAGTACTTGGATGGGAGACCGCCTGGGAATACCAGGTGCTGTAATCTATTTTCATTTGGGGTAAAAAAAATGATCCTTTCTCCTGTTTAAAGTCCTGTCTGGTGCCAGGAGCAATTGCTTACGGCCACACCACTGCAAACACGCCCGATCTCGTCTGATCTCGGAAGCTAAGCACGGTCGGGCCTGGTTAGTAGCTGGATGGGAGACCGCCTGGGAATACCAGGTGCTGCAATCTATTTTCATTTGGGGTAAAAAAAATCATCCTTTCTCCTGTTTAAAGTCCTGTCTGGTGCCAGGAGTAATTGCTTACGGCCACACCACCGTGAACACGCCCGATCTCGTCTGATCTCGGAAGCTAAGCACGGTCGGGCCTGGTTAGTACTTGGATGGGAGACCGCCTGGGAACACCAGGTGCTGTAATCTATTTTCATTTGGGGTAAAAAAAATGATCCTTTCTCCTGTTTAAAGTCTTGTCTGGTGCCAGGAGCAATTGCTTACGGCCACACCACTGCAAACACGCCCGATCTCGTCTGATCTCGAAAGCTAAGCACGGTCGGGCCTGGTTTGTACTTGGATGGGAGACCGCCTGGGAATACCAGGTGCTGTAATCAATTTTTATTTGGGGTAAAAACAATGATCCTTTCTCCTGTTTAAAGTCCTGTCTGGTGCCAGGAGTAATTGCTTACGGCCACACCACTGCGAACACGCCCGATCTCGTCTGATCTCGGAAGCTAAGCACGGTCGGGCCTGGTTAGTACCTGGATGGGAGACCGCCTGGGAATACCAGGTGCAGTAAGCTATTTTCATTTGGGGTAAAAAAAATCATCCTTTCTCCTGTTTAAAGTCCTGTCTGGTGCCAGGAGCAATTGCTTACGGGCACACCACTGCAAACAAGCCCGATCTCGTCTGATCTCGGAAGCTAAGCATGGTCGGGCCTGGTTAGTACCTGGATGGGAGACCGCCTGGGATTACCAGGTGCAGTGAGCTATTTTCATTTGGGGTAAAAAAAATGATCCTTTCTCATGTTTAAAGTCCTGTCTGGTGCCAGGAGCATTCGCTTACGGCCATACTACCGTGAACACGCCCGATCTCGTCTGATCTCGGAAGCTAAGCACGGGCGGGCCTGGTTAGTACTTGGATGGGAGACCGCCTGGGAATACCAGGTGCTGTAAGCTATTTTCATTTGGGGTAAAAAAAATCATCCTTTCTCCTGTTTAAAGTCCTGTCTGGTGCCAGGAGCAATTGCTTACGGGCACACCACTGCAAACAAGCCCGATCTCGTCTGATCTCGGAAGCTAAGCATGGTCGGGCCTGGTTAGTACCTGGATGGGAGACCGCCTGGGATTACCAGGTGCAGTGAGATATTTTCATTTGGGGTAAAAAAAATGATCCTTTCTCATGTTTAAAGTCCTGTCTGGTGCCAGGAGCATTCGCTTACGGCCATACTACCGTGAACACGCCCGATCTTGTCTGATCTCGGAAGCTAAGCACGGGCGGGCCTGGTTAGTACTTGGATGGGAGACCGCCTGGGAATACCAGGTGCTGTAATCTATTTTCATTTGGGGTAAAAAAAATGATCCTTTCTCCTGTTTAAAGTCCTGTCTGGTGCCAGGAGCAATTGCTTACGGCCACACCACCGTGAACACGCCCGATCTCGTCTGATCTCGGAAGCTAAGCACGGTCGGGCCTGGTTAGTACCTGGGTGGGAGACCGCCTGGGAATACCAGGTGCTGTAATCTATTTTCATTTGGGGTAAAAAAAATGATCCTTTCTCCTGTTTAAAGTCCTGTCTGGTGCCAGGAGAAATTGGTTACGGCCACACCATTGCGAACACGCCCGACCTTATCTGATCTCGGAAGCTAAGCACGGTGGGGCCTGGTTAGTGCTTGGATGGGAGACCGCCTGGGAATACCAGGTGCTGTAATCGATTTTCATTTGGGGTAAAAAAAATTATCCTTTCTCCTGTTTAAAGTCCTGTCTGGTGCCAGGAGCAATAGATTACGGCCACACCACTGCGAACACGCTCGATCTCGTCTGATCTCGGAAGCTAAGCACGGTCGGGCCTGGTTAGTACCTGGATGGGAGACCGCCTGGGATTACCAGGTGCAGTGAGCGATTTTCATTTGGGGTAAAAAAAAATGATCCTTTCTCATGTTTAAAGTCCTGTCTGGTGCCAGGAGCATTTGCTTACGGCCATACCACCGTGAACACGCCCGATCTCGTCTGATCTCGGAAGCTAAGCACGGTCGGGCCTGGTTAGTACTTGGATGGGAGACCGCCTGGGAATACCAGGTGCTGTGATCAATTTTCATTTGGGGTAAAAAAAATGATCCTTTCTCATGTTTAAAGTCCTGTCTGGTGCCAGGAGTAATTGCTTACGGCCACACCACTGCGAACACGCCCGATCTCGTCTGATCTCGGAAGCTAAGCACTGTCGGGCCTGTTTAGTACTTGGATGGGAGACCGCCTGGGAATACCAGGTGCTGTAATCTATTTTCATTTGGGGTAAAAAAAATGATCCTTTCTCCTGTTTAAAGTCCTGTCTGGTGCCAGAAGCAATTGCTTACGGCCACACCACCGTGAACACGCCCGATCTCGTCTGATCTCGGAAGCTAAGCACGGTCGGGCCTGGTTAGTACTTGGATGGGAGACCGCCTGGGAATACCAGGTGCTGTAAGCTATTTTCATTTGGGGTAAAAAAAATCATCCTTTCTCCTGTTTAAAGTCCTGTCTGGTGCCAGGAGCAATTGCTTACGGCCACACCACCATGAACACGTCCGATCTCGTCTGATCTCGGAAGCTAAGCACGGTCGGGCCTGGTTAGTACTTAGATGGGAGACCGCCTGGGAATACCAGGTGCTGTAATCTATTTTCATTTGGGGTAAAAAAAATCTTCCTTTCTCCTGTTTAAAGTCCTGTCTGGTGCCAGGAGCATTCGCTTACGGCCACACCACTGCGAACACGCCCGATCTCGTCTGATCTCGGAAGCTAAGCACGGTCGGGGCTGGTTTGTACATGGATGGGAGACCGCCTGGGAATACCAGGTGCTGTAATCTATTTTCATTCGGGGTAAAAAAAATGATCCTTTCTCCTGTTTAAAGTCCTGTCTGGTGCCAGGAGCAATAGCTTACGGCCACACCACTGCGAACACGCTCGATCTCGTCTGATCTCGGTAGCTAAGCACGGTCCGGCCTGGATAGTACCTGGATGGGAGACCGCCTGGGATTACCAGGTGCAGTGAGCAATTTTCATTTGGGGTAAAAAAAATGATCCTTTCTCCTGTTTAAAGTCCTGTCTGGTGCCAGGAGCAAAAGCTTAAGGCCATACCACCGTGAACACGCCCGATCTCGACTGATCTCGGAAGCTAAGCACGGTCGGGCCTGGTTAGTACTTGGATGGGAGACCGCCTGGGAATACCATGTGCTGTAATCAATTTTCATTTGGGGTAAAAAAAATGATCCTTTCTCCTGTTTAAAGTCCTGTCTGGTGCCAGGAGTAATTGCTTACGGCCACACCACTGCGAACACGCCCGATCTCGTCTGATCTCGGAAGCTAAGCATGGTCGTGCCTGGTTAGTACTTGGATGGGAGACCGCCTGGGAATACCAGGTGCTGTAAGCTATTTTCATTTGGGGTAAAAAAAATGATCCTTTCTCCTGTTTAAAGTCCTGTCTGGTGCCAGGAGCAATTGCTTACGGCCACACCACTGCGAACACGCCAGATCTCGTCTGATATCGGAAGCTAAGCACGGTCGGGACTGGTTAGTACCTGGATGGGTGACCGCCTGGGAATACCAGGTGCTTTAAGGTATTTTCATTTGGGGTAAAAAAAATCATCCTTTCTCCTGTTTAAAGTCCTGTCTGGTGCCAGGAGCAATTGCTTACGGCCACACCACCGTGAACACGCCCGATCTCGTCTGATCTCGGAAGCTAAGCACGGTCGGGCCTGGTTAGTACCTGGGTGGGAGACCGCCTGGGAATACCAGGTGCTGTAATCTATTTTCATTTGGGGTAAAAAAAATGATCCTTTCTCCTGTTTAAAGTCCTGTCTGGTGCCAGGAGAAATTGGTTACGGCCACACCACTGCGAACACGCCCGACCTTATCTGATCTCGGAAGCTAAGCACGGTCGGGCCTGGTTAGTACTTGGATGGGAGACCGCCTGGGAATACCAGGTGCTGTAATCTATTTTCATTTGGGGTAAAAAAAATGATCCTTTCTCCTGTTTAAAGTCCTGTCTGGTGCCAGGAGCAATAGCTTACGGCCACACCACTGCGAACACGCTCGATCTCGTCTGATCTCGGTAGCTAAGCACGGTCCGGCCTGGATAGTACCTGGATGGTAGACCGCCTGGGATTACCAGGTGCAGTGAGCTATTTTCATTTGGGGTAAAAAAAATGATCCTTTCTCCTGTTTAAAGTCCTGTCTGGTGCCAGGAGCAATAGCTTAAGGCCATACCACCGTGAACACGCCCGATCTCGACTGATCTCGGAAGCTAAGCACGGTCGGGCCTGGTTAGTACTTGGATGGGAGACCGCCTGGGAATACCATGTGCTGTAATCAATTTTCATTTGGGGTAAAAAAAATGATCCTTTCTCCTGTTTAAAGTCCTGTCTGGTGCCAGGAGTAATTGCTTACGGCCACACCACTGCGAACACGCCCGATCTCGTCTGATCTCGGAAGCTAAGCACTGTCGGGCCTGGTTAGTACTTGGATGGGAGACCGCCTGGGAATACCAGGTGCTCTAATCTATTTTCATTTGGGGTAAAAAAAATGATCCTTTCTCCTGTTTAAAGTCCTGTCTGGTGCCAGGAGCAATTGCTTACGGCCACACCACCGTGAACACGCCCGATCTCGTCTGATCTCGGAAGCTATGCACGGTCGGGCCTGCTTAGTACTTGAATGGGAGACCGCCTGGGAATACCAGGTGCTGTAATCTATTTTCATTTGGGGTAAAAAAAATCTTCCTTTCTCCTGTTTAAAGTCCTGTCTGGTGCCAGGAGCAATTGCTTACGTCCACACCACTGCGAACACGCTCGATCTCGTCTGATCTCGGAAGCTAAGCATGATCGGGACTGGTTAGTACCTGGATGGGAGACCGCCTGGGAATACCAGGTGCATTAAGGTATTTTCTTTTGGGGTAAAAAAAATCATCTTTTCTCCTGTTTAAAGTCCTGTCTGGTGCCAGGAGCAATTGCTTACGGCCACACCACCGTGAATACGCCGGATCTCGTCTGATCTCGGAAGCTAAGCATGGTCGTGCCTGGTTAGTACTTGGATGGGAGACCGCCTGGGAATACCAGGTGCTGTAAGCTATTTTCATTTGGGGTAAAAAAAATGATCCTTTCTCCTGTTTAAAGTCCTGTCTGGTGCCAGGAGCAATTGCTTACGGCCACACCACTGCAAACACGCCAGATCTCGTCTGATATCGGAAGCTAAGCACGGTCTGGACTGGTTAGTACCTGGATGGGTGACCGCCTGGGAATACCAGGTGCTTTAAGGTATTTTCATTTGGGGTAAAAAAAATCATCCTTTCTCCTGTTTAAAGTCCTGTCTGGTGCCAGGAGCAATTGCTTACGGCCACACCACCGTGAACACGCCCGATCTCGTCTGATCTCGGAAGCTAAGCACGGTCGGGCGTGGTTAGTCGGGCGGCACGGTCGGGCGTGATTAGTACTTGGATGGGAGACCGCCTGGAATACCAGGTGCTGTAATCTATTTTCATTTGGGGTAAAAAAAAAGTGATCCTTTCTCCTGTTTAAAGTCCTGTCTGGTGCCAGGAGCAATTGCTTACGGCCACACCACTGCGAACACGTCAGATCTCGTCTGATATCGGAAGCTAAGCACGGTCGGGACTGGTTAGTACCTGGATGGGTGACCGCCTGGGAATACCAGGTGCTTTAAGGTATTTTCATTTGGGGTAAAAAAAATCATCCTTTCTCCTGTTTAAAGTCCTGTCTGGTGCCAGGAGCAATTGGTTACGGCCACACCACCGTGAACACGGCCGATCTCGTCTGATCTCGGAAGCTAAGCATGGTCGGGCCTGGTTAGTACTTGGATGGGAGACCGCCTGGGAATACCAGGTGCTGTAAGTTATTTTCATTTGGGGTAAAAAAAATCATGCTTTCTCCTGTTTAAAGTCCTGTCTGGTGCCAGGAGCAATTGCTTACGGCCACACCACCGTGAACACGCCCGATCTCGTCTGATCTCGGAAGCTAAGCACGGTCGGGCCTGGTTAGTACTTGGATGGGAGACCGCCTGGGAATACCAGGTGCTGTAATCTATTTTCATTTGGGGTAAAAAAAATGATCCTTTCTCCTGTTTAAAGTCCTGTCTGGTGCCAGGAGCAATTGCTTACGGCTACACCACTGCAAACACGCCCGATCTTGTCTGATCTCGGAAGCTAAGCACGGTCGGGCCTGGGTAGTACCTGGATGGGAGACCGCCTGGGATTACCAGGTGCTGTAAACTATTTTCATTTGGGGTAAAAAAAATCATCCTTTCTCCTGTTTAAAGTCCTATCTGGTGCCAGGAGCAATTGCTTACGGCCACACCACTGCGAACACGCCTGATATCGTCTGATCTCGGAAGCTAAGCACGGTCGGGCCTGGTTAGTACCTGGATGGGAGACAGCCTGGGAATACCAGGTGCTGTAAGCTATTTTCATTTGGGGTAAAAAAAATCATCCTTTCTCCTGTTTAAAGTCCTGTCTGGTGCCAGGAGCAATTGCTTACGGCGACACCACTGCGAACACGCCCGATCTCGTCTGATCTCGGAAGCTAAGCACGGTCGGGCCTGGTTAGTACCTGGATGGGAGACTGCCTGGGAATACCAGTTGCTGTAAGCTATTTTCATTTGGGGTAAAAAAAATTATCCTTTCTCCTGTTTAAAGTCCTGTCTGGTGCCAGGAGCAATTGCTTACGGCCACACTACTGCGAACACGCCCGATCTCGTCTGATCTCTGAAGCTAAGCACGGTGGGGCCTGGTTAGTACCTGGATGGGAGACCGCCTGGGAATACCAGGTGCTGTAAGCTATTTTCATTTGGGGTAAAAAAAATCATCCTTTCTCCTGTTTAAAGTCCTGTCTGGTGCCAGGAGCAATTGCTTTCGGCCACACCACCGTGAACACGCCCGATCTCGTCTGATCTTGGAAGCTAAGCACGGTCGGGCCTGGTTAGTACTTGGATGGGAGACCGCCTGGGAATACCAGGTGCTGTAATCTATTTTCATTTGGGGTAAAAAAAATGATCCTTTCTCCTCTTTAAAGTCCTGTCTGGTGCCAGGAGTAATTGCTTACGGCCACACCACTGCGACCACGCCCGATCTCGTCTGATCTCGGAAGCTAAGCACGGTCTGGCCTGGTTAGTACCTGGATGGGAGACCGCCTGGGAATACCAGTTGCTGTAAGCTATTTTCATTTGGGGTAAAAAAAATGATCCTTTCTCCTGTTTAAAGTCCTGTCTGGTGCCAGGAGCAATTGCTTACGGCCACACCACCGTGAACACGCCCGATCTCGTCTGATCTCGGAAGCTAAGCACGGTCGGGCCTGGTTAGTACTTGGATGGGAGACCGCCTGGGAATACCAGGTGCTGTAATCAATTTTCATTTGGGGTAAAAAAAATGATCCTTTCTCCTGTTTAAAGTCCTGTCTGGTGCCAGGAGCAATTGCTTACGGCCACACCACTGCGAACACGCCCGATCTCGTCTGATCTCGGAAGCTAAGCACGGTCGGGCCTGGTTAGTACCTGGATGGGAGACCGCCTGGGAATACCAGGTGCTGTAAGCTATTTTCATTTTGGTTAAAAAATATCATCCTTTCTCCTGCTTAAAGTCCTGTCTGGTGCCAGGAGCAATTGCTTACGGCCACACCACCGTGAACACGCCCGATCTCGTCTGATCTCGGAAGCTAAGCACGGTCGGGCCGGGTTAGTACTTGGATGGGAGACCGCCTGGGAATACCAGGTGCTGTAATCTATTTTCATTTGGGGTAAAAAAAATGATCCTTTCTCCTGTTTAAAGTCCTGTCTGGTGCCAGGAGCAATTGCTTACGGCCACACCACTGCGAACACGCCCGATCTCGTCTGATCTCGGAAGCTAAGCACGGTCGGGCCTGGTTAGTACTTGGATGGGAGACCGCCTGGGAATACCAGGTGCTGTAATCTATTTTCATTTGGGGTAAAAAAAATGATCCTTTCTCCTGTTTAAAGTCCTGTCTGGTGCCAGGAGCAATTGCTTACGGCCACACAACTGCGAACACGCCTGATCTCGTCTGATCTCGGAAGCTAAGCACGGTCAGGCCTGGTTAGTACCTGGATGGGAGACCGACTGGGAATACCAGGTGCTGTAAGCACATTTGGGGTAAAAAAAATCATCTTTTCTCCTGTTTAAAGTCCTGTCTGGTGCCAGGAGCAATTGCTTACGGCCACACCACCGTGAACACGCCCGATCTCGTCTGATCTAGGAAGCTAAGCACGGTCGGGCCTGGTTAGTACCTGGATGGGAGACAGCCTGGGAATACCAGGTGCTGTAAGCTATTTTCATTTGGGGTAAAAAAAATCATCCTTTCTCCTGTTTAAAGTCCTGTCTGGTGCCAGGAGCAATTGCTTACGGCGACACCACTGCGAACACGCCCGATCTCGTCTGATCTCGGAAGCTAAGCACGGTCGGGCCTGGTTAGTACCTGGATGGGAGACTGCCTGGGAATACCAGTTGCTGTAAGCTATTTTCATTTGGGGTAAAAAAAATTATCCTTTCTCCTGTTTAAAGTCCTGTCTGGTGCCAGGAGCAATTGCTTACGGCCACACTACTGCGAACACGCCCGATCTCGTCTGATCTCTGAAGCTAAGCACGGTGGGGCCTGGTTAGTACCTGGATGGGAGACCGCCTGGGAATACCAGGTGCTGTAAGCTCTTTTCATTTGGGGTAAAAAAAATCATCCTTTCTCCTGTTTAAAGTCCTGTCTGGTGCCAGGAGCAATTGCTTACTGCCACACCACTGCGAACACGCCCGATCTTGTCTGATCTCGGAAGCTAAGCACGGTCGGGCAAGGTTAGTACCTGGATGGGAGACCGCCTGGGAATACCAGGTGCTGTAAGCTATTTTCATTTGGGGTAAAAAAAATCATCCTTTCTCCTGTTTAAAGTCCTGTCTGGTGCCAGGAGCAATTGCTTACGGCCACACCACCGGGAACACGCCCGATCTCGTCTCATCTCGGAAGCTAAGCACGGTCGGGCCTGGTTAGTACTTGGATGGGAGACCGCCTGGGAATACCAGGTGCTGTAATCTATTTTCATTTGGGGTATAAAAAATGATCCTTTCTCATGTTTAAAGTCCTGTCTGGTGCCAGGAGCAATTGCTTACGGCCACACCACTGTGAACATGACCGATCTCGTCTGATCTCGGAAGCTAAGCACGGTCGGGCCTGGTTAGTACCTGGATGGGAGACCGCCTGGGACTACCAGGTGCTGTAAGCTATTTTCATTTGGGGTAAAAAAAATCATCCTTTCTCCTGTTTAAAGTCCTGTCTGGTGCCAGGAGCAATTGCTTACGGCCACACCACCGGGAACACGCCCGATCTCGTCTGATCTCGGAAGCTAAGCACGGTCGGGCCTGGTTAGTACTTGGATGGGAGACCCCCTGGGAATACCAGGTGCTGTAATCTATTTTCATTTGGGGTAAAAAAAAATGATCCTTTCTCCTGTTTAAAGTCCTGTCTGGTGCCAGGAGTAATTGCTAACGGCCACACCACTGCGAACACGCCCGATCTCGTCTGATCTCGGAAGCTAAGCACGGTCGGGCCTGGTTAGTACCTGGATGGGAGACTTCCTGGGAATACCAGGTGCTGTAATCTATTTTCATTTGGAATAAAAAAAATGATCCTTTCTCCTGTTTAAAGTCCTGTCTGGTGCCAGGAGCAATTGCTTACGGCCACACCACTGCGAACACGCCCGATCTCGTCTGATCTCGGAAGCTAAGCACGGTTGGGCCTGGTTAGTACCTGGATGGGAGACAGCCTGGGAATACCAGGTGCTGTAATCTATTTTCATTTGGGGTAATAAAAAAGATCCTTTCTCCCGTTTAAAGTCCTGTCTGGTGCCAGGAGCAATTGCTTACGGCCACACCACTGCGAACACGCCCGATCTCGTCTGATCTCGGAAGCTAAGCACGGTCGGGCCTGGTTAGTACCTGGATGGGAGACCGCCTGGGAATACCAGGTGCTGTAAGCTATTTTCATTTGGGGTAAAAAAAATCATCCTTTCTCCTGTTTAAAGTCCTGTCTGGTGCCAGGAGCAACTGCTTACGGCCACATCACTGCGAACACGCGCGATCTCGTCTGATCTCGGAAGCTAAGCACGGTCGGGCCTGGTTAGTACATGGATGGGAGACCGCCTGGGAATACCAGGTGCTGTAAGCTATTTTCATTTGGGGTAAAAAAAATCATCCTTTCTCCTGTTTAAAGTCCTGTCTGGTGCCAGTAGCAGTTGCTTACGGCCACACCACCGTGAACACGCCCGATCTCGTCTGATCTCGGAAGCTAAGCACGGTCGGGCTTAGTTACTACTTGGATGGGAGACCGCCTGGGAATACCAGGTGCTGTAATCTATTTTCATTTGGGGTAAAAAAAATGATCCTTTCTCCTGTTTAAAGTCCTGTCTGGTGCCAGGAGTAATTGCTTACGGCCAGACCACTGCGAACACGCCCGATCTCGTCTGATCTAGGAAGCTAAGCACGGTCGGGCCTGGTTAGTACCTGGATGGGAGACCGCCTGGGAATACCAGGTGCTGTAAGCTATTTTCATTTGGGGTAAAAAAAAAGATCCTTTCTCCTGTTTAAAGTCCTGTCTGGTGCCAGGAGGAATTGCTTACGGCCACACCACCGGGAACACGCCCGATCTCGTCTGATCTCGGAAGCTAAGCACGGTCGGGCCTGGTTAGTACTTGGATGGGAGACCACCTGGGAATACCAGGTGCTGTAATCTATTTTCATTTGGGGTAAAAAAAATGATCCTTTCTCCTGTTTAAAGTCCTGTCTGGTGCAAGGGGCAATTGCTTACGGCCACACCACTGCGAACACGCCTGATCTCGTCTGATCTCGGAAGCTAAGCACGGTCGGGCAAGGTTAGTACCTGGATGGGAGACCGCCTGGGAATACCAGGTGCTGTAAGCTATTTTCATTTGGGGTAAAAAAAATCATCCTTTCTCCTGTTTAAAGTCCTGTCTGGTGCCAGGAGCAATTGCTTACGGCCACACCACCGGGAACACGCCCGATCTCGTCTGATCTCGGAAGCTAAGCACGGTCGGGCCTGGTTAGTACTTGGATGGGAGACCCCCTGGGAATACCATGTGCTGTAATCTATTTTCATTTGGAGTAAAAAAAAATGATCCTTTCTCCTGTTTAAAGTCCTGTCTGGTGCCAGGAGCAATTGCTAACGGCCACACCACTGCGAACACGCCCGATCTCGTCTGATCTCGGAAGCTAAGCACGGTCGGGCCTGGTTAGTACCTGGATGGGAGACTTCCTGGGAATACCAGGTGCTGTAATCTATTTTCATTTGGGATAAAAAAAATGATCCTTTCTCCTGTTTAAAGTCCTGTCTGGTGCCAGGAGCAATTGCTTACGGCCACACCACTGCGAACACGCCCGATCTCGTCTGATCTCGGAAGCTAAGCACGGTTGGGCCTGGTTAGTACCTGGATGGGAGACAGCCTGGGAATACCAGGTGCTGTAAGCTATTTTCATTTGGGGTAAAAAAAATGATCCTTTCTCCTGTTTAAAGTCCTGTCTGGTGCAAGGAGCAATTGCTTACGGCCACACCACCGGGAACACACCCGATCTCATCTGATCTCGGAAGCTAAGCACGGTCGGGCCTGGTTAGTACCTGGATGGGAGACCGCCTGGGACTACCAGGTGCTGTAAGCTATTTTCATTTGGGGTAAAAAAAATCATCCTTTCTCCTTTGTAAAGTCCTGTCTGGTGCCAGGAGCAATTGCTTACGGCCACACCACTGCGAACACGCCCGATCTCGTCTGATCTCGGAAGCTAAGCACGGTTGGGCCTGGTTAGTACCTGGATGGGAGACAGCCTGGGAATACCAGGTGCTGTAAGCTATTTTCATTTGGGGTAAAAAAAATGATCCTTTCTCCTGTTTAAAGTCCTGTCTGGTGCAAGGAGCAATTGCTTACGGCCACACCACCGGGAACACACCCGATCTCATCTGATCTCGGAAGCTAAGCACGGTCGGGCCTGGTTAGTACCTGGATGGGAGACCGCCTGGGACTACCAGGTGCTGTAAGCTATTTTCATTTGGGGTAAAAAAAATCATCCTTTCTCCTGTTTAAAGTCCTGTCTGGTGCCAGGAGCAATTGCTTACGGCCACACCACCGGGAACACGCCCGATCTCGTCTGATCTCGGAAGCTAAGCATGGTCGGGCCTGGTTAGTACTTGGATGGGAGACCCCCTGGGAATACCAGGTGCTGTAAGCTATTTTCATTTGGGGTAAAAAAAATGATCCTTTCTCCTGTTTAAAGTCCTGTCTGGTGCCAGGAGCAATTGCTTACGGCCACACCACTGCGAACACGCCTGATCTCGTCTGATCTCGGAAGCTAAGCACAGTCGGGCCTGGTTAGTACCTGGATGGGAGACCGCCTGGGAATACCAGGTGCTGTAAGCTATTTTCATTTGGGGTAAAAAAAATCATCCTTTCTCCTGTTTAAAGTCCTGTCTGGTGCCAGGAGCAATTGCTTACGGCCACACCACCAGGAACACGTCTGATCTCGGAAGCTAAGCACGGTCGGGCCTGGTTAGTACTTGGATGGGAGACCGACTGGGAATACCAGGTGCTGTAATCTATTTTCATTTGGGGTAAAAAAAATGATCCTTTCTCCTGTTTAAAGTCCTGTCTGGTGCCAGGAGCAATTGCTTACGGGCACACCACTGCGAACACGCCCGATCTCGTCTGATCTCGGAAGCTAAGCACGGTCGGGCCTGGTTAGTACCTGGATGGGAGACCGCCTGGGAATACCAGCTGCTGTAAGCTATTTTCATTTGGGGTAAAAAAAAATCATCCTTTCTCCTGTTTAAAGTCCTGTCTGGTGCCAGGAGCAATTGCTTACGGTCACACCACCGGGAACACGCCCGATCTCGTCTGATCTCGGAAGCTAAGCACGGTCGGGCCTGGTTAGTACTTGGATGGGAGACCGCCTGGCAATACCAGGTGCTGTAATCTATTTTCATTTGGGGTAAAAAAAATGATCCTTTCTCCTGTTTAAAGTCCTGTCTGGTGCCAGGAGCAATTGCTTACGGCCACACCACTTCGAACACGCCCGATCTCGTCTGATCTCGGAAGCTAAGCACGGTCGGGCCTGGTTAGTACCTGGATGGGAGACCGCCTGGGAATACCAGGTGCTGTAATCCATTTTCATTTGGGGTAAAAAAAATGAACCTTTCTCCTGTTTAAAGTCCTGTCTGGTGCCCGGAGCAATTGCTTACGGGCACACCACCGGGAACACGCACAATCTCGTCTGATCTCGGAAGCTAAGCACGGTCGGGCCTGGTTAGTACTTGGATTGGAGACCGCCTGGGAATACCAGGTGCTGTAAGCTATTTTCATTTGGGGTAAAAAAAATGATCCTTTCTCCTGTTTAAAGTCCTGTCTGGTGCCAGGAGCAATTGCTTACGGCCACACCACTGCGAACACGCCTGATCTCGTCTGATCTCGGAAGCTAAGCACAGTCGGGCCTGGTTAGTACCTGGATGGGAGACCGCCTGGGAATACCAGGTGCTGTAAGCTATTTTCATTTGGGGTAAAAAAAATCATCCTTTCTCCTGTTTAAAGTCCTGTCTGGTGCCAGGAGCAATTGCTTACGGCCACACCACCAGGAACACGTCTGATCTCGGAAGCTAAGCACGGTCGGGCCTGGTTAGTACTTGGATGGGAGACCGACTGGGAATACCAGGTGCTGTAATCTATTTTCATTTGGGGTAAAAAAAATGATCCTTTCTCCTGTTTAAAGTCCTGTCTGGTGCCAGGAGCAATTGCTTACGGGCACACCACTGCGAACACGCCCGATCTCGTCTGATCTCGGAAGCTAAGCACTGTCGGGCCTGGTTAGTACCTGGATGGGAGACCGCCTGGGAATACCAGCTGCTGTAAGCTATTTTCATTTGGGGTAAAAAAAATGAACCTTTCTCCTGTTTAAAGTCCTGTCTGGTGCCCGGAGCAATTCCTTACGGCCACACCACTGCGAACACGCCCGATCTCGTCTGATCTCGGAAGCTAAGCACGGTCGGGCCTGGTTAGTACCTGGATGGGAGACCGCCTGGGAATACCAGGTGCTGTAAGCTATTTTCATTTGGGTTAAAAAAAATCATCCTTTCTCCTGTTTAAAGTCCTGTCTGGTGCCAAGAGAAATTGCTTACGGCCACACCACCGTGAACACGCCTGATCTCGGATGCTAAGCACGGTCGGGCCTGGTTAGTACTTGGATGGAGACCGCCTGGGAATACCAGGTGCTGTAATCTATTTTCATTTGGGGTAAAAAAAATAATCCTTTCTCCTGTTTAAAGTCCTGTCTGGTGCCAGGAGAAATTGCTTACGGCCACACCACCGGGAAAACGCCCGATCTCGTCTGATCTCGGAAGCTGAGCACGGGCGGGCCTGGTTAGTACTTGGATGGGAGACCGCCTGGCAATACCAGGTGCTGTAAGCTATTTTCATTTGGGGTAAAAAAAATCATCCTTTCTCCTGTTTAAAGTCCTGTCTGGTGCCAGGAGGAATTGCTTACGGCCACACCACCGGGAACACGCCCGATCTCGTCTGATCTCGGAAGCTAAGCACGGTCGGGCCTGGTTAGTACTTGGATGGGAGACCGCCTGGGATTACCAGGTGCTGTAAACTATTTTCATTTGGGGTAAAAAAAATGATCCTTTCTCCTGTTTAAAGTCCTGTCTGGTGCCAGGACCAATTGTTTACGGCCACACTACTGCGAACACGCCAGATCTCGTATGATCTCGGAAGCTAAGCACGGTCGGGCCTGGGTAGTACCTGGATGGGAGACCGCCTGGGAATACCAGGTGCTGTAAGCTATTTTCATTTGGGGTAAAAAAAATGATCCTTTCTCTTGTTTAAAGTCCTGTCTGGTGCCAGCAGCAATTGCTTACGGCCACACCACCGGGAACACGCACAATCTCGTCTGATCTCGGAAGCTAAGCACGGTCGGGCCTGGTTAGTACCTGGATTGGAGACCGCCTGGGAATACCAGGTGCTGTAAGTTATTTTCATTTGGGGTAAAAAAAATGATCCTTTCTCCTGTTTAAAGTCCTGTCTGGTGCCAGGAGCAATTGCTTACGGCCACACCACTGCGAACACGCCCGATCTCGTCTGATCTCGGAAGCTAAGCACAGTCGGGCCTGGTTAGTACCTGGATGGGAGACCGCCTGGGAATACCAGGTGCTGTAAGCTATTTTCATTTGGGGAAAAAAAATCATCCTTTCTCCTGTTTAAAGTCCTGTCTGGTGCCAGGAGCAATTGCTCACGGCCACACCACTGCGAACACGCCCGATCTCGTCTGATCTCGGAAGCTAAGTACGGTCGGGCCTGGATAGTACATGGATGGGAGACCGCCTGGGAATACCAGGTGCTGTAAGCTATTTTCATTTGGGGTAAAAAAAATCATCCTTTCTCCTGTTTAAAGTCCTGTCTGGTTCCAGGAGTAATTGCTTACGGCCACACCACCGGGAACACGTCTGATCTCGGAAGCTAAGCACGGTCGGGCCTGGTTAGTACTTGGATGGGAGACAGACTGGGAATACCAGATGCTGTAAGCTATTTTCATTTGGGGTAAAAAAAAATCATCCTTTCTCCTGTTTAAAGTCCTGTCTGGTGCCAGGAGCAATTGCTTACGGCCACACCACTGCGAACACGCCCGATCTCGTCTGATCTCGGAAGCTAAGCACGGTCGGGCCTGGTTAGTACCTGGATGGGAGACCGCCTGGGAATACCAGGTGCTGTAATATATTTTCATTTGGGGTAAAAAAAATCATCCTTTCTCCTGTTTAAAGTCCTGTCTGGTGCCAGGATCAGTTGCTTACGGCCACACCACTGCGAACACGCCCGATCTCGTCTGATCTCGGAAGCTAAGTACGGTCGGGCCTGGATAGTACATGGATGGGAGACCGCCTGGGAATACCAGGTGCTGTAAGCTATTTTCATTTGGGGTAAAAAAAATCATCCTTTCTCCTGTTTAAAGTCCTGTCTGGTTCCAGGAGCAATTGCTTACGGCCACACCACCGGGAACACGTCTGATCTCGGAAGCTAAGCACGGTCGGGCCTGGTTAGTACTTGGATGGGAGACCGACTGGGAATACCAGGTGCTGTAATCTATATTCATTTGGGGTAAAAAAAATGATCCTTTCTCCTGTTTAAAGTCCTGTCTGGTGCCAGGAGCAATTGCTTACGGCCACACCACTGCGAACAAGCCCGATCTCGTCTGATCTCGGAAGCTAAGCACGGTCGGGCCTGGTTAGTACCTGGATGGGAGACCGCCTGGGAATACCAGGCGCTGAAAGCTATTTTCATTTGGGTTAAAAAAAATCATCCTTTCTCCTGTTTAAAGTCCTGTCTGGTGCCAAGAGAAATTGCTTACGTCCACACCACCGTGAACACGTCTGATCTCGGATGCTAAGGACGGTCGGGCCTGGTTAGTACTTGGATGGGAGACCGCCTGGGAATACCAGGTGCTGTAATCTATTTTCATTTGGGGTATAAAAAATGATCCTTTCTCCTGTTTAAAGTCCTGTCTGGTGCCAGTAGCAATTGCTTACCACCACACCACCGTGAACACGCCCGATCTTGTCTGATCTCGGAAGCTAAGCACGGTCGGGCCTGGTTAGTACCTGGATGGGAGACCGCCTGGGAATACCAGGTGCTGTAAGCTATTTTCATTTGGGGTAAAAATAATCATCCTTTCTCCTGTTTAAAGTCCTGTCTGGTGCCAGGAGCAATTGCTTACGGCCACACCACCGTGAACACGCCCGATCTCGTCTGATCTCGGAAGCTAAGTACGGTCGGGCCTGGTTAGTACTTGGATGGGAGACCGCCTGGGAATACCAGGTGCTGTAATCTATTTTCATTTGGGGTAAAAAAAATCATCCTTTCTCCTGTTTAAAGTCCTGTCTGGTGCTAGGACCAATTGCTTACGGCCACACCACCGGGAACACGCACAATCTCGTCTGATCTCGGAAGCTAAGCACGGTCGGGCCTGGTTAGTACTTGGATTGGAGACCGCCTGGGAATACCAGGTGCTGTAATCTATTTTCATTTGGGGTAAAAAAAATGATCCTTTCTCCTGTTTAAAGTAGGGGTTTCACGACTACTGATTTTTGCTAGTCGACTAGTTTAGCATAACAGTCGGCAACTAGTCGACAAGTCGATAAATAATTTAATTATTAAATTGACGCATTGAGCAGCGTTAAGGAAGACACAGACAGGAAGGATTTCTGGTGAATCATTGAAAATGTAGTCTTGTCAAATTCATAAATAACATAAGAAACAATTCATAAATAACAAGAAAAAAAATATAACACTGTTAATACAAAAACGGCAGCATTAACGGCAGCATTAATTAAAAACGGCATTCTTGTTATTGACGCATTGAGGTTTGAGTACTCGTCTTTCTAAATGTGGGTCATCAACGAGGTTGTAAAGTAGTAACTTCGGGCACATCTGTCAAAATAAATGTTTTTTTCTCCCGACGTGTTTACGATCTTTATTCATTCCTTGCGATGCGGCAGGGAACGCCGTATACGGACGGGCGGCGGAGGGGCTGCTCCGGCGGGAGAAAGATGTTTAAGCAGACAGCTGTCAACTAACTTTGGGTCGGCGATTTATTTAAAAAGCTGGCGCAGAAGATGGAGGAAGCCGGTGTCGTGCCAATGTAGTTACCCCCTATAAGGAGTGTAGCATCATCAACGTGCATTCAGTACACACTACGCTTCGATTTAACCCAAGGCTGAATTAAAAGTCCATGTTTTTCTAAATGTTGCTCATCAACGAGGTTGTACAATAACTACGATCTTTATTCATTCATTGCGCCGCGGCCGAACTGACAGGGGTATTCTCTGATATTATTAATCTTACAGACTGCGTCGGGTTCTCCGACTCTCTGGTACTTCCACAACAAGTAGACTCCTAGTCGGGTTTATCTCGCCCATGGGGAAAAGGAATTGGGGGAAATTAACTTCGGCTTTGACTCTGTCCAGATTGAAACGCGACATGGCGGAGAAAGCGATGTTTCAGCAGACAGTTGTCAGTTCACTTCGGGTCCATATAATTTCTCCGACGCTCCATTGTTCCTCTCGGTCGTATGCGGACTGCTCCACCGGCAGAGCAGCCGGAGGAGTCCGCATACGACCGAGAGGAAATGATGAAAAGAGAAACGATATGGACCCGAAGTGAACTGACAACGGTCTACTGAGAACATCTTTCTCGAATGCCGCCTGAGTTTGTTGTTGCTGGTGACGTAAAGAGGTCAACCGGTGGCTCTATTACCACTAGTTGAAATGGGTACAGCGCCACCTAACGTTATCCATAGCAGACGTAGGCCTACTGCTATGGTAGTTTAACATTGCTTTGCATAGCATACACGTTAGGGTGGACCGGTCTTCGTTTTCTGTTGAGTATTTCCACACAGGACTGCCGCGATCGTTTTGTACGTACCTCAACGCCCGACGCTATTTTGTTTCCGACTAGTTGAATAGGGCCGACAGCGCCGACTAGTGGTTGTGACAGTCGAGTAGTCGACTAGTCGACTAGTTGGTGAAACCCCTAGTTTAAAGTCCTGTCTGGTGCCAGGAGTAATTGATTACGGCCACACCACGGCGAACACGCCCGATCTCGTCTGATCTCGGAAGCTAAGCACGGTCGGGCCTGGTTAGTACCTGGATGGGAGACCGCCTGGGAATACCAGGTGCTGTAAGCTATTTTCATTTGGGGTAAAAAAAATCATTCTTTCTCCTGTTTAAAGTCCTGTCTGGTGCCAGGAGCAATTGCTTACGGCCACCCCACCGTGAACACGCCCGATCTCGTCTGATCTCGGAAGCTAAGCACGGACGGGCCTGGTTAGTACTTGGATGGGAGACCGCCTGGGAATACCAGGTGCTGTAAGCTATTTTCATTTGGGGTAAAAAAAATGATCCTTTCTCCTGTTTAAAGTCCTGTCTGGTGCCAGGAGCAATTGCTTACGGCCACACCACTGCGAACACGCCCGATCTCGTCTGATCTCGGAAGCTAAGCACGGTCGGGCCTGGTTAGTACCTGGATGGGAGACCGCCTGGGAATACCAGGTGCTGTAAGCTATTTTCATTTGGGGTAAAAAAAATCATCCTTTCTCCTGTTTAAAGTCCTGTCTGGTGCCAGGAGCAATTGCTTACGGCCACACCACTGCGAACACGCCCGATCTCGTCTGATCTCGGAAGCTAAGCACGGTCGGGCCTGGTTAGTACCTGGATGGGAGACCGCCTGGGAATACCAGGTGCTGTAAGCTATTTTCATTTGGGGTAAAAAAAATGATCCTTTCTCCGGTTTAAAGTCCTGTCTGGTGCCAGGAGCAATTGCTTACGGCCACACCACTGCGAACACGCCCGATCTCGTCTGATCTCGGAAGCTAAGCACGGTCGGGCGTGGTTAGTACCTGGATGGGAGACCGCCTGGGAATACCAGGTGCTGTAAGCTATTTTCATTTGGGGTAAAAAAAATGATCCTTTCTCCTGTTTAAAGTCCTGTCTGGTGCCAGGAGCAATTGCTTACGGCCACACCACTGCGAACACGCCCGATCTCGTCTGATCTCGGAAGCTAAGCACGGTCGGGCCTGGTTAGTACCTGGATGGGAGACCGCCTGGGAATACCAGGTGCTGTAAGCTATTTTCATTTGGGGTAAAAAAAATCATCCTTTCTCCTGTTTAAAGTCCTGTCTGGTGCCAGGAGCAATTGCTTATGGCCACACCACCGCGAACACGCACAATCTCGTCTGATCTCGGAAGCTAAGCACGGTCGGGCCTGGTTAGTACTTGGATGGGAGACCGCCTGGGAATACCAGGTGCTGTAAGCTATTTTCATTTGGGGTAAAAAAAATCATCCTTTCTCCTGTTTAAAGTCCTGTCTGGTGCCAGGAGCAATTGCTTACGGCAACACCACCGTGAACACGCCCGATCTCGTCTGATCTCGGAAGCTAAGCACGGTCGGGCTTGGTTAGTACCCGGATGGGAGACCGTCTGGGAATACCAGGTGCTGTAAGCTATTTTCATTTGGGGTAAAAAAAATCATCCTTTCTCCTGTTTATAGTCCTGTCTGGTGCCAGGAGCAATTACTTACGGCCACACCACTGCGAACACGCCCGATCTCGTCTGATCTCGGAAGCAAAGCACGGTCGGGCCTGGTTAGTACCTGGATGGGAGACCGCCTGGGAATACCAGGTGCTGTAAGCTATTTTCATTTGGGGTAAAAAAAATCATCCTTTCTCCTGTTTAAAGTCCTGTCTGGTGCCAGGAGCAATTGCTTACGGCCACACAACTGCGAACACGCCCGATCTCGACTGATCTCGGAAGCTAAGCACGGTCGGGCCTGCTTAGTACTTGGATGGGAGACCGCCTGGGAATACCAGGTGCTGTAATCTATTTTCATTTGGGGTAAAAAAAATGATCCTTTCTCCTGTTTAAAGTCCTGTCTGGTGCCAGGAGCATTTGCTTACGGCTACATCACTGCGAACACGCCCGATCTCGTCTGATCTCGGAAGCTAAGCACGGTCGGGCCTGGTTAGTACTTAGATGGGAGACCGCCTGGGAATACCAGGTGCTGTAAGCTATTTTCATTTGGGGTAAAAAAAATCATCCTTTCTCCTGTTTAAAGTCCTGTCTGGTGCCAGGAGCAATTGCTTACGGCAACACCACCGTGAACACGCCCGATCTCGTCTGATCTCGGAAGCTAAGCACGGTCGGGCTTGGTTAGTACCCGGATGGGAGACCGTCTGGGAATACCAGGTGCTGTAAGCTATTTTCATTTGAGGTAAAAAAAATCATCCTTTCTCCTGTTTAAAGTCCTGTCTGGTGCCAGGAGCAATTACTTACGGCCACACCACTGCGAACACGCCCGATCTCGTCTGATCTCGGAAGCAAAGCACGGCCGGGCCTGGTTAGTACCTGGATGGGAGACCGCCTGGGAATACCAGGTGCTGTAAGCTATTTTCATTTGGGGTAAAAAAAATCATCCTTTCTCCTGTTTAAAGTCCTGTCTGGTGCCAGGAGCAATTGCTTACGGCCACACCACCGGGAACACGCCCGATCTCGTCTGATCTCGGAACCTAAGGACGGTCGGGCCTGGTTAGTACTTGGATGGGAGACCGCCTGGGAATACCAGGTGCTGTAATCTATTTTCATTTGGGGTAAAAAAAATCATCCTTTCTCCTGTTTAAAGTCCTGTCTGGTGCCAGGATCAATTGCTTACGGCCACACCACCGTGAACACGCCCGATCTCGTCTGATCTCGGAAGCTAAGCACGCTCGGGCATGGTTAGTACTTGGATGGGAGACCGCCTGGGAATTCCAGGTGCTGTAAGCTATTTTCATTTGGGGTAAAAAAAATGATCCTTTCTCCTGTTTAAAGTCCTGTCTGGTGCCAGGAGCAATTGCTTACGGCCACACCACTGCGAACACGCCCGATCTCGCCTGATCTCGGAAGATAAGCACGGTCGGGCGTGGTTAGTACCTGGATGGGAGACCGCCTGGGAATACCAGGTGCTGTAAGCTATTTTCATTTGGGGTAAAAAAAATGATCCTTTCTCCTGTTTAAAGTCCTGTCTGGTGCCAGGAGCAATTGCTTACGGCCACACCACTGCGAATACGCCTGATCTCGATTGATCTCGGAAGCTAAGCACGGTCGGGCCTGGTTAGTACTTGGATGGGAGACCGCCTGGGAATACCAGGTGCTGTAATCTATTTTCATTTGGGGTAAAAAAAATGATCCTTTCTCCTGTTTAAAGTCCTGTCTGGTGCCAGGAGCAATTGCTTACGGCCACACAACTGCGAACACGCCCGATCTCGACTGATCTCGGAAGCTAAGCACGGTCGGGCCTCGTTAGTACTTGGATGGGAGACCGCCTGGGAATACCAGGTGCTGTAATCTATTTTCATTTGGGATAAAAAAAATGATCCTTTCTCCTGTTTAAAGTCCTGTCTGGTGCCAGGAGCATTTGCTTACGGCTACATCACTGCGAACACGCCCGATCTCGTCTGATCTCGGAAGCTAAGCACGGTCGGGACTGGTTAGTACTTGGATGGGAGACCGCCTGGGAATACCAGGTGCTGTAAGCTATTTTCATTTGGGTTAAAAAAAATCATCCTTTCTCCTGTTTAAAGTCCTGTCTGGTGCCAGGAGCAATTGCTTACGGCAACACCACCGTGAACACGCCCGATCTCGTCTGATCTCGGAAGCTAAGCACGGTCGGGCTTGGTTAGTACCCGGATGGGAGACCGTCTGGGAATACCAGGTGCTGTAAGCTATTTTCATTTGGGGTAAAAAAAATCATCCTTTCTCCTGTTTAAAGTCCTGTCTGGTGCCAGGAGCAATTACTTACGGCCACACCACTGCGAACACGCCCGATCTCGTCTGATCTCGGAAGCAAAGCACGGTCGGGCCTGGTTAGTACCTGGATGGGAGACCGCCTGGGAATACCAGGTGCTGTAAGCTATTTTCATTTGGGGTAAAAAAAATCATCCTTTCTCCTGTTTAAAGTCCTGTCTGGTGCCAGGAGCAATTGCTTACGGCCACACCACTGCGAATACGCCTGATCTCGATTGATCTCGGAAGCTAAGCACGGTCGGGCCTGGTTAGTACTTGGATGGGAGACCGCCTGGGAATACCAGGTGCTGTAATCTATTTTCATTTGGGGTAAAAAAAATGATCCTTTCTCCTGTTTAAAGTCCTGTCTGGTGCCAGGAGCAATTGCTTACGGCCACACAACTGCGAACACGCCCGATCTCGACTGATCTCGGAAGCTAAGCACGGTCGGGCCTCGTTAGTACTTGGATGGGAGACCGCCTGGGAATACCAGGTGCTGTAATCTATTTTCATTTGGGGTAAAAAAAATGATCCTTTCTCCTGTTTAAAGTCCTGTCTGGTGCCAGGAGCATTTGCTTACGGCTACATCACTGCGAACACGCCCGATCTCGTCTGATCTCGGAAGCTAAGCACGGTCGGGACTGGTTAGTACTTGGATGGGAGACCGCCTGGGAATACCAGGTGCTGTAAGCTATTTTCATTTGGGGTAAAAAAAATCATCCTTTCTCCTGTTTAAAGTCCTGTCTGGTGCCAGGAGCAATTGCTTACGGCAACACCACCGTGAACACGCCCGATCTCGTCTGATCTCGGAAGCTAAGCACGGTCGGGCTTGGTTAGTACCCGGATGGGAGACCGTCTGGGAATACCAGGTGCTGTAAGCTATTTTCATTTGGGGTAAAAAAAATCATCCTTTCTCCTGTTTAAAGTCCTGTCTGGTGCCAGGAGCAATTACTTACGGCCACACCACTGCGAACACGCCCGATCTCGTCTGATCTCGGAAGCAAAGCACGGTCGGGCCTGGTTAGTACCTGGATGGGAGACCGCCTGGGAATACCAGGTGCTGTAAGCTATTTTCATTTGGGGTAAAAAAAATCATCCTTTCTCCTGTTTAAAGTCCTGTCTGGTGCCAGGAGCAATTGCTTACGGCCACACCACTGCGAATACGCCTGATCTCGATTGATCTCGGAAGCTAAGCACGGTCGGGCCTGGTTAGTACTTGGATGGGAGACCGCCTGGGAATACCAGGTGCTGTAATCTATTTTCATTTGGGGTAAAAAAAATGATCCTTTCTCCTGTTTAAAGTCCTGTCTGGTGCCAGGAGCAATTGCTTACGGCCACACCACTGCGAACAGGCCCGATCTCATCTGATCTCGGAAGCTAAGCACGGTCGGGCCTGGTTAGTTCTTGGATGGGAGACCGCCTGGGAATACCAGGTGCTGTAATCTATTTTCATTTGGGGTAAAAAAAATGATCCTTTCTCCTGTTTAAAGTCCTGTCTGGTGCCAGGAGCAATTGCTTACGGCCACACCACCGTGAACACGCCCGATCTCGTCTGATCTCGGAAGCTAAGCACGGTCGGGCCTGGTTAGTACCTGGATGGGAGACCGCCTGGGAATACCAGGTGCTGTAAGCAATTTTCATTTGGGGTAAAACAAATCATCCTTTCTCCTGTTTAAAGTCCTGTCTGGTGCCAGGAGTAATTGCTTACGGCCACACCACCGTGAACACGCCCGATCTCGTCTGATCTCGGAAGCTAAGCACGGTCGGGCCTGGTTAGTACTTGGATGGGAGACCGCCTGGGAATACCAGGTGCTGTAATCTATTTTCATTTGGGGTAAAAAAAATGATCCTTTCTCCTGTTTAAAGTCCTGTCTGGTGCCAGGAGCTATTGCTTACGGCCACACCACTGCGAACACGCCCGATCTCATCTGATCTCGGAAGCTAAGCACGGTCGGGCCTGGTTAGTACCTGGATGGGAGACCGCCTGGAAATACCAGGTGCTGTAAGCTATTTTCATTTGGGGTAAAAAAAATGATCCTTTCTCCTGTTTAAAGTCCTGTCTGGTGCCAGGAGCAATTGCTTACGGCCACACCACCGTGAACACGCCCGATCTCGTCTGATCTCGGAAGCTAAGCACGGTCGGGCCTGGTTAGTACTTGGATGGGAGACCGCCTGGGAATACCAGGTGCTGTAATCTATTTTCATTTGGGGTAAAAAAAATCATCCTTTCTCCTGTTTAAAGTCCTGTCTGGTGCCAGGATCAATTGCTTACGGCCACACCACCGTGAACACGCCCGATCTCGTCTGATCTCGGAAGCTAAGCACGGTCGGGCATGGTTAGTACTTGGATGGGAGACCGCCTGGGAATACCAGGTGCTGTAAGCTATTTTCATTTGGGGTAAAAAAAATCATTCTTTCTCCTGTTTAAAGTCCTGTCTGGTGCCAGGAGCAATTGCTTACGGCCACCCCACCGTGAACACGCCCGATCTCGTCTGATCTCGGAAGCTAAGCACGGACGGGCCTGGTTAGTACTTGGATGGGAGACCGCCTGGGAATACCAGGTGCTGTAAGCTATTTTCATTTGGGGTAAAAAAAATGATGCTTTCTCCTGTTTAAAGTCCTGTCTGGTGCCAGGAGCAATTGCTTACGGCCACACCACTGCGAACACGCCCGATCTCGTCTGATCTCGGAAGCTAAGCACGGTCGGGCCTGGTTAGTACCTGGATGGGAGACCGCCTGGGAATACCAGGTGCTGTAAGCTATTTTCATTTGTGGTAAAAAAAATCATCCTTTCTCCTGTTTAAAGTCCTGTCTGGTGCCAGGAGCAATTGCTTACGGCCACACCACTGCGAACACGCCCGATCTCGTCTGATCTCGGAAGCTAAGCATGGTCGGGCCTGGTTAGTACCTGGATGGGAGACCGCCTGGGAATACCAGGTGCTGTAAGCTATTTTCATTTGGGGTAAAAAAAATGATCCTTTCTCCTGTTTAAAGTCCTGTCTGGTGCCAGGAGCAATTGCTTACGGCCACACCACTGCGAATACGCCTGATCTCGATTGATCTCGGAAGCTAAGCACGGTCGGGCCTGGTTAGTACTTGGATGGGAGACCGCCTGGGAATACCAGGTGCTGTAATCTATTTTCATTTGGGGTAAAAAAAATGATCCTTTCTCCTGTTTAAAGTCCTGTCTGGTGCCAGGAGCATTTGCTTACGGCTACATTACTGCGAACACGCCCGATCTCGTCTGATCTCGGAAGCTAAGCACGGTCGGGCCTGGTTAGTACTTGGATGGGAGACCGCCTGGGAATACCAGGTGCTGTAAGCTATTTTCATTTGGGGTAAAAAAAATCATCCTTTCTCCTGTTTAAAGTCCTGTCTGGTGCCAGGATCAATTGCTTACGGCCACACCACCGTGAACACGCCCGATCTCGTCTGATCTCGGAAGCTAAGCACGGTCGGGCATGGTTAGTACTTGGATGGGAGACCGCCTGGGAATACCAGGTGCTGTAAGCTATTTTCATTTGGGGTAAAAAAAATCATTCTTTCTCCTGTTTAAAGTCCTGTCTGGTGCCAGGAGCAATTGCTTACGGCCACCCCACCGTGAACACGCCCGATCTCGTCTGATCTCGGAAGCTAAGCACGGACGGGCCTGGTTAGTACTTGGATGGGAGACCGCCTGGGAATACCAGGTGCTGTAAGCTATTTTCATTTGGGGTAAAAAAAATGATCCTTTCTCCTGTTTAAAGTCCTGTCTGGTGCCAGGAGCAATTGCTTACGGCCACACCACTGCGAATACGCCCGATCTCGTCTGATCTCGGAAGCTAAGCACGGTCGGGCCTGGTTAGTACCTGGATGGGAGACCGCCTGGGAATACCAGGTGCTGTAAGCTATTTTCATTTGGGGTAAAAAAAATCATCCTTTCTCCTGTTTAAAGTCCTGTCTGGTGCCAGGAGCAATTGCTTACGGCCACACCACTGCGAACACGCACGATCTCGTCTGATCTCGGAAGCTAAGCACGGTCGGGCCTGGTTAGTACCTGGATGGGAGACCGCCTGGAAATACCAGGTGCTGTAAGCTATTTTCATTTGGGGTAAAAAAAATGATCCTTTCTCCTGTTTAAAGTCCTGTCTGGTGCCAGGAGCAATTGCTTACGGCCACACCACTGCGAATACGCCTGATCTCGATTGATCTCGGAAGCTAAGCACGGTCGGGCCTGGTTAGTACTTGGATGGGAGACCGCCTGGGAATACCAGGTGCTGTAATCTATTTTCATTTGGGGTAAAAAAAATGATCCTTTCTCCTGTTTAAAGTCCTGTCTGGTGCCAGGAGCATTTGCTTACGGCTACATCACTGCGAACACGCCCGATCTCGTCTGATCTCGGAAGCTAAGCACGGTCGGGCCTGGTTAGTACTTGGATGGGAGACCGCCTGGGAATACCAGGTGCTGTAAGCTATTTTCATTTGGGGTAAAAAAAATCATCCTTTCTCCTGTTTAAAGTCCTGTCTGGTGCCAGGAGCAATTGCTTACGGCAACACCACCGTGAACACGCCCGATCTCGTCTGATCTCGGAAGCTAAGCACGGTCGGGCTTGGTTAGTACCCGGATGGGAGACCGTCTGGGAATACCAGGTGCTGTAAGCTATTTTCATTTGGGGTAAAAGAAATCATCCTTTCTCCTGTTTAAAGTCCTGTCTGGTGCCAGGAGCAATTACTTACGGCCACACCACTGCGAACACGCCCGATCTTGTCTGATCTCGGAAGCAAAGCACGGTCGGGCCTGGTTAGTACCTGGATGGGAGACAGCAGCTGGGAATACCAGCTGCTGTAAGCTATTTTCATTTGGGGTAAAAAAAATGATCCTTTCTCCTGTTTAAAGTCCTGTCTGGTGCCAGGAGCAATTGCTTACGGCCACACCACCGGGAACACGCCTGATCTCGTCTGATCTCGGAACCTAAGGACGGTCGGGCCTGGTTAGTACTTGGATGGGAGACCGCCTGGGAATACCAGGTGCTGTAATCTATTTTCATTTGGGGTAAAAAAAATCATCCTTTCTCCTGTTTAAAGTCCTGTCTGGTGCCAGGATCAATTGCTTACGGCCACACCACCGTGAACACGCCCGATCTCGTCTGATCTCGGAAGCTAAGCACGGTCGGGCCTGGTTAGTACTTGGATGGGAGACCGCCTGGGAATACCAGGTGCTGTAAGCTATTTTCATTTGGGGTAAAAAAAATGATCCTTTCTCCTGTTTAAAGTCCTGTCTGGTGCCAGGAGCAATTGATTACGGCCACACCACTGCGAACACGCCCGATCTCGTCTGATCTCGGAAGCTAAGCACGGTCGGGCGTGGTTAGTACCTGGATGGGAGACCGCCTGGGAATACCAGGTGCTGTAAGCTATTTTCATTTGGGGTAAAAAAAATCATTCTTTCTCCTGTTTAAAGTCCTGTCTGGTGCCAGGAGTAATCGCTTACGGCCACACCACCGTGAACACGCCCGCTCTCGTCTGATCTCGGAAGCTAAGCACGGTCGGGCCTGGTTAGTACTTGGATGGGAGACCGCCTGGGAATACCAGGTGCTGTAAGCTATTTTCATTTGGGGTAAAAAAATGATCCTTTCTCCTGTTTAAAGTCCTGTCTGGTGCCAGGAGCAATTGCTTACGGCCACACAACTGCGAACACGCCCGATCTCGACTGATCTCGGAAGCTAAGCACGGTCGGGCCTCGTTAGTACTTGGATGGGAGACCGCCTGGGAATACCAGGTGCTGTAATCTATTTTCATTTGGGGTAAAAAAAATGATCCTTTCTCCTGTTTAAAGTCCTGTCTGGTGCCAGGAGCATTTGCTTACGGCTACATCACTGCGAACACGCCCGATCTCGTCTGATCTCGGAAGCTAAGCACGGTCGGGACTGGTTAGTACTTGGATGGGAGACCGCCTGGGAATACCAGGTGCTGTAAGCTATTTTCATTTGGGGTAAAAAAAATCATCCTTTCTCCTGTTTAAAGTCCTGTCTGGTGCCAGGCGCAATTGCTTACGGCAACACCACCGTGAACACGCCCGATCTCGTCTGATCTCGGAAGCTAAGCACGGTCGGGCTTGGTTAGTACCCGGATGGGAGACCGTCTGGGAATACCAGGTGCTGTAAGCTATTTTCATTTGGGGTAAAAAAAATCATCCTTTCTCCTGTTTAAAGTCCTGTCTGGTGCCAGGAGCAATTACTTACGGCCACACCACTGCGAACACGCCCGATCTCGTCTGATCTCGGAAGCAAAGCACGGTCGGGCCTGGTTAGTACCTGGATGGGAGACCGCCTGGGAATACCAGGTGCTGTAAGCTATTTTCATTTGGGGTAAAAAAAATCATCCTTTCTCCTGTTTAAAGTCCTGTCTGGTGCCAGGAGCAATTGCTTACGGCCACACAACTGCGAACACGCCCGATCTCGACTGATCTCGGAAGCTAAGCACGGTCGGGCATGGTTAGTACTTGGATGGGAGACCGCCTGGGAATACCAGGTGCTGTAAGCTATTTTCATTTGGGGTAAAAAAAATCATTCTTTCTCCTGTTTAAAGTCCTGTCTGGTGCCAGGAGCAATTGCTTACGGCCACCCCACCGTGAACACGCCCGATCTCGTCTGATCTCGGAAGCTAAGCACGGACGGGCCTGGTTAGTACTTGGATGGGAGACCGCCTGGGAATACCAGGTGCTGTAAGCTATTTTCATTTGGGGTAAAAAAAATGATCCTTTCTCCTGTTTAAAGTCCTGTCTGGTGCCAGGAGCAATTGCTTACGGCCACACCACTGCGAACACGCCCGATCTCGTCTGATCTCGGAAGCTAAGCACGGTCGGGCCTGGTTAGTACCTGGATGGGAGACCGCCTGGGAATACCAGGTGCTGTAATCTATTTTCATTTGGGGTAAAAAAAATCATCCTTTCTCCTGTTTAAAGTCCTGTCTGGTGCCAGGAGCAATTGCTTACGGCCACACCACTGCGAACACGCCCGATCTCGTCTGATCTCGGAAGCTAAGCATGGTCGGGCCTGGTTAGTACCTGGATGGGAGACCGCCTGGGAATACCAGGTGCTGTAAGCTATTTTCATTTGGGGTAAAAAAAATGATCCTTTCTCCTGTTTAAAGTCCTGTCTGGTGCCAGGAGCAATTGCTTACGGCCACACCACTGCGAATACGCCTGATCTCGATTGATCTCGGAAGCTAAGCACGGTCGGGCCTGGTTAGTACTTGGATGGGAGACCGCCTGGGAATACCAGGTGCTGTAATCTATTTTCATTTGGGGTAAAAAAAATGATCCTTTCTCCTGTTTAAAGTCCTGTCTGGTGCCAGGAGCATTTGCTTACGGCTACATCACTGCGAACACGCCCGATCTCGTCTGATCTCGGAAGCTAAGCACGGTCGGGCCTGGTTAGTACTTGGATGGGAGACCGCCTGGGAATACCAGGTGCTGTAAGCTATTTTCATTTGGGGTAAAAAAAATCATCCTTTCTCCTGTTTAAAGTCCTGTCTGGTGCCAGGAGCAATTGCTTACGGCAACACCACCGTGAACACGCCCGATCTCGTCTGATCTCGGAAGCTAAGCACGGTCGGGCTTGGTTAGTACCCGGATGGGAGACCGTCTGGGAATACCAGGTGCTGTAAGCTATTTTCATTTGGGGTAAAAAAAATCATCCTTTCTCCTGTTTAAAGTCCTGTCTGGTGCCAGGAGCAATTACTTACGGCCACACCACTGCGAACACGCCCGATCTTGTCTGATCTCGGAAGCAAAGCACGGTCGGGCCTGGTTAGTACCTGGATGGGAGACCGCCTGGGATTACCAGCTGCTGTAAGCTATTTTCATTTGGGGTAAAAAAAATGATCCTTTCTCCTGTTTAAAGTCCTGTCTGGTGCCAGGAGCAATTGCTTACGGCCACACCACCGGGAACACGCCTGATCTCGTCTGATCTCGGAACCTAAGGACGGTCGGGCCTGGTTAGTACTTGGATGGGAGACCGCCTGGGAATACCAGGTGCTGTAATCTATTTTCATTTGGGGTAAAAAAAATCATCCTTTCTCCTGTTTAAAGTCCTGTCTGGTGCCAGGATCAATTTCTTACGGCCACACCACCGTGAACACGCCCGATCTCGTCTGATCTCGGAAGCTAAGCACGGTCGGGCCTGGTTAGTACCTGGATGGGAGACCGCCTGGGAATACCAGGTGCTGTAAGCTATTTTCATTTGGGGTAAAAAAAATCATCCTTTCTCCTGTTTAAAGTCCTGTCTGGTGCCAGGAGCAATTGCTTACGGCCACACAACTGCGAACACGCCCGATCTCGACTGATCTCGGAAGCTAAGCACGGTCGGGCCTGGTTAGTACTTGGATGGGAGACCGCCTGGGAATACCAGGTGCTGTAATCTATTTTCATTTGGGGTAAAAAAAATGATCCTTTCTCCTGTTTAAAGTCCTGTCTGGTGCCAGGAGCATTTGCTTACGGCTACATCACTGCGAACACGCCCGATCTCGTCTGATCTCGGAAGCTAAGCACGGTCGGGCCTGGTTAGTACTTGGATGGGAGACCGCCTGGGAATACCAGGTGCTGTAAGCTATTTTCATTTGGGGTAAAAAAAATGATCCTTTCTTCTGTTTAAAGTCCTGTCTGGTGCCAGGAGCAATTGCTTACGGCCACACCACTGCGAATACGCCCGATCTCGTCTGATCTCGGAAGCTAAGCACGGTCGGGCCTGGTTAGTACCTGGATGGGACACCGCTTGGGAATACCAGGTGCTGTAAGCTATTTTCATTTGGGGTAAAAAAAATCATCCTTTCTCCTGTTTAAAGTCCTGTCTGGTGCCAGGAGCAATTGCTTACGGCCACACCACCGTGAACACGCCCGATCTCGTCTGATCTCGGAAGCTAAGCACGGACGGGCCTGGTTAGTACTTGGATGGGAGACCGCCTGGGAATACCAGGTGCTGTAAGCTATTTTCATTTGGGGTAAAAAAAATGATCCTTTCTCCTGTTTAAAGTCCTGTCTGGTGCCAGGAGCAATTGCTTACTGCCACACCACTGCGAACACGCCCGATCTCGTCTGATCTCGGAAGCTATGCACGGTCGGGCCTGGTTAGTACCTGGATGGGAGACCGCCTGGGAATACCAGGTGCTGTAAGCTATTTTCATTTGGGGTAAAAAAAATGATCCTTTCTCCTGTTTAAAGTCCTGTCTGGTGCCAGGAGCAATTGCTTACGGCCACACCACCGTGAACACGCCCAATCTCATCTGATCTCGGAAGCTAAGCACGGTCGGGCCTGGTTGTTACTTGGTTGGGAGACCGCCTGGGAATACCAGGTGCTGTAAGCTATTTTCATTTGGGGTAAAAAAAATGATCCTTTCTCCTGTTTAAAGTCCTGTCTGGTGCCAGGAGCAATTGCTTACGGCCACACCACTGCGAATACGCCTGATCTCGATTGATCTCGGAAGCTAAGCACGGTCGGGCCTGGTTAGTACTTGGATGGGAGACCGCCTGGGAATACCAGGTGCTGTAATCTATTTTCATTTGGGGTAAAAAAAATGATCCTTTCTCCTGTTTAAAGTCCTGTCTGGTGCCAGGAGCAATTGCTTACGGCCACACCACTGCGAACACGCCCGATCTCATCTGATCTCGGAAGCTAAGCACGGTCGGGCCTGGTTAGTTTTTGGATGGGAGACCGCCTGGGAATACCAGGTGCTGTAATCTATTTTCATTTGGGGTAAAAAAAATGATCCTTTCTCCTGTTTAAAGTCCTGTCTGGTGCCAGGAGCAATTGCTTACGGCCACACCACCGTGAACACGCCCGATCTCGTCTGATCTCGGAAGCTAAGCAGGGTCGGGCCTGGTTAGTACCTGGATGGGAGACCGCCTGGGAATACCAGGTGCTGTAAGCTATTTTCATTTGGGGTAAAAAAAATGATCCTTTCTCCTGTTTAAAGTCCTGTCTGGTGCCAGGAGCTATTGTTTACGGCCACACCACTGCGAACACGCCCGATCTCATCTGATCTCGGAAGCTAAGCACGGTCGGGCCTGGTTAGTACCTGGATGGGAGACCGCCTGGAAATACCAGGTGCTGTAAGCTATTTTCATTTGGGGTAAAAAAAAAGATCCTTTCTCCTGTTTAAAGTCCTGTCTGGTGCCAGGAGCATTTGCTTACGGCCACACCACCGTGAACACGCCCGATCTCGTCTGATCTCGGAAGCTAAGCACGGTCGGGCCTGGTTAGTACTTGGATGGGAGACCGCCTGGGAATACCAGGTGCTGTAATCTATTTTCATTTGGGGTAAAAAAAATCATCCTTTCTCCTGTTTAAAGTCCTGTCTGGTGCCAGGATCAATTGCTTACGGCCACACCACCGTGAACACGCCCGATCTCGTCTGATCTCGGAAGCTAAGCACGGTCGGGCATGGTTAGTACTTGGATGGGAGACCGCCTGGGAATGCCAGGTGCTGTAAGCTATTTTCATTTGGGGTAAAAAAAATGATCCTTTCTCCTGTTTAAAGTCCTGTCTGGTGCCAGGAGCAATTGCTTACGGCCACACCACTGCGAACACGCCCGATCTCGTCTGATCTCGGAAGCTAAGCACGGTCGGGCGTGGTTAGTACCTGGATCGGAGACCGCCTGGGAATACCAGGTGCTGTAAGCTATTTTCATTTGGGGTAAAAAAAATGATCCTTTCTCCTGTTTAAAGTCCTGTCTGGTGCCAGGAGCAATTGCTTACGGCCACACCACTGCGAACACGCCCGATCTCGTCTGATCTCGGAAGCTAAGCACGGTCGGGCCTGGTTAGTACCTGGATGGGAGACCGCCTTGGAATACCAGGTGCTGTAAGCTATTTTCATTTGGGGTAAAAAAAATCATCCTTTCTCCTGTTTAAAGTCCTGTCTGGTGCCAGGAGCATTTGCTTACGGCCACACCACCGTGAACACGCCCGATCTCGTCTGATCTCGGAAGCTAAGCACGGTCGGGCCTGGTTAGTACTTGGATGGGAGACCGCCTGGGAATACCAGGTGCTGTAATCTATTTTCATTTGGGGTAAAAAAAATCATCCTTTCTCCTGTTTAAAGTCCTGTCTGGTGCCAGGATCAATTGCTTACGGCCACACCACCGTGAACACGCCCGATCTCGTCTGATCTCGGAAGCTAAGCACGGTCGGGCATGGTTAGTACTTGGATGGGAGACCGCCTGGGAATGCCAGGTGCTGTAAGCTATTTTCATTTGGGGTAAAAAAAATGATCCTTTCTCCTGTTTAAAGTCCTGTCTGGTGCCAGGAGCAATTGCTTACGGCCACACCACTGCGAACACGCCCGATCTCGTCTGATCTCGGAAGCTAAGCACGGTCGGGCGTGGTTAGTACCTGGATCGGAGACCGCCTGGGAATACCAGGTGCTGTAAGCTATTTTCATTTGGGGTAAAAAAAATGATCCTTTCTCCTGTTTAAAGTCCTGTCTGGTGCCAGGAGCAATTGCTTACGGCCACACCACTGCGAACACGCCCGATCTCGTCTGATCTCGGAAGCTAAGCACGGTCGGGCCTGGTTAGTACCTGGATGGGAGACCGCCTTGGAATACCAGGTGCTGTAAGCTATTTTCATTTGGGGTAAAAAAAATCATCCTTTCTCCTGTTTAAAGTCCTGTCTGGTGCCAGGAGCAATTGCTTACGGCCACACCACTGCGAACACGCCCGATCTCGTCTGATCTCGGAAGCTAAGCACGGTCGGGCCTGGTTAGTACCTGGATGGGAGACCGCCTGGGAATACCAGGTGCTGTAAGCTATTTTCATTTGGGGTAAAAAAAATCATCCTTTCTCCTGTTTAAAGTCCTGTCTGGTGCCAGGAGCAATTGCTTATGGCCACACCACCGTGAACACGCCCGATCTCGTCTGATCTCGGAAGCTAAGCACAGTCGGGCCTGGTTAGTACTTGGATGGGAGACCGCCTGGGAATACCAGGTGCTGTAAGCTATTTTCATTTGGGGTAAAAAAAATGATCCTTTCTTCTGTTTAAAGTCCTGTCTGGTGCCAGGAGCAATTGCTTACGGCCACACCACTGCGAATACGCCCGATCTCGTCTGATCTCGGAAGCTAAGCACGGTCGGGCCTGGTTAGTACCTGGATGGGACACCGCTTGGGAATACCAGGTGCTGTAAGCTATTTTCATTTGGGGTAAAAAAAATCATCCTTTCTCCTGTTTAAAGTCCTGTCTGGTGCCAGGAGCAATTGCTTACGGCCACACCACCGTGAACACGCCCGATCTCGTCTGATCTCGGAAGCTAAGCACGGTCGGGCCTGGTTAGTACTTGGATGGGAGACCGCCTGGGAATACCAGGTGCTGTAATCTATTTTCATTTGGGGTAAAAAAAATGATCCTTTCTCCTGTTTAAAGTCCTGTCTGGTGCCAGCAGCAATTGCTTACGGCCACACCACTGCGAACACGCCCGATCTCATCTGATCTCGGAAGCTAAGCACGGTCGGGCCTGGTTAGTACCTGGATGGGAGACCGCCTGGGAATACCAGGTGCTGTAAGCTATTTTCATTTGGGGTAAAAAAAATCATCCTTTCTCCTGTTAAAAGTCCTGTCTGGTGCCAGGAGCAATTGCTTACGGCCACACCACCGTGAACACGCCCGATCTCGTCTGATCTCGGAAGCTAAGCACGGTCGGGCCTGGTTAGTAGTTGGATGGGAGACCGCCTGGGAATACCAGGTGCTGTAAGCTATTTTCATTTGGGGTAAAAAAAATCATCCTTTCTCCTGTTTAAAGTCCTGTCTGGTGCAAGTAGTAATTGCTTACGGCCACACCACCGTGAACACGCCCGATCTCGTCTGATCTCGGAAGCTAAGCACGGTCGGGCCTGGTTAGTACCTGGATGGGAGACCGCCTGGGAATACCAGGTGCTGTAAGCTATTTTCATTTGGGGTAAAAAAAATCATCCTTTCTCCTGTTAAAAGTCCTGTCTGGTGCCAGGAGCAATTGCTTACGGCCACACCACCGTGAACACGCCCGATCTCGTCTGATCTCGGAAGCTAAGCACGGTCGGGCCTGGTTAGTAGTTGGATGGGAGACCGCCTCGGAATACCAGGTGCTGTAAGCTATTTTCATTTGGGGTAAAAAAAATCATCCTTTCTCCTGTTAAAAGTCCTGTCTGGTGCAAGTAGCAATTGCTTACGGCCACACCACCGTGAACACGCCCGATCTCGTCTGATCTCGGAAGCTAAGCACGGTCGGGCCTGGTTAGTACTTGGATGGGAGACCGCCTGGGAATACCAGGTGCTGTAATCTATTTTCATTTGGGGTAAAAAAAATGATCCTTTCTCCTGTTTAAAGTCCTGTCTGGTGCCAGGAGTAATTGCTTACGGCCACACCACTGCAAACACGCCCGATCTCGTCTGATCTCGGAAGCTAAGCACGGTCGGGCCTGGTTAGTACCTGAATGGGAGACCGCCTGGGAATACCAGGTGCTGTAAGGTATTTTCATTTGGGGTAAAAAAAATCATCCTTTCTCCTGTTTAAAGTCCTGTCTGGTGCCAGGAGCATTTGCTTACGGCAACACCACCGTGAACACGCCCGATCTCGTCTGATCTCGGAAGCTAAGCACGGTCGGGCCTGGTTAGTACTTGGATGGGAGACCGCCTGGGGATACCAGGTGCTGTAAGCTATTTTCATTTGGGGTAAAAAAAATGATCCTTTCTCCTGTTTAAAGTCCTGTCTGGTGCCAGGAGCAATTGCTTACGGCCACACCACTGCGAACAAGCCCGATCTCGTCTGATCTCGGAAGCTAAGCATGGTCGGGCCTGGTTAGTACCTGGATGGGAGACCGCCTGGGAATACCAGGTGCTGTAAGGTATTTTCATTTGGGGTAAAAAAAATCATCCTTTCTCCTGTTTAAAGTCCTGTCTGGTGCCAGGAGCTATTGCTTACGGCCACACCACCGTGAACACGTCCGATCTCGTCTGATCTCGGAAGCTAAGCACGGACGGGCCTGGTTAGTACTTGGATGGGAGACCGCCTGGGAATACCAGGTGCTGTAAGCTATTTTCATTTGGGGTAAAAAAAATGATCCTTTCTCCTGTTTAAAGTCCTGTCTGGTGCCAGGAGCAATTGCTTACGGCCACACCACTGCGAACACGCCCGATCTCGTCTGATCTCGGAAGCTAAGCACGGTCGGGCCTGGTTAGTACCTGGATGGGCGACCGAATGGGAATACCAGGTGCTGTAAGCTATTTTCATTTGGGGTAAAAAAAATGATCCTTTCTCCTGTTTAAAGTCCTGTCTGGTGCCAGGAGCAATTGCTTACGGCCACACCACCGTGAACACGCCCGATCTCGTCTGATCTCGGAAGCTAAGCACGGTCGGGCCTGGTTAGTACTTGGATGGGAGACCGCCTGGGAATACCAGGTGCTGTAACCTATTTTCATTTGGGGTAAAAAAAATGATCCTTTCTCCTGTTTAAAGTCCTGTCTGGTGCCAGGAGCAATTGCTTACGGCCACACCACTGCGAATACGCCTGATCTCGATTGATCTCGGAAGCTAAGCACGGTCGGGCCTGGTTAGTACTTGGATGGGAGACCGCCTGGGAATACCAGGTGCTGTAATCTATTTTCATTTGGGGTAAAAAAAATGATCCTTTCTCCTGTTTAAAGTCCTGTCTGGTGCCAGGAGCAATTGCTTACGGCCACACCACCGTGAACACGCCCGATCTCGTCTGATCTCGGAAGCTAAGCACGGACGGGCCTGGTTAGTACTTGGATGGGAGACCGCCTGGGAATACCAGGTGCTGTAAGCTATTTTCATTTGGGGTAAAAAAAATGATCCTTTCTCCTGTTTAAAGTCCTGTCTGGTGCTAGGAGCAATTGCTTACGGCCACACCACTGCGAACACGCCCGATCTCGTCTGATCTCGGAAGCTAAGCACGGTCGGGCCTGGTTAGTACCTGGATGGGAGACCGCCTGGGAATACCAGGTGCTGTAAGCTATTTTCATTTGGGGTAAAAAAAATGATCCTTTCTCCTGTTTAAAGTCCTGTCTGGTGCCAGGAGCAATTGCTTACGGCCACACCACCGTGAACACGCCTGATCTCGTCTGATCTCGGAAGCTAAGCACGGTCGGGCCTGGTTAGTACTTGGATGGGAGACCGCCTGGGAATACCAGGTGCTGTAAGCTATTTTCATTTGGGGTAAAAAAAATGATCCTTTCTCCTGTTTAAAGTCCTGTCTGGTGCCAGGAGCAATTGCTTACGGCCACACCACTGCGAATACGCCTGATCTCGATTGATCTCGGAAGCTAAGCACGGTCGGGCCTGGTTAGTACTTGGATGGGAGACCGCCTGGGAATACCAGGTGCTGTAATCTATTTTCATTTGGGGTAAAAAAAATGATCCTTTCTCCTGTTTAAAGTCCTGTCTGGTGCCAGGAGCAATTGCTTACGGCCACACCACCGCGAACACGCCCGATCTCATCTGATCTCGGAAGCTAAGCACGGTCGGGCCTGGTTAGTTCTTGGATGGGAGACCGCCTGGGAATACCAGGTGCTGTAATCTATTTTCATTTGGGGTAAAAAAAATGATCCTTTCTCCTGTTTAAAGTCCTGTCTGGTGCCAGGAGCAATTGCTTACGGCCACACCACCGTGAACACGCCCGATCTCGTCTGATCTCGGAAGCTAAGCACGGTCGGGCCTGGTTAGTACTTGGATGGGAGACCGCCTGGGAATACAAGGTGCTGTAATCTATTTTCATTTGGGGTAAAAAAAATGATCCTTTCTCCTGTTTAAAGTCCTGTCTGGTGCCAGGAGCTATTCCTTACGGCCACACCACTGCGAACACGCCCGATCTCATCTGATCTCGGAAGCTAAGCACGGTCGGGCCTGGTTAGTACCTGGATGGGAGACCGCCTGGAAATACCAGGTGCTGTAAGCTATTTTCATTTGGGGTAAAAAAAATGATCCTTTCTCCTGTTTAAAGTCCTGTCTGGTGCCAGGAGCAATTGCTTACGGCCACACCACCGTGAACACGCCCGATCTCGTCTGATCTCGGAAGCTAAGCACGGTTGGGCCTGGTTAGTACTTGGATGGGAGACCGCCTGGGAATACCAGGTGCTGTAATCTATTTTCATTTGGGGTAAAAAAAATGATCCTTTCTCCTGTTTAAAGTCCTGTCTGGTGCCAGGAGCAATTGCTTACGGCCACACCACCGTGAACACGCCCGATCTCGTCTGATCTCGGAAGCTAAGCACGGTCGGGCCTGGTTAGTACTTGGATGGTAGACCGCCTGGGAATACCAGGTGCTGTAATCTATTTTTATTTGGGGTAAAAAAAATGATCCTTTCTCCTGTTTAAAGTCCTGTCTGGTGCAAGGAGCAATTGCTTACGGTCACACCACTGCGAACATGCCCGATCTCGTCTGATCTCGGAAGCTAAGCACGGTCGGGCCTGGTTAGTACCTGGATGGGAGACCGCCTGGGAATACCAGGTGCTGTAAGCTATTTTCATTTGGGGTAAAAAAAATCATCCTTTCTCCTGTTAAAAGTCCTGTCTGGTGCCAGGAGCTATTGCTTACGGCCACACCACTGCGAACACGCCCGATCTCATCTGATCTCGGAAGCTAAGCACGGTCGGGCCTGGTTAGTACCTGGATGGGAGACCGCCTGGAAATACCAGGTGCTGTAAGCTATTTTCATTTGGGGTAAAAAAAATGATCCTTTCTCCTGTTTAAAGTCCTGTCTGGTGCCAGGAGAAATTGCTTACGGCCACACCAACGTGAACACGCCCGATCTCGTCTGATCTCGGAAGCTAAGCACAGTCGGGCCTGGTTAGTACTTGGATGGGAGACCGCCTGGGAATACCAGGTGCTGTAATCTATTTTCATTTGGGGTAAAAAAAATGATCCTTTCTCCTGTTTAAAGTCCTGTCTGGTGCCAGGAGTAATTGCTTACGGCCACACCACCGTGAACACGCCCGATCTCGTCTGATCTCGGAAGCTAAGCACGGTCGGGCCTGGTTAGTACTTGAATGGCAGACCGCCTGGGAATACCAGGTGCTGTAATCTATTTTTATTTGGGGTAAAAAAAATGATCCTTTCTCCTGTTTAAAGTCCTGTCTGGTGCCAGGAGCAATTGCTTACGGCCACACCACTGCGAACACGCCCGATCTCATCTGATCTCGGAAGCTAAGCACGGTCTGGCCTGGTTAGTACCTGGATGGGAGACCGCCTGGGAATACCAGGTGCTGTAAGCTATTTTCATTTGGGGTAAAAAAAATCATCCTTTCTCCTGTTAAAAGTCCTGTCTGGTGCCAGGAGCAATTGCTTACGGCCACACCACCGTGAACACGCCCGATCTCGTCTGATCGCGGAAGCTAAGCACAGTCGGGCATGGTTAGTACTTGGATGGGAGACCGCCTGGGAATACCAGGTGCTGTAATGTATTTTCATTTGGGGTAATAAAAATGATCCTTTCTCCTGTTTAAAGTCCTGTCTGGTGCCAGGAGTAATTGCTTACGGCCACACCACTGCAAACACGCCTAATCTCTTCTGATCTCGGAAGCTAAGCACGGTCGGGCCTGGTTAGTACCTGGATGGGAGACCGCCTGGGAATACCAGGTGCTGTAAGCTATTTTCATTTGGGGTAAAAAAAATCATCCTTTCTCCTGTTTAAAGTCCTGTCTGGTGCCAGGAGCAATTGCTTACGGCCACACCCACGTGAACACGCCCGATCTCGTCTGATCTCGGAAGCTAAGCACGGTCGGGCCTGGTTAGTACCTGGATGGGAGACCGCCTGGGAATACAAGGTGCTGTAAGCTATTTTCATTTGGGGTAAAAAAAATGATCCTTTCTCCTGTTTAAAGTCCTGTCTGGTGCCAGGAGTAATTGCTTACGGCCACACCACTGCAAACACGCCCGATCTCGTCTGATCTCGGAAGCTAAGCACGGTCGGGCCTGGTTAGTACCTGGATGGGAGACCGCCTGGGAATACCAGGTGCTGTAAGCTATTTTCATTTGGGGTAAAAAAAATGATCCTTTCTCCTGTTTAAAGTCCTGTCTGGTGCCAGGAGCAATTGCTTACGGCCACACCACTGCGAACACGCACGATCTCGACTGATCTCGGAAGCTAAGCACGGTCGGGCCTGGTTAGTACCTGGATGGGAGACCGCCTGGGAATACCAGGTGCTGTAAGCTATTTTCATTTGGGGTAAAAAAAATCATCCTTGCTCCTGTTTAAAGTCCTGTCTGGTGCCAGGAGCAATTGCTTACGGCCACACCACTGCGAATACGCCTGATCTCGTCTGATCTCGGAAGCTAAGCACGGTCGGGCCTGGTTAGTACTTGGATGGGAGACCGCCTGGGAATACCAGGTGCTGTAATCTATTTTCATTTGGGGTAAAAAAAATGATCCTTTCTCCTGTTTAAAGTCCTGTCTGGTGCCAGGAGCAATTGCTTACGGCCACACCACTGCGAACACACCCAATCTCATCTGATCTCGGAAGCTAAGCACGGTCGGGCCTGGTTAGTACCTGGATGGGAGACCGCCTGGGAATACTAGGTGCTGTAAGCTATTTTCATTTGGGGTAAAAAAAATCATCCTTTCTCCTGTTTAAAGTCCTGTCTGGTGCCAGGAGTAATTGCTTACGGCCACACCACTGCGAACACGCACGATCTCGTCTGATCTCGGAAGCTAAGCACGGTCGGGCCTGGTTAGTACCTGGATGGGAGACCGCCTGGGAATACCAGGTGCTGTAAGCTATTTTCAGTTGGGGTAAAAAAAATCATCCTTTCTCCTGTTTAAAGTCCTGTCTGGTGCCAGGAGCAATTGCTTACGGCCACACCACCGTGAACACGCCCGAACTCGTCTGATCTCGGAAGCTATGCACGGTCGGGCCTGGTTAGTACTTGGATGGGAGACCGCCTGGGAATACCAGGTGCTGTAAGCTATTTTCATTTGGGGTAAAAAAAATGATCCTTTCTCCTGTTTAAAGTCCTGTCTGGTGCCAGGAGTAATTGCTTACGGCCACACCACTGCAAACACGCCCGATCTCGTCTGATCTCGGAAGCTAAGCACGGTCGGGCCTGGTTAGTACCTGGATGGGAGACCGCCTGGGAATACCAGGTGCTGTAAGCTATTATCATTTGGGGTAAAAAAAATCATCCTTTCTCCTGTTTAAAGTCCTGTCTGGTGCCAGGAGCAATTGCTTACGGCCACACCACCGTGAACACCCCCGATCTCGTCTGATCTCGGAAGCTATGCACGGTCGGGCCTGGTTAGTACTTGGATGGGAGACCGCCTGGGAATACCAGGTGCTGT
The DNA here is from genome assembly GCF_964030765.1 of Micromesistius poutassou. NCBI lineage: Eukaryota > Metazoa > Chordata > Actinopteri > Gadiformes > Gadidae > Micromesistius > Micromesistius poutassou. The sequence continues at coordinate 26,409,726 of NC_140271.1, forward strand.
AAGCTCTTTTCATTTGGGGTAAAAAAAATGATCCTTTCTCCTGTTTAAAGTCCTGTCTGGTGCCCGGAGCAATTGCTTACGGCCACACCACTGCGAACACGCCCGATCTCGGAAGCTAAGCACGGTCGGGCCTGGTTAGTACCTGGATGGGAGACCGCCTGGGATTACCAGGTGCTGTAAGCTATTTTCATTTGGGGTAAAAAAAATCATCCTTTCTCCTGTTTAAAGTCCTGTCTGGTGCCAGGAGCAATTGCTTACGGCCACACCACCGTGAACACGCCCGATCTCGTCTGATCTCGGAAGCTAAGCACGGTCGGGCCTGGTTAGTACTTGGATGGGAGACCGCCTGGGAATACCAGGTGCTGTAAGCTATTTTCATTTTTGGGTAAAAAAAATTATCCTTTCTTCTGTTTAAAGTCCTGTCTGGCGCCAGGAGCAATTGCTTACGGCCACACCACCGCAAATACGCCCGATCTCGTCTGATCTCGGAAGCTAAGCACGGTCGGGCCTGGTTAGTACCTGGATGGGAGACTGCTTGGGAATACCAGGTGCTGTAAGCTATTTTCATTTGGGGTAAAAAAAATCATCCTTTCTCCTGTTTAAAGTCCTGTCTGGTGCCAGGAGCAATTGCTTACGGCCACACCACTGCGAACACGCCTGATCTCGTCTGATCTCGGAAGCTAAGCATGGTCGGGCCTGGTTAGTACCTGGATGGGAGACCGCCTGGGAATACCAGGTGCTGTAAGCTATTTTCATTTGGGGTAAAAAAAATGATCCTTTCTCCTGTTTAAAGTCCTGTCTGGTGCCAGGAGCAATTGCTTACGGCCACACCACTGCGAACACGCACAATCTCGACTGATCTCGGAAGCTAAGGACGGTCGGGCCTGGTTAGTACCTGGATGGGAGACCGCCTGGGAATACCAGGTGCTGTAAGCTATTTTCATTTGGGGTAAAAAAAATCATCCTTGCTCCTGTTTAAAGTCCTGTCTGGTGCCAGGAGCAATTGCTTACGGCCACACCACTGCGAATACGCCTGATCTCGTCTGATCTCGGACGCTAAGCACGGTCGGGCCTGGTTAGTACTTGGATGGGAGACCGCCTGGGAATACCAGGTGCTGTAATCTATTTTCATTTGGGGTAAAAAAAATGATCCTTTCTCCTGTTTAAAGTCCTGTCTGGTGCCAGGAGCAATTGCTTACGGCCACACCACCGCGAACACGCCCGATCTCATCTGATCTCGGAAGCTAAGCACAGTCGGGCATGGTTAGTACCTGGATGGGAGACCGCCTGGGAATACCAGGTGCTGTAAGCTATTTTCATTTGGGGTAAAAAAAATCATCCTTTCTCCTGTTTAAAGTCATGTCTGGTGCCAGGAGCAAATGCTTACGGCCAGACCACCGTGAACACGCCCGATCTCGTCTGATCTCGGAAGCTAAGCACGGTCGGGCCTGGTTAGTACTTGGATGGGAGACCGCCTGGGAATACCAGGTGCTGTAATCTATTTTCATTTGGGGTAAAAAAAATGATCCTTTCTCCTGTTTAAAGTCCTCTGGTGCCAGGAGTAATTGCTTACGGCCACACCACTGCAAACACGCCCGATCTCGTCTGATCTCGGAAGCTAAGCACGGTCGGGCCTGGTTAGTACCTGAATGGGAGACCGCCTGGGAATACCAGGTGCTGTAAGCTATTTTCATTTGGGGTAAAAAAAATCATCCTTTCTCCTGTTTAAAGTCCTGTCTGGTGCCAGGAGCAATTGCTTACGGTCACACCACCGTGAACACGCCCGATCTCGTCTGATCTCGGAAGCTAAGCACGGGCGGGCCTGGTTAGTACTTGGATGGGAGACCGCCTGGGAATACCAGGTGCTGTAAGCTATTTTCATTTGGGGTAAAAAAAATGATCCTTTCTCCTGTTTAAAGTCCTCTGGTGCCAGGAGTAATTGCTTACGGCCACACCACTGCAAACACGCCCGATCTCGTCTGATCTCGGAAGCTAAGCACGGTCGGGCCTGGTTAGTACCTGAATGGGAGACCGCCTGGGAATACCAGGTGCTGTAAGGTATTTTCATTTGGGGTAAAAAAAATCATCCTTTCTCCTGTTTAAAGTCCTGTCTGGTGCCAGGAGTAATTGCTTACGGCCACACCACTGCGAACACGCACGATCTCGTCTGATCTCGGAAGCTAAGCACGGTCGGGCCTGGTTAGTACCTGGATGGGAGACCGCCTGGGAATACCAGGTGCTGTAAGCTATTTTCAGTTGGGGTAAAAAAAATCATCCTTTCTCCTGTTTAAAGTCCTGTCTGGTGCCAGGAGCAATTGCTTATGGCCACACCACCGTGAACACGCCCGAACTCGTCTGATCTCGGAAGCTATGCACGGTCGGGCCTGGTTAGTACTTGGATGGGAGACCGCCTGGGAATACCAGGTGCTGTAAGCTATTTTCATTTGGGGTAAAAAAAATGATCCTTTCTCCTGTTTAAAGTCCTGTCTGGTGCCCGGAGCAATTGCTTACGGCCACACCACTGCGAACACGCCCGATCTCATCTGATCTCGGAAGCTAAGCACGGTCGGGCCTGGTTAGTACCTGGATGGGAGACCGCCTGGGATTACCAGGTGCTGTAAGCTATTTTCATTTGGGGTAAAAAAAATCATCCTTAATCGTGTTTAAAGTCCTGTCTGGTGCCAGGAGCAATTGCTTACGGCCACACCACCGTGAACACGCCCGATCTCGTCTGATCTCGGAAGCTAAGCACGGTCGGGCCTGGTTAGTACTTGGATGGGAGACCGCCTGGGAATACCAGGTGCTGTAAGCTATTTTCATTTTTGGGTAAAAAAAATTATCCTTTCTTCTGTTTAAAGTCCTGTCTGGCGCCAGGAGCAATTGCTTACGGCCACACCACTGCGAACACGCCCGATCTCATCTGATCTCGGAAGCTAAGCATGGTCGGGCCTGGTTAGTACCTGGATGGGAGACCGCCTGGGAATACCAGGTGCTGTAAGCTATTTTCATTTGGGGTAAAAAAAATGATCCTTTCTCCTGTTTAAAGTCCTGTCTGGTGCCAGGAGCAATTGCTTACGGCCACACCACTGCGAACACGCCCGATCTCATCTGATCTCGGAAGCTAAGCACGGTCGGGCCTGGTTAGTACCTGGATGGGAGACCGCCTGGAAATACCAGGTGCTGTAAGCTATTTTCATTTGGGGTAAAAAAAATGATCCTTTCTCCTGTTTAAAGTCCTGTCTGGTGCCAGGAGAAATTGCTTACGGCCACACCAACGTGAACACGCCCGATCTCGTCTGATCTCGGAAGCTAAGCACAGTCGGGCCTGGTTAGTACTTGGATGGGAGACCGCCTGGGAATACCAGGTGCTGTAATCTATTTTCATTTGGGGTAAAAAAAATGATCCTTTCTCCTGTTTAAAGTCCTGTCTGGTGCCAGGAGTAATTGCTTACGGCCACACCACCGTGAACACGCCCGATCTCGTCTGATCTCGGAAGCTAAGCACGGTCGGGCCTGGTTAGTACTTGAATGGCAGACCGCCTGGGAATACCAGGTGCTGTAATCTATTTTTATTTGGGGTAAAAAAAATGATCCTTTCTCCTGTTTAAAGTCCTGTCTGGTGCCAGGAGCAATTGCTTACGGCCACACCACTGCGAACACGCCCGATCTCATCTGATCTCGGAAGCTAAGCACGGTCTGGCCTGGTTAGTACCTGGATGGGAGACCGCCTGGGAATACCAGGTGCTGTAAGCTATTTTCATTTGGGGTAAAAAAAATCATCCTTTCTCCTGTTAAAAGTCCTGTCTGGTGCCAGGAGCAATTGCTTACGGCCACACCACCGTGAACACGCCCGATCTCGTCTGATCGCGGAAGCTAAGCACAGTCGGGCATGGTTAGTACTTGGATGGGAGACCGCCTGGGAATACCAGGTGCTGTAATGTATTTTCATTTGGGGTAATAAAAATGATCCTTTCTCCTGTTTAAAGTCCTGTCTGGTGCCAGGAGTAATTGCTTACGGCCACACCACTGCAAACACGCCTAATCTCTTCTGATCTCGGAAGCTAAGCACGGTCGGGCCTGGTTAGTACCTGGATGGGAGACCGCCTGGGAATACCAGGTGCTGTAAGCTATTTTCATTTGGGGTAAAAAAAATCATCCTTTCTCCTGTTTAAAGTCCTGTCTGGTGCCAGGAGCAATTGCTTACGGCCACACCCACGTGAACACGCCCGATCTCGTCTGATCTCGGAAGCTAAGCACGGTCGGGCCTGGTTAGTACCTGGATGGGAGACCGCCTGGGAATACAAGGTGCTGTAAGCTATTTTCATTTGGGGTAAAAAAAATGATCCTTTCTCCTGTTTAAAGTCCTGTCTGGTGCCAGGAGTAATTGCTTACGGCCACACCACTGCAAACACGCCCGATCTCGTCTGATCTCGGAAGCTAAGCACGGTCGGGCCTGGTTAGTACCTGGATGGGAGACCGCCTGGGAATACCAGGTGCTGTAAGCTATTTTCATTTGGGGTAAAAAAAATGATCCTTTCTCCTGTTTAAAGTCCTGTCTGGTGCCAGGAGCAATTGCTTACGGCCACACCACTGCGAACACGCACGATCTCGACTGATCTCGGAAGCTAAGCACGGTCGGGCCTGGTTAGTACCTGGATGGGAGACCGCCTGGGAATACCAGGTGCTGTAAGCTATTTTCATTTGGGGTAAAAAAAATCATCCTTGCTCCTGTTTAAAGTCCTGTCTGGTGCCAGGAGCAATTGCTTACGGCCACACCACTGCGAATACGCCTGATCTCGTCTGATCTCGGAAGCTAAGCACGGTCGGGCCTGGTTAGTACTTGGATGGGAGACCGCCTGGGAATACCAGGTGCTGTAATCTATTTTCATTTGGGGTAAAAAAAATGATCCTTTCTCCTGTTTAAAGTCCTGTCTGGTGCCAGGAGCAATTGCTTACGGCCACACCACTGCGAACACACCCAATCTCATCTGATCTCGGAAGCTAAGCACGGTCGGGCCTGGTTAGTACCTGGATGGGAGACCGCCTGGGAATACTAGGTGCTGTAAGCTATTTTCATTTGGGGTAAAAAAAATCATCCTTTCTCCTGTTTAAAGTCCTGTCTGGTGCCAGGAGTAATTGCTTACGGCCACACCACTGCGAACACGCACGATCTCGTCTGATCTCGGAAGCTAAGCACGGTCGGGCCTGGTTAGTACCTGGATGGGAGACCGCCTGGGAATACCAGGTGCTGTAAGCTATTTTCAGTTGGGGTAAAAAAAATCATCCTTTCTCCTGTTTAAAGTCCTGTCTGGTGCCAGGAGCAATTGCTTACGGCCACACCACCGTGAACACGCCCGAACTCGTCTGATCTCGGAAGCTATGCACGGTCGGGCCTGGTTAGTACTTGGATGGGAGACCGCCTGGGAATACCAGGTGCTGTAAGCTATTTTCATTTGGGGTAAAAAAAATGATCCTTTCTCCTGTTTAAAGTCCTGTCTGGTGCCAGGAGTAATTGCTTACGGCCACACCACTGCAAACACGCCCGATCTCGTCTGATCTCGGAAGCTAAGCACGGTCGGGCCTGGTTAGTACCTGGATGGGAGACCGCCTGGGAATACCAGGTGCTGTAAGCTATTATCATTTGGGGTAAAAAAAATCATCCTTTCTCCTGTTTAAAGTCCTGTCTGGTGCCAGGAGCAATTGCTTACGGCCACACCACCGTGAACACCCCCGATCTCGTCTGATCTCGGAAGCTATGCACGGTCGGGCCTGGTTAGTACTTGGATGGGAGACCGCCTGGGAATACCAGGTGCTGTAAGCTCTTTTCATTTGGGGTAAAAAAAATGATCCTTTCTCCTGTTTAAAGTCCTGTCTGGTGCCCGGAGCAATTGCTTACGGCCACACCACTGCGAACACGCCCGATCTCGGAAGCTAAGCACGGTCGGGCCTGGTTAGTACCTGGATGGGAGACCGCCTGGGATTACCAGGTGCTGTAAGCTATTTTCATTTGGGGTAAAAAAAATCATCCTTTCTCCTGTTTAAAGTCCTGTCTGGTGCCAGGAGCAATTGCTTACGGCCACACCACCGTGAACACGCCCGATCTCGTCTGATCTCGGAAGCTAAGCACGGTCGGGCCTGGTTAGTACTTGGATGGGAGACCGCCTGGGAATACCAGGTGCTGTAAGCTATTTTCATTTTTGGGTAAAAAAAATTATCCTTTCTTCTGTTTAAAGTCCTGTCTGGCGCCAGGAGCAATTGCTTACGGCCACACCACCGCAAATACGCCCGATCTCGTCTGATCTCGGAAGCTAAGCACGGTCGGGCCTGGTTAGTACCTGGATGGGAGACTGCTTGGGAATACCAGGTGCTGTAAGCTATTTTCATTTGGGGTAAAAAAAATCATCCTTTCTCCTGTTTAAAGTCCTGTCTGGTGCCAGGAGCAATTGCTTACGGCCACACCACTGCGAACACGCCTGATCTCGTCTGATCTCGGAAGCTAAGCATGGTCGGGCCTGGTTAGTACCTGGATGGGAGACCGCCTGGGAATACCAGGTGCTGTAAGCTATTTTCATTTGGGGTAAAAAAAATGATCCTTTCTCCTGTTTAAAGTCCTGTCTGGTGCCAGGAGCAATTGCTTACGGCCACACCACTGCGAACACGCACAATCTCGACTGATCTCGGAAGCTAAGGACGGTCGGGCCTGGTTAGTACCTGGATGGGAGACCGCCTGGGAATACCAGGTGCTGTAAGCTATTTTCATTTGGGGTAAAAAAAATCATCCTTGCTCCTGTTTAAAGTCCTGTCTGGTGCCAGGAGCAATTGCTTACGGCCACACCACTGCGAATACGCCTGATCTCGTCTGATCTCGGACGCTAAGCACGGTCGGGCCTGGTTAGTACTTGGATGGGAGACCGCCTGGGAATACCAGGTGCTGTAATCTATTTTCATTTGGGGTAAAAAAAATGATCCTTTCTCCTGTTTAAAGTCCTGTCTGGTGCCAGGAGCAATTGCTTACGGCCACACCACCGCGAACACGCCCGATCTCATCTGATCTCGGAAGCTAAGCACAGTCGGGCATGGTTAGTACCTGGATGGGAGACCGCCTGGGAATACCAGGTGCTGTAAGCTATTTTCATTTGGGGTAAAAAAAATCATCCTTTCTCCTGTTTAAAGTCATGTCTGGTGCCAGGAGCAAATGCTTACGGCCAGACCACCGTGAACACGCCCGATCTCGTCTGATCTCGGAAGCTAAGCACGGTCGGGCCTGGTTAGTACTTGGATGGGAGACCGCCTGGGAATACCAGGTGCTGTAATCTATTTTCATTTGGGGTAAAAAAAATGATCCTTTCTCCTGTTTAAAGTCCTCTGGTGCCAGGAGTAATTGCTTACGGCCACACCACTGCAAACACGCCCGATCTCGTCTGATCTCGGAAGCTAAGCACGGTCGGGCCTGGTTAGTACCTGAATGGGAGACCGCCTGGGAATACCAGGTGCTGTAAGCTATTTTCATTTGGGGTAAAAAAAATCATCCTTTCTCCTGTTTAAAGTCCTGTCTGGTGCCAGGAGCAATTGCTTACGGTCACACCACCGTGAACACGCCCGATCTCGTCTGATCTCGGAAGCTAAGCACGGGCGGGCCTGGTTAGTACTTGGATGGGAGACCGCCTGGGAATACCAGGTGCTGTAAGCTATTTTCATTTGGGGTAAAAAAAATGATCCTTTCTCCTGTTTAAAGTCCTCTGGTGCCAGGAGTAATTGCTTACGGCCACACCACTGCAAACACGCCCGATCTCGTCTGATCTCGGAAGCTAAGCACGGTCGGGCCTGGTTAGTACCTGAATGGGAGACCGCCTGGGAATACCAGGTGCTGTAAGGTATTTTCATTTGGGGTAAAAAAAATCATCCTTTCTCCTGTTTAAAGTCCTGTCTGGTGCCAGGAGTAATTGCTTACGGCCACACCACTGCGAACACGCACGATCTCGTCTGATCTCGGAAGCTAAGCACGGTCGGGCCTGGTTAGTACCTGGATGGGAGACCGCCTGGGAATACCAGGTGCTGTAAGCTATTTTCAGTTGGGGTAAAAAAAATCATCCTTTCTCCTGTTTAAAGTCCTGTCTGGTGCCAGGAGCAATTGCTTATGGCCACACCACCGTGAACACGCCCGAACTCGTCTGATCTCGGAAGCTATGCACGGTCGGGCCTGGTTAGTACTTGGATGGGAGACCGCCTGGGAATACCAGGTGCTGTAAGCTATTTTCATTTGGGGTAAAAAAAATGATCCTTTCTCCTGTTTAAAGTCCTGTCTGGTGCCCGGAGCAATTGCTTACGGCCACACCACTGCGAACACGCCCGATCTCATCTGATCTCGGAAGCTAAGCACGGTCGGGCCTGGTTAGTACCTGGATGGGAGACCGCCTGGGATTACCAGGTGCTGTAAGCTATTTTCATTTGGGGTAAAAAAAATCATCCTTAATCGTGTTTAAAGTCCTGTCTGGTGCCAGGAGCAATTGCTTACGGCCACACCACCGTGAACACGCCCGATCTCGTCTGATCTCGGAAGCTAAGCACGGTCGGGCCTGGTTAGTACTTGGATGGGAGACCGCCTGGGAATACCAGGTGCTGTAAGCTATTTTCATTTTTGGGTAAAAAAAATTATCCTTTCTTCTGTTTAAAGTCCTGTCTGGCGCCAGGAGCAATTGCTTACGGCCACACCACTGCGAACACGCCCGATCTCATCTGATCTCGGAAGCTAAGCATGGTCGGGCCTGGTTAGTACCTGGATGGGAGACCGCCTGGGAATACCAGGTGCTGTAAGCTATTTTCATTTGGGGTAAAAAAAATGATCCTTTCTCCTGTTTAAAGTCCTGTCTGGTGCCAGGAGCAATTGCTTACGGCCACACCACTGCGAACACGCACAATCTCGACTGATCTCGGAAGCTAAGGACGGTCGGGCCTGGTTAGTACCTGGATGGGAGACCGCCTGGGAATACCAGGTGCTGTAAGCTATTTTCATTTGGGGTAAAAAAAATCATCCTTGCTCCTGTTTAAAGTCCTGTCTGTTGCCAGGAGCAATTGCTTACAGCCACACCACTGCGAATACGCCTGATCTCGTCTGATCTCGGACGCTAAGCACGGTCGGGCCTGGTTAGTACTTGGATGGGAGACCGCCTGGGAATACCAGGTGCTGTAATCTATTTTCATTTGGGGTAAAAAAAATGATCCTTTCTCCTGTTTAAAGTCCTGTCTGGTGCCAGGAGCAATTGCTTACGGCCACACCACCGCGAACACGCCCGATCTCATCTGATCTCGGAAGCTAAGCACAGTCGGGCCTGGTTAGTACCTGGATGGGAGACCGCCTGGGAATACCAGGTGCTGTAAGCTATCTTCATTTGGGGTAAAAAAAATCATCCTTTCTCCTGTTTAAAGTCATGTCTGGTGCCAGGAGCAATTGCTTACGGCCACACCACCGTGAACACGCCCGATCTCGTCTGATCTCGGAAGCTAAGCACGGTCGGGCCTGGTTAGTACTTGGATGGGAGACCGCCTGGGAATACCAGGTGCTGTACTCTATTTTCATTTGGGGTAAAAAAAATGATCCTTTCTCCTGTTTAAAGTCCTCTGGTGCCAGGAGTAATTGCTTACGGCCACACCACTGCAAACACGCCCGATCTCGTCTGATCTCGGAAGCTAAGCACGGTCGGGCCTGGTTAGTACCTGAATGGGAGACCGCCTGGGAATACCAGGTGCTGTAAGGTATTTTCATTTGGGGTAAAAAAAATCATCCTTTCTCCTGTTTAAAGTCCTGTCTGGTGCCAGGAGCAATTGCTTACGGTCACACCACCGTGAACACGCCCGATCTCGTCTGATCTCGGAAGCTAAGCACGGGCGGGCCTGGTTAGTACTTGGATGGGAGACCGCCTGGGAATACCAGGTGCTGTAAGCTATTTTCATTCGGGGTAAAAAAAATGATCCTTTCTCCTGTTTAAAGTCCTGTCTGGTGCCAGGAGCAATTGCTTACGGCCACACCACTGCGAACACGCCCGATCTCGTCTGATCTCGGAAGCTAAGCACGGTCGGGCCTGGTTAGTACCTGGATGGGAGACCACCTGGGAATACCAGGTGCTGTAAGCTAGTTTCATTTGGGGTAAAAAAAATCATCCTTTCTCCTGTTAAAAGTCCTGTCTGGTGCCAGGAGCAATTGCTTACGGCCACACCACCGTGAACACGCCCGATCTCGTCTGATCTCGGAAGCTAAGCACGGTCGGGCCTGGTTAGTACTTGGATGGGAGACCTCCTGGGAATACCAGGTGCTGTAATCTATTTTCATTTGGGGTAAAAAAAATGATCCTTTCTCCTGTTTAAAGTCCTGTCTGGTGCCAGGAGTAATTGCTTACGGCCACACCACTGCAAACACGCCCGATCTCGTCTGATCTCGGAAGCTAAGCACGGTCGGGCCTGGTTAGTACTTGGATGGGAGACCTCCTGGGAATACCAGGTGCTGTAATCTATTTTCATTTGGGGTAAAAAAAATGATCCTTTCTCCTGTTTAAAGTCCTGTCTGGTGCCAGGAGTAATTGCTTACGGCCACACCACTGCAAACACGCCCGATCTCGTCTGATCTCGGAAGCTAAGCACGGTCGGGCCTGGTTAGTACCTGGATGGGAGACCGCCTGGGAATACCAGGTGCTGTAAGCTATTTTCATTTGGGGTAAAAAAAATCATCCTTTCTCCTGTTTAAAGTCATGTCTGGTGCCAGGAGCAATTGCTTACGGCCACACCCACGTGAACACGCCCGATCTCGTCTGATCTCGGAAGCTAAGCACGGTCGGGCCTGGTTAGTACCTGGATGGGAGACCGCCTGGGAATACAAGGTGCTGTAAGCTATTTTCATTTGGGGTAAAAAAAATGATCCTTTCTCCTGTTTAAAGTCCTGTCTGGTGCCAGGAGCAATTGCTTACGGCCACACCACTGCGAACACGCACGATCTCGACTGATCTCGGAAGCTAAGCACGGTCGGGCCTGGTTAGTACCTGGATGGGAGACCGCCTGGGAATACCAGGTGCTGTAAGCTATTTTCATTTGGGGTAAAAAAAATCATCCTTGCTCCTGTTTAAAGTCCTGTCTGGTGCCAGGAGCAATTGCTTACGGCCACACCACTGCGAATACGCCTGATCTCGTCTGATCTCGGAAGCTAAGCACGGTCGGGCCTGGTTAGTACTTGGATGGGAGACCGCCTGGGAATACCAGGTGCTGTAAGCTATTTTCATTTGGGGTAAAAAAAATGATCCTTTCTCCTGTTTAAAGTCCTGTCTTGTGCCAGGAGTAATTGCTTACGGCCACACCACTGCAAACACGCCCGATCTCGTCTGATCTCGGAAGCTAAGCACGGTCGGGCCTGGTTAGTACCTGGATGGGAGACCGCCTGGGAATACCAGGTGCTGTAAGTTATTTTCATTTGGGGTAAAAAAAATCATCCTTTCTCCTGTTTAAAGTCCTGTCTGGTGCCAGGAGCAATTGCTTACGGCCACACCACCGTGAACACGCCCGATCTCGTCTGATCTCGGAAGCTAAGCACGGTCGGGCCTGGTTAGTTCTTGGATGGGAGACCGCCTGGGAATACCAGGTGCTGTAAGCTATTTTCATTTTTGGGTAAAAAAAATTATCCTTTCTTCTGTTTAAAGTCCTGTCTGGCGCCAGGAGCAATTGCTTACGGCCACACCACCGCAAATACGCCCGATCTCGTCTGATCTCGGAAGCTAAGCACGGTCGGGCCTGGTTAGTACCTGGATGGGAGACTGCTTGGGAATACCAGGTGCTGTAAGCTATTTTCATTTGGGGTAAAAAAAATCATCCTTTCTCCTGTTTAAAGTCCTGTCTGGTGCCAGGAGCAATTGCTTACGGCCACACCACTGCGAACACGCACAATCTCGACTGATCTCGGAAGCTAAGGACGGTCGGGCCTGGTTAGTACCTGGATGGGAGACCGCCTGGGAATACCAGGTGCTGTAAGCTATTTTCATTTTTGGGTAAAAAAAATTATCCTTTCTTCTGTTTAAAGTCCTGTCTGGCGCCAGGAGCAATTGCTTACGGCCACACCACCGTGAACACGCCCGATCTCGTCTGATCTCGGAAGCTAAGCACGGTCGGGCCTGGTTAGTACTTGGATGGGAGACCTCCTGGGAATACCAGGTGCTGTAATCTATTTTCATTTGGGGTAAAAAAAATGATCCTTTCTCCTGTTTAAAGTCCTGTCTGGTGCCAGGAGTAATTGCTTACGGCCACACCACTGCAAACACGCCCGATCTCGTCTGATCTCGGAAGCTAAGCACGGTTGGGCCTGGTTAGTACCTGGATGGGAGACCGCCTGGGAATACCAGGTGCTGTAAGCTATTTTCATTTGGGGTAAAAAAAATCATCCTTTCTCCTGTTTAAAGTCCTGTCTGGTGCCAGGAGCAATTGCTTACGGCCACACCACCGTGAACACGCCCGATCTCGTCTGATCTCGGAAGCTAAGCACGGTCGGGCCTGGTTAGTACTTGGATGGGAGACCGCCTGGGAATACCAGGTGCTGTAAGCTATTTTCATTTGGGGTAAAAAAAATCATCCTTTCTCCTGTTAAAAGTCCTGTCTGGTGCCAGGAGCAATTGCTTACGGCCACACCACCGTGAACACGCCCGATCTCGTCTGATCTCGGAAGCTAAGCACGGTCGGGCCTGGTTAGTACTTGGATGGGAGACCTCCTGGGAATACCAGCTGCTGTAATCTATTTTAATTTGGGGTAAAAAAAATGATCCTTTCTCCTGTTTAAAGTCCTGTCTGGTGCCAGGAGCAATTGCTTACGGCCACACGACTGTGAACACGCCCGATCTCATCTGATCTCGGAAGCTAAGCACGGTCGGGCCTGGTTAGTACTTGGATGGGAGACCGCCTGGGAATACCAGGTGCTGTAATCTATTTTCATTTGGGGTAAAAAAAATGATCCTTTCTCCTGTTTAAAGTCCTGTCTGGTGCCAGGAGCTATTGCTTACGGCCACACCACTGCGAACACGCCCGATCTCATCTGATCTCGGAAGCTAAGCACGGTCGGGCCTGGTTATTACCTGGATGGGAGACCGCCTGGAAATACCAGGTGCTGTAAGCTATTTTCATTTGGGGTAAAAAAAATCATCCTTTCTCCTGTTTAAAGTCCTGTCTGGTGCCAGGAGTGATTGCTTACGGCCACACCACTGCGAACACGCCCGATCTCGTCTGATCTCGGAAGCTAAGTACGGTCGGGCCTGGTTAGTACTTGGATGGGAGACCGCCTGGGAATACCAGGTGCTGTAAGCTATTTTCAGTTGGGGTAAAAAAAATCATCCTTTCTCCTGTTTAAAGTCCTGTCTGGTGCCAGGAGCAATTGCTTACGGCCACACCACCGTGAACACGCCCGATCTCGTCTGATCTCGGAAGCTATGCACGGTCGGGCCTGGTTAGTACTTGGATGGGAGACCGCCTGGGAATACCAGGTGCTGTAAGCTATTTTCATTTGGGGTAAAAAAAATGATCCTTTCTCCTGTTTAAAGTCCTGTCTGGTGCCAGGAGTAATTGCTTACGGCCAAACCACTGCAAACACGCCCGATCTCGTCTGATCTCGGAAGCTAAGCACGGTCGGGCCTGGTTAGTACCTGGATGGGAGACCGCCTGGGAATACCAGGTGCTGTAAGCTATTATCATTTGGGGTAAAAAAAATCATCCTTTCTCCTGTTTAAAGTCCTGTCTGGTGCCAGGAGCAATTGCTTACGGCCACACCACCGTGAACACGCCCAATCTCGTCTGATCTCGGAAGCTATGCACGGTCGGGCCTGGTTAGTACTTGGATGGGAGACCGCCTGGGAATACCAGGTGCTGTAAGCTATTTTCATTTGGGGTAAAAAAAATGATCCTTTCTCCTGTTTAAAGTCCTGTCTGGTGCCAGGAGCAATTGCTTACGGCCACACCACTGCGAATACGCCTGATCTTGTCTGATCTCGGAAGCTAAGCACGGTCGGGCCTGGTTAGTACTTGGATGGGAGACCGCCTGGGAATACCAGTTGCTGTAAGCTATTTTCATTTGGGGTAAAAAAAATGATCCTTTCTTCTGTTTAAAGTCCTGTCTGGTGCCAGGAGAAATTGCTTACGGCCACACCACCGCGAATACGCCCGATCTCGTCTGATCTCGGAAGCTAAGCACGGTCGGGCCTGGTTAGTACCTGGATGGGAGACCGCTTGGGAATACCAGGTGCTGTAAGCTATTTTCATTTGGGGTAAAAAAAATCATCCTTTCTCCTGTTTAAAGTCCTGTCTGGTGCCAGGAGAAATTGCTTACGGCCACACCACCGTGAACACGCCCGATCTCGTCTGATCTCGGAAGCTAAGTACGGTCGGGCCTGGTTAGTACTTGGATGGGAGACCGCCTGGGAATACCAGGTGCTGTAATCTATTTTCATTTGGGGTAAAAAAAATGATCCATTCTCCTGTTTAAAGTCCTGTCTGGTGCCAGCATCAATTGCTTACGGCCACACCACTGCGAACACGCCCGATCTCATCTGATCTCGGAAGCTAAGCACGGTCGGGCCTGGTTAGTACCTGGATGGGAGACCGCCTGGGAATACCAGGTGCTGTAAGCTATTTTCATTTGGGGTAAAAAAAATCATCCTTTCTCCTGTTTAAAGTCCTGTCTGGTGCCAGGAGTAATTGCTTACGGCCACACCACTGCGAACACGCACGATCTCGTCTGATCTCGGAAGCTAAGCACGGTCGGGCCTGGTTAGTACCTGGATGGGAGACCGCCTGGGAATACCAGGTGCTGTAAGCTATTTTCAGTTGGGGTAAAAAAAATCATCCTTTCTCCTGTTTAAAGTCCTGTCTGGTGCCAGGAGCAATTGCTTATGGCCACACCACCGTGAACACGCCCGAACTCGTCTGATCTCGGAAGCTATGCACGGTCGGGCCTGGTTAGTACTTGGATGGGAGACCGCCTGGGAATACCAGGTGCTGTAAGCTATTTTCATTTGGGGTAAAAAAAATGATCCTTTCTCCTGTTTAAAGTCCTGTCTGGTGCCCGGAGCAATTGCTTACGGCCACACCACTGCGAACACGCCCGATCTCATCTGATCTCGGAAGCTAAGCACGGTCGGGCCTGGTTAGTACCTGGATGGGAGACCGCCTGGGATTACCAGGTGCTGTAAGCTATTTTCATTTGGGGTAAAAAAAATCATCCTTAATCGTGTTTAAAGTCCTGTCTGGTGCCAGGAGCAATTGCTTACGGCCACACCACCGTGAACACGCCCGATCTCGTCTGATCTCGGAAGCTAAGCACGGTCGGGCCTGGTTAGTACTTGGATGGGAGACCGCCTGGGAATACCAGGTGCTGTAAGCTATTTTCATTTTTGGGTAAAAAAAATTATCCTTTCTTCTGTTTAAAGTCCTGTCTGGCGCCAGGAGCAATTGCTTACGGCCACACCACTGCGAACACGCCCGATCTCATCTGATCTCGGAAGCTAAGCATGGTCGGGCCTGGTTAGTACCTGGATGGGAGACCGCCTGGGAATACCAGGTGCTGTAAGCTATTTTCATTTGGGGTAAAAAAAATGATCCTTTCTCCTGTTTAAAGTCCTGTCTGGTGCCAGGAGCAATTGCTTACGGCCACACCACTGCGAACACGCACAATCTCGACTGATCTCGGAAGCTAAGGACGGTCGGGCCTGGTTAGTACCTGGATGGGAGACCGCCTGGGAATACCAGGTGCTGTAAGCTATTTTCATTTGGGGTAAAAAAAATCATCCTTGCTCCTGTTTAAAGTCCTGTCTGTTGCCAGGAGCAATTGCTTACAGCCACACCACTGCGAATACGCCTGATCTCGTCTGATCTCGGACGCTAAGCACGGTCGGGCCTGGTTAGTACTTGGATGGGAGACCGCCTGGGAATACCAGGTGCTGTAATCTATTTTCATTTGGGGTAAAAAAAATGATCCTTTCTCCTGTTTAAAGTCCTGTCTGGTGCCAGGAGCAATTGCTTACGGCCACACCACCGCGAACACGCCCGATCTCATCTGATCTCGGAAGCTAAGCACAGTCGGGCCTGGTTAGTACCTGGATGGGAGACCGCCTGGGAATACCAGGTGCTGTAAGCTATCTTCATTTGGGGTAAAAAAAATCATCCTTTCTCCTGTTTAAAGTCATGTCTGGTGCCAGGAGCAATTGCTTACGGCCACACCACCGTGAACACGCCCGATCTCGTCTGATCTCGGAAGCTAAGCACGGTCGGGCCTGGTTAGTACTTGGATGGGAGACCGCCTGGGAATACCAGGTGCTGTACTCTATTTTCATTTGGGGTAAAAAAAATGATCCTTTCTCCTGTTTAAAGTCCTCTGGTGCCAGGAGTAATTGCTTACGGCCACACCACTGCAAACACGCCCGATCTCGTCTGATCTCGGAAGCTAAGCACGGTCGGGCCTGGTTAGTACCTGAATGGGAGACCGCCTGGGAATACCAGGTGCTGTAAGGTATTTTCATTTGGGGTAAAAAAAATCATCCTTTCTCCTGTTTAAAGTCCTGTCTGGTGCCAGGAGCAATTGCTTACGGTCACACCACCGTGAACACGCCCGATCTCGTCTGATCTCGGAAGCTAAGCACGGGCGGGCCTGGTTAGTACTTGGATGGGAGACCGCCTGGGAATACCAGGTGCTGTAAGCTATTTTCATTCGGGGTAAAAAAAATGATCCTTTCTCCTGTTTAAAGTCCTGTCTGGTGCCAGGAGCAATTGCTTACGGCCACACCACTGCGAACACGCCCGATCTCGTCTGATCTCGGAAGCTAAGCACGGTCGGGCCTGGTTAGTACCTGGATGGGAGACCACCTGGGAATACCAGGTGCTGTAAGCTAGTTTCATTTGGGGTAAAAAAAATCATCCTTTCTCCTGTTAAAAGTCCTGTCTGGTGCCAGGAGCAATTGCTTACGGCCACACCACCGTGAACACGCCCGATCTCGTCTGATCTCGGAAGCTAAGCACGGTCGGGCCTGGTTAGTACTTGGATGGGAGACCTCCTGGGAATACCAGGTGCTGTAATCTATTTTCATTTGGGGTAAAAAAAATGATCCTTTCTCCTGTTTAAAGTCCTGTCTGGTGCCAGGAGTAATTGCTTACGGCCACACCACTGCAAACACGCCCGATCTCGTCTGATCTCGGAAGCTAAGCACGGTCGGGCCTGGTTAGTACCTGGATGGGAGACCGCCTGGGAATACCAGGTGCTGTAAGCTATTTTCATTTGGGGTAAAAAAAATCATCCTTTCTCCTGTTTAAAGTCATGTCTGGTGCCAGGAGCAATTGCTTACGGCCACACCCACGTGAACACGCCCGATCTCGTCTGATCTCGGAAGCTAAGCACGGTCGGGCCTGGTTAGTACCTGGATGGGAGACCGCCTGGGAATACAAGGTGCTGTAAGCTATTTTCATTTGGGGTAAAAAAAATGATCCTTTCTCCTGTTTAAAGTCCTGTCTGGTGCCAGGAGCAATTGCTTACGGCCACACCACTGCGAACACGCACGATCTCGACTGATCTCGGAAGCTAAGCACGGTCGGGCCTGGTTAGTACCTGGATGGGAGACCGCCTGGGAATACCAGGTGCTGTAAGCTATTTTCATTTGGGGTAAAAAAAATCATCCTTGCTCCTGTTTAAAGTCCTGTCTGGTGCCAGGAGCAATTGCTTACGGCCACACCACTGCGAATACGCCTGATCTCGTCTGATCTCGGAAGCTAAGCACGGTCGGGCCTGGTTAGTACTTGGATGGGAGACCGCCTGGGAATACCAGGTGCTGTAAGCTATTTTCATTTGGGGTAAAAAAAATGATCCTTTCTCCTGTTTAAAGTCCTGTCTTGTGCCAGGAGTAATTGCTTACGGCCACACCACTGCAAACACGCCCGATCTCGTCTGATCTCGGAAGCTAAGCACGGTCGGGCCTGGTTAGTACCTGGATGGGAGACCGCCTGGGAATACCAGGTGCTGTAAGTTATTTTCATTTGGGGTAAAAAAAATCATCCTTTCTCCTGTTTAAAGTCCTGTCTGGTGCCAGGAGCAATTGCTTACGGCCACACCACCGTGAACACGCCCGATCTCGTCTGATCTCGGAAGCTAAGCACGGTCGGGCCTGGTTAGTTCTTGGATGGGAGACCGCCTGGGAATACCAGGTGCTGTAAGCTATTTTCATTTTTGGGTAAAAAAAATTATCCTTTCTTCTGTTTAAAGTCCTGTCTGGCGCCAGGAGCAATTGCTTACGGCCACACCACCGCAAATACGCCCGATCTCGTCTGATCTCGGAAGCTAAGCACGGTCGGGCCTGGTTAGTACCTGGATGGGAGACTGCTTGGGAATACCAGGTGCTGTAAGCTATTTTCATTTGGGGTAAAAAAAATCATCCTTTCTCCTGTTTAAAGTCCTGTCTGGTGCCAGGAGCAATTGCTTACGGCCACACCACTGCGAACACGCACAATCTCGACTGATCTCGGAAGCTAAGGACGGTCGGGCCTGGTTAGTACCTGGATGGGAGACCGCCTGGGAATACCAGGTGCTGTAAGCTATTTTCATTTTTGGGTAAAAAAAATTATCCTTTCTTCTGTTTAAAGTCCTGTCTGGCGCCAGGAGCAATTGCTTACGGCCACACCACCGTGAACACGCCCGATCTCGTCTGATCTCGGAAGCTAAGCACGGTCGGGCCTGGTTAGTACTTGGATGGGAGACCTCCTGGGAATACCAGGTGCTGTAATCTATTTTCATTTGGGGTAAAAAAAATGATCCTTTCTCCTGTTTAAAGTCCTGTCTGGTGCCAGGAGTAATTGCTTACGGCCACACCACTGCAAACACGCCCGATCTCGTCTGATCTCGGAAGCTAAGCACGGTTGGGCCTGGTTAGTACCTGGATGGGAGACCGCCTGGGAATACCAGGTGCTGTAAGCTATTTTCATTTGGGGTAAAAAAAATCATCCTTTCTCCTGTTTAAAGTCCTGTCTGGTGCCAGGAGCAATTGCTTACGGCCACACCACCGTGAACACGCCCGATCTCGTCTGATCTCGGAAGCTAAGCACGGTCGGGCCTGGTTAGTACTTGGATGGGAGACCGCCTGGGAATACCAGGTGCTGTAAGCTATTTTCATTTGGGGTAAAAAAAATCATCCTTTCTCCTGTTAAAAGTCCTGTCTGGTGCCAGGAGCAATTGCTTACGGCCACACCACCGTGAACACGCCCGATCTCGTCTGATCTCGGAAGCTAAGCACGGTCGGGCCTGGTTAGTACTTGGATGGGAGACCTCCTGGGAATACCAGCTGCTGTAATCTATTTTAATTTGGGGTAAAAAAAATGATCCTTTCTCCTGTTTAAAGTCCTGTCTGGTGCCAGGAGCAATTGCTTACGGCCACACGACTGTGAACACGCCCGATCTCATCTGATCTCGGAAGCTAAGCACGGTCGGGCCTGGTTAGTACTTGGATGGGAGACCGCCTGGGAATACCAGGTGCTGTAATCTATTTTCATTTGGGGTAAAAAAAATGATCCTTTCTCCTGTTTAAAGTCCTGTCTGGTGCCAGGAGCTATTGCTTACGGCCACACCACTGCGAACACGCCCGATCTCATCTGATCTCGGAAGCTA
>NC_140271.1:26456882-26461882 GCF_964030765.1 Micromesistius poutassou
GTAATCTATTTTCATTTGGGGTAAAAAAAATGATCCTTTCTCCTGTTTAAAGTCCTGTCTGGTGCCAGGAGCAATTGCTTACGGCCACACCACCGTGAACACGCCCGATCTCGTCTGATCTCGGAAGCTAAGCACGGTCGGGCCTGGTTAGTACTTGGATGGTAGACCGCCTGGGAATACCAGGTGCTGTACTCTATTTTTATTTGGGGTAAAAAAAATGATCCTTTCTCCTGTTTAAAGTCCTGTCTGGTGCCAGGAGCAATTGCTTACGGCCACACCACTGCGAACACGCCCGATCTCGTCTGATCTCGGAAGCTAAGCACGGTCGGGCCTGGTTAGTACCTGGATGGGAGACCGCCTGGGAATACCAGGTGCTGTAAGCTATTTTCATTTGGGGTAAAAAAAATGATCCTTTCTCCTGTTTAAAGTCCTGTCTGGTGCCAGGAGCAATTGCTTACGGCCACACCACCGCGAACACGCCCGATCTTGTCTGATCTCGGAAAGTAAGCACGGTCGGGCCTGGTTAGTACCTGGATGGGAGACCGCCTGGGAATACCAGGTGCTGTAAGCTATTTTCATTTGGGGTAAAAAAAATCATCCTTTCTCCTGTTTAAAGTCCTGTCTGGTGCCAGGAGCAATTGCTTACGGCCACACCACCGTGAACACGCCCGATCTCGTCTGATCTCGGAAGCTAAGCACGGTCGGGCCTGGTTAGTACTTGGATGGGAGACCGCCTGGGAATACCAGGTGCTGTAAGCTATTTTCATTTGGGGTAAAAAAAAATGATCCTTTCTCCTGTTTAAAGTCCTGTCTGGTGCCAGGAGCAATTGCTTACGGCCACACCACTGCGAATACGCCTGATCTCGTCTGATCTCGGAAGCTAAGCACGGTCGGGCCTGGTTAGTACTTGGATGGGAGACCGCCTGGGAATACCAGGTGCTGTAAGGTATTTTCATTTGGGGTAAAAAAAATCATCCTTTCTCCTGTTTAAAGTCCTGTCTGGTGCCAGGAGCAATTGCTTACGGCCACACCACCGTGAACACGCCCGATCTCGTCTGCTCTCGGAAGCTAAGCATGGTCGGGCCTGGTTAGTACTTGGATGGGAGACCGCCTGGGAATACCAGGTGCTGTAAGCTATTTTCATTTGGGGTAAAAAAAATGATCCTTTCTCCTGTTTAAAGTCCTCTCTGGTGCCAGGAGCAATTGCTTACGGCCACACCACTGCGAACACGCCCGATCTCGTCTGATCTCGGAAGGTAAGCACGGTCGGGCCTGGTTAGTACCTGGATGGGAGACCGCCTGGGAATACCAGGTGCTGTAAGCTATTTTCATTTGGGGTAAAAAAAATCATCCTTTCTCCTGTTTAAAGTCCTGTCTGGTGCCATGAGCAATTGCTTACGGCCACACCACCGTGAACACGCCCGATCTCGTCTGATCTCGGAAGCTAAGCACGGTCGGGCCTGGTTAGTACTTGGATGGGAGACCGCCTGGGAATACCAGGTGCTCTAAGCTATTTTCATTTGGGGTAAAAAAAATGATCCTTTCTCCTGTTTAAAGTCCTGTCTGGTGCCAGGAGCAATTGCTTACGGCCACACCACCGTGAATACGCCTGATCTCGTCTGATCTCGGAAGCTAAGCACAGTCGGGCCTGGTTAGTACTTGGATGGGAGACCGCCTGGGAATACCAGGTGCTGTAATCTATTTTCATTTGGGGTAAAAAAAAATGATCCTTTCTCCTGTTTAAAGTCCTGTCTGGTGCCAGGAGCAATTGCTTACGGCCACACCACCGTGAACACGCCCGATCTCGTCTGATCTCGGAAGCTAAGCACGGTCGGGCCTGGTTAGTACTTGGATGGTAGACCGCCTGGGAATACCAGGTGCTGTAATCTATTTTTATTTGGGGTAAAAAAAATGATCCTTTCTCCTGTTTAAAGTCCTGTCTGGTGCCAGGAGCAATTGCTTACGGCCACACCACCGTGAACACGCCCGATCTCGTCTGATCCCGGAAGCTAAGCACGGTCGGGCCTGGTTAGTACTTGGATGGGAGACCGCCTGGGAATACCAGGTGCTGTAAGCTATTTTCATTTGGGGTAAAAAAAATGATCCTTTCTCCTGTTTAAAGTCCTGTCTGGTGCCAGGAGCAATTGCTTACGGCCACACCACTGCGAATACGCCTGATCTCGTCTGATCTCGGAAGCTAAGCACGGTCGGGCCTGGTTAGTACTTGGATGGGAGACCGCCTGGGAATTACAGGTTCTGTAAGGTATTTTCATTTGGGGTAAAAAAAATCATCCTTTCTCCTGTTTAAAGTCCTGTCTGGTGCCAGGAGCAATTGCTTACGGCCACACCACCGTGAACACGCCCGATCTCGTCTGCTCTCGGAAGCTAAGCATGGTCGGGCCTGGTTAGTACTTGGATGGGAGACCGCCTGGGAATACCAGGTGCTGTAAGCTATTTTCATTTGGGGTAAAAAAAATGATCCTTTCTCCTGTTTAAAGTCCTGTCTGGTGCCAGGAGCAATTGCTTACGGCCACACCACTGCGATCACGCCCGATCTCGTCTGATCTCGGAAGGTAAGCACGGTCGGGCCTGGTTAGTACCTGGATGGGAGACCGCCTGGGAATACCAGGTGCTGTAAGCTATTTTCATTTGGGGTAAAAAAAATCATCCTTTCTCCTGTTTAAAGTCCTGTCTGGTGCCAGGAGCAATTGCTTACGGCCACACCACCGTGAACACGCCCGATCTCGTCTGATCTCGGAAGCTAAGCACGGTCGGGCCTGGATAGTACTTGGATGGTAGACCGCCTGGGAATACCAGGTGCTGTAATCTATTTTTATTTGGGGTAAAAAAAATGATCCTTTCTCCTGTTTAAAGTCCTGTCTGGTGCCAGGAGCAATTGCTTACGGCCACACCACTGCGAACACGCCCGATCTCGTCTGATCTCGGAAGCTAAGCACGGTCGGGCCTGGTTAGTACCTGGATGGGAGACCGCCTGGGAATACCAGGTGCTGTAAGCTATTTTCATTTGGGGTAAAAAAAATGATCCTTTCTCCTGTTTAAAGTCCTGTCTGGTGCCAGGAGCAATTGCTTACGGCCACACCACTGCGAACACGCCCGATCTCATCTGATCTCGGAAGCTAAGCACGGTCGGGCCTGGTTAGTACCTGGATGGGAGACCGCCTGGGAATACCAGGTGCTGTAAGCTATTTTCATTTGGGGTAAAAAAAATGATCCTTTCTCCTGTTTAAAGTCCTGTCTGGTGCCAGGAGCAATTGCTTACGGCCACACCACTGCGAACACGCCCGATCTCATCTGATCTCGGAAGCTAAGCACGGGCGGGCCTGGTTAGTACCTGGATGGGAGACTGCGTGGGAATACCAGGTGCTGTAAGCTATTTTCATTTGGGGTAAAAAAAATCATCCTTTCTCCTGTTAAAAGTCCTGTCTGGTGCCAGGAGCAATTGCTTACGGCCACACCACCGTGAACACGCCCGATCTCGTCTGATCTCGGAAGCTAAGCACGGTCGGGCCTGGTTAGTACCTGGATGGGAGACCGCCTGGGAATACCAGGTGCTGTAAGCTATTTTCATTTGGTGTAAAAAAAATCATCCTTTCTCCTGTTTAAAGTCCTGTCTGGTGCCAGGAGCAATTGCTTACGGCCACACCACCGTGAACTCGTCTGATCTCGGAAGCTAAGCACGGTCGGGGCTGGTTAGTACTTGGATGGGAGACCGCCTGGGAATACCAGGTGCTGTAATCTATTTTCATTTGGGGTAAAAAAAAATGATCCTTTCTCCTGTTTAAAGTCCTGTCTGGTGCCAGGAGCTATTGCTTACGGCCACACCACTGTGAACACGCCCGATCTCATCTGATCTCGGAAGCTAATCACGGTCGGGCCTGGTTAGTACCTGGATGGGAGACCGCCTGGGAATACCAGGTGCTGTAAGCTATTTTCATTTGGGGTAAAAAAAATCATCCTTTCTCCTGTTTAAAGTCCTGTCTGGTGCCAGGAGCAATTGCTTACGGCCACACCACCGTGAACACGCCCGATCTCGTCTGATCTCGGAAGCTAAGCACGGTCGGGCCTGGTCGGGCCTGGTTAGTACTTGGATGGTAGACCGCCTGGGAATACCAGGTGCTGTAATCTATTTTTATTTGGGGTAAAAAAAATGATCCTTTCTCCTGTTTAAAGTCCTGTCTGGTGCCAGGAGCAATTGCTTACGGCCACACCACCGTGAACACGCCCGATCTCGTCTGATCTCGGAAGCTAAGCACGGTCGGGCCTGGTTAGTACTTGGATGGGAGACCGCCTGGGAATACCAGGTGCTGTAAGCTATTTGCATTTGGGGTAAAAAAAATGATCCTTTCTCCTGTTTAAAGTCCTGTCTGGTGCCAGGAGCAATTGCTTACGGCCACACCACTGCGAATACGCCCGATCTCGTCTGATCTCGGAAGCTAAGCACGGTCGGGCCTGGTTAGTACCTGGATGGGAGACCGCCTGGGATTACTAGGTGCTGTAAGCTATTTTCATTTGGGGTAAAAAAAATCATCCTTTCTCCTGTTTAAAGTCCTGTCTGGTGCCAGGAGCAATTGCTTACGGCCACACCACCGTGAACACGCCCGATCTCGTCTGATCTCGGAAGCTAAGCACGGTCGGGCCTGGTTAGTACTTGGATGGGAGACCGCCTGGGAATACCAGGTGCTGTAATCTATTTTCATTTGGGGTAAAAAAAATGATCCTTTCTCCTGTTTAAAGTCCTGTCTGGTGCCAGGAGCAATTGCTTACGGCCACACCACCGTGAACACGACCGATCTCGTCTGATCTCGGAAGCTAAGCACGGTCGGGCCTGGTTAGTACTTGGATGGGAGACCGCCTGGGAATACCAGGTGCTCTAAGCTATTTTCATTTGGGGTAAAAAAAATCATCCTTTCTCCTGTTTAAAGTCCTGTCTGGTGCCAGGAGCAATTGCTTACGGCCACACCACTGCGAATACGCCCGAT
>NC_140271.1:26474382-26479382 GCF_964030765.1 Micromesistius poutassou
GTGCCAGGAGCAATTGCTTACGGCCACACCACCGTGAACACGCCCGATCTCGTCTGATCTCGGAAGCTAAGCACGGTCGGGCCTGGTTAGTACCTGGATGGGAGACCGCCTGGGAATACCAGGTGCTGTAAGCTATTTTCATTTGGGGTGAAAAAAAATCATCCTTTCTCCTGTTTAAAGTCCTGTCTGGTGCCAGGAGCAATTGCTTACGGCCACACCACCGTGAACACGCCCGATCTCGTCTGATCTCGGAAGCTAAGCACGGTCGGGCCTGGTTAGTACTTAGATGGGAGACGGGCTGGGAATACCAGGTGCTGTAATCTATTTTCATTTGGGGTAAAAAAAAATGATCCTTTCTCCTGTTTAAAGTCCTGTCTGGTGCCAGGAGTAATTGTTTACGGCCACACCACTGCAAACACGCCCAATCTCGTCTGATCTCGGAAGCTAAGCACGGTCGGGCCTGGTTAGTACTTGGATGGGAGACCGCCTGGGAATACCAGGTGCTGTAAGCTATTTTCATTTGGGGTAAAAAAAATCATCCTTTCTCCTGTTTAAAGTCCTGTCTGGTGCCAGGAGCAATTGCTTACGGCCACACCACCGTGAACATGCCCGATCTCGTCTGATCTCGGAAGCTAAGCACGGTCGGGCCTGGTTAGTACTTGGATGGTAGACCGCCTGGGAATACCAGGTGCTGTAATCTATTTTTATTTGGGGTAAAAAAAATGATCCTTTCTCCTGTTTAAAGTCCTGTCTGGTGCCAGGAGCAATTGTTTACGGCCACACCACTGCAAACACGCCCAATCTCGTCTGATCTCGGAAGCTAAGCACGGTCGGGCCTGGTTAGTACTTGGATGGGAGACCGACTGGGAATACCAGGTGCTGTAAGCTATTTTCATTTGGGGTAAAAAAAATGATCCTTTCTCCTGTTTAAAGTCCTGTCTGGTGCCAGGAGCAATTGCTTACGGCCACACCACCGTGAACACGCCCGATCTCGTCTGATCTCGGAAGCTAAGCACGGTCGGGCCTGGTTAGTACTTGGATGGGAGACCGCCTGGGAATACCAGGTGCTGTAAGCTATTTTCATTTGGGGTAAAAAAAATCATCCTTTCTCCTGTTTAAAGTCCTGTCTGGTGCCAGGAGCAATTGCTTACGGCCACACCACCGTGAACACGCCCGATCTCGTCTGATCTCGGAAGCTGAGCACGGTCGGGCCTGGTTAGTACTTGGGTGGGAGACCGCCTGGGAATACCAGGTGCTGTAATCTATTTTCATTTGGGGTAAAAAAAATGATCCTTTCTCCTGTTTAAAGTCCTGTCTGGTGCCAGGAGCAATTGCTTACGGCCACACCACTGCGAATACGCCCGATCTCGTCTGATCTCGGAAGCTAAGCACGGTCGGGCCTGGTTAGTACCTGGATGGGAGACCGCCTGGGAATACTAGGTGCTGTAAGCTATTTTCATTTGGGGTAAAATAAATCATCCTTTCTCCTGTTTAAAGTCCTGTCTGGTGCCATGAGCAATTGCTTACGGCCACACCACCGTGAACACACCCGATCTCGTCTGATCTCGGAAGCTAAGCACGGTCGTGCCTGGTTAGTACTTGGATGGTAGACCGCCTGGGAATACCAGGTGCTGTAATCTATTTTTATTTGGGGTAAAAAAAATGATCCTTTCTCCTGTTTAAAGTCCTGTCTGGTGCCAGGAGCAATTGCTTACGGCCACACCACTGAGAACACGCCCGATCTCGTCTGATCTCGGAAGCTAAGCACGGTCGGGCCTGGTTAGTACCTGGATGGGAGACCGCCTGGGAATACCAGGTGCTGTAATCTATTTTTATTTGGGGTAAAAAAAATGATCCTTTCTCCTGTTTAAAGTCCTGTCTGGTGCCAGGAGCAATTGCTTCCGGCCACACCACTGCGAACACGCCCGATCTCGTCTGATCTCGGAAGCTAAGCACGGTCGGGCCTGGTTAGTACTTGGATGGGAGACCGCCTGGGAATACCAGGTGCTGTAAGCTATTTTCATTTGGGGTAAAAAAAATGATCCTTTCTCCTGTTTAAAGTCCTGTCTGGTGCCAGGAGCAATTGCTTACGGCCACACCACCGTGAACACGCCCGATCTCGTCTGATCTCGGAAGCTAAGCACGGTCGGGCCTGGTTAGTACTTGGATGGGAGACCGCCTGGGAATTCCAGGTGCTGTAAGCTATTTTCATTTGGGGTAAAAAAAATCATCCTTTCTCCTGTTTAAAGTCCTGTCTGGTGCCAGGAGCAATTGCTTACGGCCACACCACCGTGAACACGCCCGATCTCGTCTGATCTCGGAAGCTGAGCACGGTCGGGCCTGGTTAGTACTTGGGTGGGAGACCGCCTGGGAATACCAGGTGCTGTAATCTATTTTCATTTGGGGTAAAAAAAATGATCCTTTCTCCTGTTTAAAGTCCTGTCTGGTGCAAGGTGCAATTGCTTACGGCCACACCACTGCGAACACGCCCGATCTCGTCTGATCTCGGAAGCTAAGCACGGTCGGGCCTGGTTAGTACATGGATGGGAGACCGCCTGGGAATACCAGGTGCTGTAAGCTATTTTCATTTGGGGTAAAAAAAATGATCCTTTCTCCTGTTTAAAGTCCTGTCTGGTGCCAGGAGCAATTGCTTACGGCCACACCACCGTGAACACGCCCGATCTCGTCTGATCTCGGAAGCTAAGCACGTTCGGGCCTGGTTAGTACTTGGATGGGAGACCGCCTGGGAATACCAGGTGCTGTAAGCTATTTTCATTTGGGGTAAAAAAAATCATCCTTTCTCCTGTTTAAAGTCCTGTCTGGTGCCAGGAGCAATTGCTTACGGCCACACCACCGTGAACACGCCCGATCTCGTCTGATCTCGGAAGCTGAGCACGGTCGGGCCTGGTTAGTACTTGGGTGGGAGACCGCCTGGGAATACCAGGTGCTGTAATCTATTTTCATTTGGGGTAAAAAAAATGATCCTTTCTAATGTTTAAAGTCCTGTCTGGTGCCAGGAGCAATTATTTATGTCCACACCACTGCGAACACCCCCGATCTCGACTGTTCTTGGAAGCTAAGCACGGTCGGGCCTGGTTAGTACCAGGATGGGAGACCGCCTGGGAATACCAGGTGCTGTAAGCTATTTTCATTTGGGGTAAAAAAAATCATCCTTTCTCCTGTTTAAAGTCCTTTCTGGTGCCAGGAGCAATTGCTTACGGCCACACCACCGTGAACACGCCCGATCTCGTCTGATCTCGGAAGCTAAGCACGGTCGGGCCTGGTTAGTACTTGGATGGGAGACCGTCTGGGAATACCAGGTGCTGTAATCTATTTTCATTTGGGGTAAAAAAAATGATCCTTTCTCCTGTTTAAAGTCCTGTCTGGTGCCAGGAGCAATTGCTTACGGCCACACCACTGCGAACACGCCCGATCTCGTCTGATCTCGGAAGCTAAGCACGGTCGGGCCTGGTTAGTACTTGGATGGGAGACCGCCTGGGAATACCCGGTGCTGTAAGCTATTTTCATTTGGGGTAAAAAAAATGATCCTTTCTCCTGTTTAAAGTCCTGTCTGGTGCCAGGAGCAATTGCTTACGGCCACACCACCGTGAACACGCCCGATCTCGTCTGATCTCGGAAGCTAAGCACGGTCGGGCCTGGTTAGTACTTGGATGGGAGACCGCCTGGGAATACCAGGTGCTGCAATCTATTTTTATTTGGGGTAAAAAAAATGATCCTTTCTCCTGTTTAAAGTCCTGTCTGGTGCCAGGAACATTTGCTTACGGCCACACCACTGCGAACACGCCCGATCTCGTCTGATCTCGGAAGCTAAGCACGGTCGGGCCTGGTTAGTACTTGGATGGGAGACCGCCTGGGAATACCAGGTGCTGTAATCTATCTTCATTTGGGGTAAAAAAAATGATCCTTTCTCCTGTTTAAAGTCCTGTCTGGTGCCACGAGCTATTGCTTACGGCCACACCACTGCAAAAACGCCCGATCTCGTCTGATCTCGGAAGCTAAGCAAGGTCGGGCCTGGTTAGTACCTGGATGGGAGACCGCCTGGGAATACCAGGTGCTGCAATCTATTTTCATTTGGGGTAAAAAAAATCATCCTTTCTCCTGTTTAAAGTCCTGTCTGGTGCCAGGAGCAATTGCTTACGGCTACACCACTGCGAACACGCCCGATCTCGTCTGATCTCGTAAGCTAAGCACGGTCGGGGCTGGTTAGTACCTGGATGGGAGACCACCTGGGAATACCAGGTGCTGTAAGCTATTTTCATTTGGGGTAAAAAAAATCATCCTTTCTCCTGTTTAAAGTCCTGTCTGGTGCCAGGAGCAATTGCTTACGGCCACACCAACGTGAACACGCCCGATCTCGTCTGATCTCGAAAGCAAAGCACGGTCGGGCCTGGTTAGTACTTGGATGGGAGACCGCCTGGGAATACCAGGTGCTGTAATATATTTTCATTTGGGGTAAAAAAAATGATCCTTTCTCATGTTTAAAGTCCTGTCTGGTGCCAGGAGCAATTACTTATGTCCACACCACTGCGAACACCCCCGATCTCGACTGTTCTCGGAAGCTAAGCACGGTCGGGCCTGGTTAGTACCAGGATGGGAGACCGCCTGGGAATACCAGGTGCTGTAAGCTATTTTCATTTGGGGTAAAAAAAATCATCCTTTCTCCTGTTTAAAGTCCTTTCTGGTGCCAGGAGCAATTGCTTACGGCCACACCACCGTGAACACGCCCGATCTCGTCTGATCTCGGAAGCTAAGCACGGTCGGGCCTGGTTAGTACTTGGATGGGAGACCGCCTGGGAATACCAGGTGCTGTCATCTATTTTCATTTGGGGTAAAAAAAATGATCCTTTCTCCCGTTTAAAGTCCTGTCTGGTGCCAGGAGCAATTGCTTACGGCTACACCACTGCGAAAACGCCCGATCTCGTCTGATCTCGGAAGCTAAGCACGGTCGGACCTGGTTAGTACTTGGATGGGAGACCGCC
>NC_140271.1:26484382-26496882 GCF_964030765.1 Micromesistius poutassou
TGATCTCGGAAGCTAAGCACGGTCGGGCCTGGTTAGTATTTGGATGGGAGACCGCCTGGGAATACCAGGTGCTGTAAGCTATTTTCATTTGGGGTAAAAAAAATCATCCTTTCTCCTGTTAAAAGTCCTGTCTGGTGCCAGGAGCAATTGCTTACGGCCACACCACCGTGAACACGCCCGATCTCGTCTGATCTCGGAAGCTAAGCACGGTCGGGCCTGGTTAGTACCTGGATGGGAGACCGCCTGGGAATACCAGGTGCTGTAAGCTATTTTCATTTGGGGTGAAAAAAAATCATCCTTTCTCCTGTTTAAAGTCCTGTCTGGTGCCAGGAGCAATTGCTTACGGCCACACCACCGTGAACACGCCCGATCTCGTCTGATCTCGGAAGCTAAGCACGGTCGGGCCTGGTTAGTACTTAGATGGGAGACGGGCTGGGAATACCAGGTGCTGTAATCTATTTTCATTTGGGGTAAAAAAAATGATCCTTTCTCCTGTTTAAAGTCCTGTCTGGTGCCAGGAGTAATTGTTTACGGCCACACCACTGCAAACACGCCCAATCTCGTCTGATCTCGGAAGCTAAGCACGGTCGGGCCTGGTTAGTACTTGGATGGGAGACCGCCTGGGAATACCAGGTGCTGTAAGCTATTTTCATTTGGGGTAAAAAAAATCATCCTTTCTCCTGTTTAAAGTCCTGTCTGGTGCCAGGAGCAATTGCTTACGGCCACACCACCGTGAACATGCCCGATCTCGTCTGATCTCGGAAGCTAAGCACGGTCGGGCCTGGTTAGTACTTGGATGGTAGACCGCCTGGGAATACCAGGTGCTGTAATCTATTTTTATTTGGGGTAAAAAAAATGATCCTTTCTCCTGTTTAAAGTCCTGTCTGGTGCCAGGAGCAATTGCTTACGGCCACACCACTGCGAACACGCCCGATCTCGTCTGATCTCGGAAGCTAAGCACGGTCGGGCCTTGTTAGTACTTGGATGGGAGACCGACTGGGAATACCAGGTGCTGTAAGCTATTTTCATTTGGGGTAAAAAAAATGATCCTTTCTCCTGTTTAAAGTCCTGTCTGGTGCCAGGAGCAATTGCTTACGGCCACACCACCGTGAACACGCCCGATCTCGTCTGATCTCGGAAGCTAAGCACGGTCGGGCCTGGTTAGTACTTGGATGGGAGACCGCCTGGGAATACCAGGTGCTGTAAGCTATTTTCATTTGGGGTAAAAAAAATCATCCTTTCTCCTGTTTAAAGTCCTGTCTGGTGCCAGGAGCAATTGCTTACGGCCACACCACCGTGAACACGCCCGATCTCGTCTGATCTCGGAAGCTGAGCACGGTCGGGCCTGGTTAGTACTTGGGTGGGAGACCGCCTGGGAATACCAGGTGCTGTAATCTATTTTCATTTGGGGTAAAAAAAATGATCCTTTCTCCTGTTTAAAGTCCTGTCTGGTGCCAGGAGCAATTGCTTACGGCCACACCACTGCGAATACGCCCGATCTCGTCTGATCTCGGAAGCTAAGCACGGTCGGGCCTGGTTAGTACCTGGATGGGAGACCGCCTGGGAATACTAGGTGCTGTAAGCTATTTTCATTTGGGGTAAAATAAATCATCCTTTCTCCTGTTTAAAGTCCTGTCTGGTGCCATGAGCAATTGCTTACGGCCACACCACCGTGAACACACCCGATCTCGTCTGATCTCGGAAGCTAAGCACGGTCGTGCCTGGTTAGTACTTGGATGGTAGACCGCCTGGGAATACCAGGTGCTGTAATCTATTTTTATTTGGGGTAAAAAAAATGATCCTTTCTCCTGTTTAAAGTCCTGTCTGGTGCCAGGAGCAATTGCTTACGGCCACACCACTGAGAACACGCCCGATCTCGTCTGATCTCGGAAGCTAAGCACGGTCGGGACTGGTTAGTACCTGGATGGGAGACCGCCTGGGAATACCAGGTGCTGTAATCTATTTTTATTTGGGGTAAAAAAAATGATCCTTTCTCCTGTTTAAAGTCCTGTCTGGTGCCAGGAGCAATTGCTTCCGGCCACACCACTGCGAACACGCCCGATCTCGTCTGATCTCGGAAGCTAAGCACGGTCGGGCCTGGTTAGTACTTGGATGGGAGACCGCCTGGGAATACCAGGTGCTGTAAGCTATTTTCATTTGGGGTAAAAAAAATGATCCTTTCTCCTGTTTAAAGTCCTGTCTGGTGCCAGGAGCAATTGCTTACGGCCACACCACCGTGAACACGCCCGATCTCGTCTGATCTCGGAAGCTAAGCACGGTCGGGCCTGGTTAGTACTTGGATGGGAGACCGCCTGGGAATTCCAGGTGCTGTAAGCTATTTTCATTTGGGGTAAAAAAAATCATCCTTTCTCCTGTTTAAAGTCCTGTCTGGTGCCAGGAGCAATTGCTTACGGCCACACCACCGTGAACACGCCCGATCTCGTCTGATCTCGGAAGCTGAGCACGGTCGGGCCTGGTTAGTACTTGGGTGGGAGACCGCCTGGGAATACCAGGTGCTGTAATCTATTTTCATTTGGGGTAAAAAAAATGATCCTTTCTCATGTTTAAAGTCCTGTCTGGTGCCAGGAGCAATTATTTATGTCCACACCACTGCGAACACCCCCGATCTCGACTGTTCTCGGAAGCTAAGCACGGTCGGGCCTGGTTAGTACCAGGATGGGAGACCGCCTGGGAATACCAGGTGCTGTAAGCTATTTTCATTTGGGGTAAAAAAAATCATCCTTTCTCCTGTTTAAAGTCCTTTCTGGTGCCAGGAGCAATTGCTTACGGCCACACCACCGTGAACACGCCCGATCTCGTCTGATCTCGGAAGCTAAGCACGGTCGGGCCTGGTTAGTACTTGGATGGGAGACCGTCTGGGAATACCAGGTGCTGTAATCTATTTTCATTTGGGGTAAAAAAAATGATCCTTTCTCCTGTTTAAAGTCCTGTCTGGTGCCAGGAGCAATTGCTTACGGCCACACCACTGAGAACACGCCCGATCTCGTCTGATCTCGGAAGCTAAGCACGGTCGGGCCTGGTTAGTACCTGGATGGGAGACCGCCTGGGAATACCAGGTGCTGTAATCTATTTTTATTTGGGGTAAAAAAAATGATCCTTTCTCCTGTTTAAAGTCCTGTCTGGTGCCAGGAGCAATTGCTTACGGCCACACCACTGCGAACACGCCCGATCTCGTCTGATCTCGGAAGCTAAGCACGGTCGGGCCTGGTTAGTACCTGGATGGGAGGCTGCCTGGGAATACCAGGTGCTGTAAGCTATTTTCATTTGGGGTAAAAAAAATGATCCTTTCTCCTGTTTAAAGTCCTGTCTGGTGCCAGGAGTAATTGCTTACGGCCACACCACCGCGAACACGCCCGATCTCGTCTGATCTCGGAAGTTAAGCACGGTCGGGCCTGGTTAGTACCTGGTTGGGAGACCGTCTGGGAATACCAGGTGCTGTAAGCTATTTTCATTTGGGGTAAAAAAAATGATCCTTTCTCCTGTTTAAAGTCCTGTCTGGTGCGAGGAGCAATTGCTTACGGCCACACCACTGTGAACACGCCCGATCTCGTCTGATCTCGGAAGCTAAGCACGGACGGGCCTGGTTAGTACTTGGATGGGAGACCGCCTGGGAATACCAGGTGCTGTAATCTATTTTCATTTGGGGTAAAAAAAATGATCCTTTCTCCTGTTTAAAGTCCTGTCTGGTGCCAGGAGCAATTGCTTACGGCCACACCACTGCAAACACGCCTGATCTTGTCTGATCTCGGAAGGTTAGCACGGTCGGGCCTGGTTAGTACTTGGATGGGAGACCGCCTGGGAATACCAGGTGCTGTAATCTATTTTCATTTGGGGTAAAAAAAATGATCCTTTCTCCCGTTTAAAGTCCTGTCTGGTGCCAGGGGTAATTGCTTACGGCCACACCACCGTGAACACGCCCGATCTCGTCTGATCTCGGAAGCTAAGCACGGTCGGGCCTGGTTAGTACTTGGATGGGAGACCGCCTGGGAATACCAGGTGCTGTAATCTATTTTCATTTGGGGTAAAAAAAATGATCCTTTCTCCCGTTTAAAGTCCTGTCTGGTGCCAGGAGCAATTGCTGACGGCTACACCACTGCGAAAACGCCCGATCTCGTCTGATCTCGGAAGCTAAGCACGGTCGGGCCTGGTTAGGACCTGGATGGGAGACCGCCTGGGAACACCAGGTGCTGTAAGCTATTTTCATTTGGGGTAAAAAAAAATCATCCTTTCTCCTGTTTAAAGTCCTGTCTGGTGCCAGGAGCAATTGCTTACGGCCACACCACCGTGAACACGCCCGATCTCGTCTGATCTCGGAAGCTAAGCACGGTCGGGCCTGGTTAGTACTTGGATGGGAGACCGCCTGGGAATACCAGGTGCTGTAATCTTTTATCATTTGGGGTAAAAAAAATGATCCTTTCTCCTGTTTAAAGTCCTGTCTGGTGCCAGGAGCAATTGCTTACGGCCACACCACTGCGAACACGCCCGATCTCGTCTGATCTCGGAAGCTAAGCACGGTCGGACCTGGTTAGTACCTGGATGGGAGACCGCCTGAGAATACCCGGTGCTGTAAGCTATTTTTATTTGGGGTAAAAAAAATTATCCTTTCTCCTGTTTAAAGTCCTGTCTGGTGCCAGGAACAATTGCTTACGGCCACACCACCGCGAACACGCCCGATCTCGTCTGATCTCGTAAGCTAAGCACGGTCGGGCCTGGTTAGTACCTGGATGGGAGACCACCTGGGAATACCAGGTGCTGTAAGCTATTTTCATTTGGGGTAAAAAAAATCATCCTTTCTCCTGTTTAAAGTCCTGTCTGGTGCCAGGAGCAATTGCTTACGGCTACACCACTGCGAAAACGCCCGATCTCGTCTGATCTCGGAAGCTAAGCACGGTCGGACCTGGATGGGAGACCGCCTGGGAACACCAGGTGCTGTCAGCTATTTTCATTTGGGGTAAAAAAAAATGATCCTTTCTCCTGTTTAAAGTCCTGTCTGGTGCCAGGAGCAATTGCTTACGGCCACACCACCGTGAACACGCCCGATCTCGTCTGATCTCGGAATCTAAGCACGGTCGGGCCGGGTTAGTACTTGGATGGGAGACCGCCTGGGAATACCAGGTGCTGTAATCTATCTTCATTTGGGGTAAAAAAAATGATCCTTTCTCCTGTTTAAAGTCCTGTCTGGTGCCACGAGCTATTGCTTACGGCCACACCACTGCAAAAACGCCCGATCTCGTCTGATCTCGGAAGCTAAGCACGGTCGGGCCTGGTTAGTACCTGGATGGGAGACCGCCTGGGAATACCAGGTGCTGCAATCTATTTTCATTTGGGGTAAAAAAAATCATCCTTTCTCCTGTTTAAAGTCCTGTCTGGTGCCAGGAGCAATTGCTTACGGCTACACCACTGCGAACACGCCCGATCTCGTCTGATCTCGTAAGCTAAGCACGGTCGGGCCTGGTTAGTACCTGGATGGGAGACCACCTGGGAATACCAGGTGCTGTAAGATATTTTCATCTGGGGTAAAAAAAATCATCCTTTCTCCTGTTTAAAGTCCTGTCTGGTGCCAGGAGCAATTGCTTACGGCCACACCAACGTGAACACGCCCGATCTCGTCTGATCTCGAAAGCAAAGCACGGTCGGGCCTGGTTAGTACTTGGATGGGAGACCGCCTGGGAATACCAGGTGATGTAATATATTTTCATTTGGGGTAAAAAAAATGATCCTTTCTCATGTTTAAAGTCCTGTCTGGTGCCAGGAGCAATTACTTATGTCCACACCACTGCGAACACCCCCGATCTCGACTGTTCTCGGAAGCTAAGCACGGTCGGGCCTGGTTAGTACCAGGATGGGAGACCGCCTGGGAATACCAGGTGCTGTAAGCTATTTTCATTTGGGGTAAAAAAAATCATCCTTTCTCCTGTTTAAAGTCCTTTCTGGTGCCAGGAGCAATTGCTTACGGCCACACCACCGTGAACACGCCCGATCTCGTCTGATCTCGGAAGCTAAGCACGGTCGGGCCTGGTTAGTACTTGGATGGGAGACCGCCTGGGAATACCAGGTGCTGTCATCTATTTTCATTTGGGGTAAAAAAAATGATCCTTTCTCCCGTTTAAAGTCCTGTCTGGTGCCAGGAGCAATTGCTTACGGCTACACCACCGCGAAAACGCCCGATCTCGTCTGATCTCGGAAGCTAAGCACGGTCGGACCTGGATGGGAGACCGCCTGGGAATACCAGGTGCTGTAAGCTATTTTCATTTGGGGTGAAAAAAAATCATCCTTTCTCCTGTTTAAAGTCCTGTCTGGTGCCAGGAGCAATTGCTTACGGCCACACCACCGTGAATACGCCCGATCTCGTCTGATCTCGGAAGCTAAGCACGGTCGGGCCTGGTTAGTACTTGGATGGTAGACCGCCTGGGAATACCAGGTGCTGTAATCTATTTTTATTTGGGGTAAAAAAAATGATCCTTTCTCCTGTTTAAAGTCCTGTCTGGTGCCAGGAGCAATTGCTTACGGCCACACCACTGCGAACACGCCCGATCTCGTCTGATCTCGGAAGCTAAGCACGGTCGGGCCTGGTTAGTACTTGGATGGGAGACCGCCTGGGAATACCAGGTGCTGTAAGCTATTTTCATTTGGGGTAAAATAAATCATCCTTTCTCCTGTTTAAAGTCCTGTCTGGTGCCATGAGCAATTGCTTACGGCCACACCACCGTGAACACGCCCGATCTCGTCTGATCTCGGAAGCTAAGCACGGTCGTGCCTGGTTAGTACTTGGATGGTAGACCGCCTGGGAATACCAGGTGCTGTAATCTATTTTTATTTGGGGTAAAAAAAATGATCCTTTCTCCTGTTTAAAGTCCTGTCTGGTGCCAGGAGCAATTGCTTACGGCCACACCACTGAGAACACGCCCGATCTCGTCTGATCTCGGAAGCTAAGCACGGTCGGGCCTGGTTAGTACCTGGATGGGAGACCGCCTGGGAATACCAGGTGCTCTAAGCTATTTTCATTTGGGGTAAAAAAAATCATCCTTTCTCCTGTTAAAAGTCCTGTCTGGTGCCAGGAGCAATTGCTTACGGCCACACCACCGTGAACACGCCCGATCTCGTCTGATCTCGGAAGCTAAGCACGGTCGGGCCTGGTTAGTACTTGGATGGGAGACCGCCTGGGAATACCAGGTGCTGTAAGCTATTTTCATTTGGGGTAAAAAAAATGATCCTTTCTCCTGTTTAAAGTCCTGTCTGGTGCCAGGAGCAATTGCTTACGGCCACACCACTGCGAATACGCCCGATCTCGTCTGATCTCGGAAGCTAAGCACGGTCGGGCCTGGTTAGTACCTGGATGGGAGACCGCCTGGGAATACTAGGTGCTGTAAGCTAGTATCATTTGGGGTAAAAAAAATCATCCTTTCTCCTGTTTAAAGTCCTGTCTGGTGCCAGGAGCAATTGCTTACGGCCACACCACCGTGAACACGCCCGATCTCGTCTGATCTCGGAAGCTGAGCACGGTCGGGCCTGGTTAGTACTTGGATGGGAGACCGCCTGGGAATACCAGGTGCTGTAATCTATTTTCATTTGGGGTAAAAAAAATGATCCTTTCTCCTGTTTAAAGTCCTGTCTGGTGCCAGGAGCAATTGCTTACGGCCACACCACCGTGAACACGCCCGATCTCGTCTGATCTCGGAAGCTAAGCACGGTCGGGCCTGGTTAGGACTTGGATGGGAGACCGCCTGGGAATACCAGGTGCTGTAAGCTATTTTCATTTGGGGTAAAAAAAATGATCCTTTCTCCTGTTTAAAGTCCTGTCTGGTGCCAGGAGCAATTGCTTACGGCCACACCACTGCGAATACGCCCGATCTCGTCTGATCTCGGAAGCTAAGCACGGTCGGGCCTGGTTAGTACCTGGATGGGAGACCGCCTGGGAATACTAGGTGCTGTTAGCTATTTTTATTTGGGGTAAAAAAAATGATCCTTTCTCCTGTTTAAAGTCCTGTCTGGTGCCAGGAGCAATTGCTTACGGCCACACCAATGAGAACACGCCCGATCTCGTCTGATCTCGGAAGCTAAGCACGGTCGGGCCTGGTTAGTACCTGGATGGGAGACCGCCTGGGAATACCAGGTGCTCTAAGCTATTTTCATTTGGGGTAAAAAAAATCATCCTTTCTCCTGTTAAAAGTCCTGTCTGGTGCCAGGAGCAATTGCTTACGGCCACACCACCGTGAACACGCCCGATCTCGTCTGATCTCGGAAGCTAAGCACGGTCGGGCCTGGTTAGTACTTGGATGGGAGACCGCCTGGGAATACCAGGTGCTGTAAGCTATTTTCATTTGGGGTAAAAAAAATGATCCTTTCTCCTGTTTAAAGTCCTGTCTGGTGCCAGGAGTAATTGTTTACGGCCACACCACTGCAAACACGCCCAATCTCGTCTGATCTCGGAAGCTAAGCACGGTCGGGCCTGGTTAGTACTTGGATGGGAGACCGCCTGGGAATAACAGGTGCTGTAAGCTATTTTCATTTGGGGTAAAAAAAATGATCCTTTCTCCTGTTTAAAGTCCTGTCTGGTGCCAGGAGCAATTGCTTACGGCCACACCACCGTGAACACGCCCGATCTCGTCTGATCTCGGAAGCTAAGCACGGTCGGGCCTGGTTAGTACTTGGATGGGAGACGGCCTGGGAATACCAGGTGCTGTAATCTATTTTCATTTGGGGTAAAAAAAATGATCCTTTCTCCTGTTTAAAGTCCTGTCTGGTGCCAGGAGTAATTGTTTACGGCCACACCACTGCAAACACGCCCAATCTCGTCTGATCTCGGAAGCTAAGCACGGTCGGGCCTGGTTAGTACTTGGATGGGAGACCGCCTGGGAATACCAGGTGCTGTAAGCTATTTTCATTTGGGGAAAAAAAAATCATCCTTTCTCCTGTTTAAAGTCCTGTCTGGTGCCAGGAGCAATTGCTTACGGCCACACCACCGTGAACATGCCCGATCTCGTCTGAACTCGGAAGCTAAGCACGGGCGGGTCTGGTTAGTACTTGGATGGGAGACCGCCTGGGAATACCAGGTGCTGTAATCTATTTTCATTTGGGGTAAAAAAAAAAGATCCTTTCTCCTGTTTAAAGTCCTGTCTGGTGCCAGGAGCAATTGGTTACGGCCACACCACCGTGAACAAGCCCGATCTCGTCTGATCTCGGAAGCTAAGCACGGTCGGGCCTGGTTAGTACCTGGATGGGAGACCGCCTGGGAATACCAGGTGCTGTAAACTATTTTCATTTGGGGTAAAAAAAATGATCCTTTCTCCTGTTTAAAGTCCTGTCTGGTGCCAGGAGCAATTGCTTACGGCCACACCACTGCGAACACGCCCGATCTCGTCTGATCTCGGAAGCTAAGCACGGTCGGGCCTGGTTAGTACTTGGATGGTAGACCGCCTGGGAATACCAGGTGCTGTAATCTATTTTTATTTGGAGTAAAAAAAATGATCCTTTCTCCTGTTTAAAGTCCTGTCTGGTGCCAGGAGCAATTGCTTACGGCCACACCACTGCGAACACGCCCGATCTCGTCTGATCTCGGAAGCTAAGCACGGTCGGGCCTGGTTAGTACTTGGATGGGAGACCGCCTGGGAATACCAGGTGCTGTAAGCTATTTTCATTTGGGGTAAAAAAAATTATCCTTTCTCCTGTTTAAAGTCCTGTCTGGTGCCAGGAGCAATTGCTTACGGCCACACCACCGTGAACACGCCCGATCTCGTCTGATCTCGGAAGCTAAGCACGGTCGGGCCTGGTTAGTACTTGGATGGGAGACCGCCTGGGAATACCAGGTGCTGTAAGCTATTTTCATTTGGGGTAAAAAAAATCATCCTTTCTCCTGTTTAAAGTCCTGTCTGGTGCCAGGAGCAATTGCTTACGGCCACACCACCGTGAACATGCCCGATCTCGTCTGATCTCGGAAGCTAAGCACGGTCGGGCCTGGTTAGTACTTGGATGGTAGACCGCCTGGGAATACCAGGTGCTGTAATCTATTTTTATTTGGAGTAAAAAAAATGATCCTTTCTCCTGTTTAAAGTCCTGTCTGGTGCCAGGAGCAATTGCTTACGGCCACACCACTGCGAACACGCCCGATCTCGTCTGATCTCGGAAGCTAAGCACGGTCGGGCCTGGTTAGTACTTGGATGGGAGACCGCCTGGGAATACCAGGTGCTGTAAGCTATTTTCATTTGGGGTAAAAAAAATGATCCTTTCTCCTGTTTAAAGTCCTGTCTGGTGCCAGGAGCAATTGCTTACGGCCACACCACCGTGAACACGCCCGATCTCGTCTGATCTCGGAAGCTAAGCACGGTCGGGCCTGGTTAGTACTTGGATGG
The DNA here is from genome assembly GCF_964030765.1 of Micromesistius poutassou. NCBI lineage: Eukaryota > Metazoa > Chordata > Actinopteri > Gadiformes > Gadidae > Micromesistius > Micromesistius poutassou. Next base: position 26,494,753 of record NC_140271.1, read on the forward strand.
GAGACCGCCTGGGAATACCAGGTGCTGTAAGCTATTTTCATTTGGGGTAAAAAAAATCATCCTTTCTCCTGTTTAAAGTCCTGTCTGGTGCCAGGAGCAATTGCTTACGGCCACACCACCGTGAACACGCCCGATCTCGTCTGATCTCGGAAGCTGAGCACGGTCGGGCCTGGTTAGTACTTGGGTGGGAGACCGCCTGGGAATACCAGGTGCTGTAATCTATTTTCATTTGGGGTAAAAAAAATGATCCTTTCTCCTGTTTAAAGTCCTGTCTGGTGCCAGGAGCAATTGCTTACGGCCACACCACCGTGAACACGCCCGATCTCGTCTGATCTCGGAAGCTAAGCACGGTCGGGCCTGGTTAGGACTTGGATGGGAGACCGCCTGGGAATACCAGGTGCTGTAAGCTATTTTCATTTGGGGTAAAAAAAATGATCCTTTCTCCTGTTTAAAGTCCTGTCTGGTGCCAGGAGCAATTGCTTACGGCCACACCACTGTGAATACGCCCGATCTCGTCTGATCTCGGAAGCTAAGCACGGTCGGGGCTGGTTAGTACCTGGATGGGAGACCGCCTGGGAATACTAGGTGCTGTAAGCTATTTTCATTTGGGGTAAAATAAATCATCCTTTCTCCTGTTTAAAGTCCTGTCTGGTGCCAGGAGCAATTGCTTACGGCCACACCACCGTGAACACGCCCGATCTCGTCTGATCTCGGAAGCTAAGCACGGTCGTGCCTGGTTAGTACTTGGATGGTAGACCGCCTGGGAATACCAGGTGCTGTAATCTATTTTTATTTGGGGTAAAAAAAATGATCCTTTCTCCTGTTTAAAGTCCTGTCTGGTGCCAGGAGCAATTGCTTACGGCCACACCACTGAGAACACGCCCGATCTCGTCTGATCTCGGAAGCTAAGCACGGTCGGGCCTGGTTAGTACCTGGATGGGAGACCGCCTGGGAATACCAGGTGCTCTAAGCTATTTTCATTTGGGGTAAAAAAAATCATCCTTTCTCCTGTTAAAAGTCCTGTCTGGTGCCAGGAGCAATTGCTTACGGCCACACCACCGTGAACACGCCCGATCTCGTCTGATCTCGGAAGCTAAGCACGGTCGTGCCTGGTTAGTACTTGGATGGTAGACCGCCTGGGAATACCAGGTGCTGTAATCTATTTTTATTTGGGGTAAAAAAAATGATCCTTTCTCCTGTTTAAAGTCCTGTCTGGTGCCAGGAGCAATTGCTTACGGCCACACCACTGAGAACACGCCCGATCTCGTCTGATCTCGGAAGCTAAGCACGGTCGGGCCTGGTTAGTACCTGGATGGGAGACCGCCTGGGAATACCAGGTGCTCTAAGCTATTTTCATTTGGGGTAAAAAAAATCATCCTTTCTCCTGTTAAAAGTCCTGTCTGGTGCCAGGAGCAATTGCTTACGGCCACACCACCGTGAACATGCCCGATCTCGTCTGATCTCGGAAGCTAAGCACGGTCGGGTATGGTTAGTACTTGGATGGGAGACCGTCTGGGAATACCAGGTGCTGTAATCTATTTTCATTTGGGGTAAAAAAAATGATCCTTTCTCCTGTTTAAAGTCCTGTCTGGTGCCAGGAGTAATTGCTTACGGCCACACCACTGCAAACACGCCCAATCTCGTCTGATCTCGGAAGCTAAGCACGGTCGAACCTGGTTAGTACCTGGATGGGAGACCGCCTGGGAATACCAGGTGCTGTATGCTATTTTCATTTGGGGTAAAAAAAATCATCCTTTCTCCTGTTTAAAGTCCTGTCTGGTGCCAGGAGCAATTGCTTACGGCCACACCACCGTGAACACGCCAGATCTCGGCTGATCTCGGAAGCTAAGCACGGTCGGGCCTGGTTAGTACTTGGATGGGAGACCGTCTGGGAATACCAGGTGCTGTAATCTATTTTCATTTGGGGTAAAAAAAAATGATCCTTTCTCCTGTTTAAAGTCCTGTCTGGTGCCAGGAGCAATTGCTTACGGCCACACCACCGTGAACACGCCAGATCTCGTCTGATCTGGGAAGCTATGCACGGTCGGGCCTGGTTAGTACCTGGATGGGAGACCGCCTGGGAATACCAGGTGCTGTAAACTATTTTTATTTGGGGTAAAAAAAATCCTC
>NC_140271.1:26509382-26511882 GCF_964030765.1 Micromesistius poutassou
AAGCATGGTCGGGCCTGATTAGTACTTGGATGGGAGACCGACTGGGAATACCAGGTGCTGTAATCTATTTTTATTTGGGGTAAAAAAAATTATCCTTTCTCCTGTTTAAAGTCCTGTCTGGTGCCAGGAGCAATTGCTTACGGCCACACCACTGCGAACACGCCCGATCTCTACTGATCTCGGAAGCTAAGCACGGTCGGGCCTGGTTAGTACCTGGATGGGAGACCTCCTGGGAATACCAGGTGCTGTAAGCTATTTTCATTTGGGGTAAAAAAAATCATCCTTTCTCCTGTTTAAAGTCCTGTCTGGTGCCAGGAGCAATTGCTTACGGCCACACCACCGTGAACATGCCCGATCTCGTCTGATCTCGGAAGCTAAGCACGGTCGGGCCTGGTTAGTACTTGGATGGGAGACCGCCTGGGAATACCAGGTGCTGTAAACTATTTTCATTTGGGGTAAAAAAAATCATCCTTTCCCCTGTTTAAAGTCCTGTCTGGTGCCAGGAGCAATTGCTTACGGCCACACCACCGTGAACAAGCCCGATCTCGTCTGATCTCGGAAGCTAAGCACGGTCGGGCCTGGTTAGTACCTGGATGGGAGACCGCCTGGGAATACCAGGTGCTGTAAGCTATTTTCATTTGGGGTAAAAAAAATCATCCTTTCTCCTGTTTAAAGTCCTGTCTGGTGCCAGGAGCAATTGCTTACGGCCACACCACCGTGAACACGCCTGATCTCGTCTAATCTCGGATGCTAAGCACGGTCGGGCCTGGTTAGTACTTGGATGGGAGACCGCCTGGGAATACCAGGTGCTGTAATCTATTTTCATTTGGGGTAAAAAAAATTATCCTTTCTCCTGTTTAAAGTCCTGTCTGGTGCCAGGAGTAATTGCTTACGGCCACACCACTGCAAACACGCTCGATCTCGTCTGAACTCGGAAGCTAAGCACGGTCGGGCCTGGTTAGTACCTGGATGGGAGACCGCCTGGGAATACCTGGTACTGTAAGGTATTTTCATTTGGGGTAAATAAAATCATACTTTCTCCTGTTTAAAGTCCTGTCTGGTGCCAGGAGCAATTGCTTACGGCCACACCACCGTGAACACGCCCGATCTTGTCTGATCTCGGAAGCTAAGCATGGTCGGGCCTGGTTAGTACTTGGATGGGAGACCGCCTGGGAATACCAGGTGCTGTAAGCTATTTTCATTTGGGGTAAAAAAAATGATCCTTTCTCCTGTTTAAAGTCCTGTCTGGTGCCAGGAGCAATTCCTTACGGCCACACCACTGCGAAGACGCCCGATCTCGTCTGATCTCGGAAGCTAAGCACGGTCGGGCCTGGTTAGTACCTGGATGGGAGACCGCCTGGGAATACCAGGTGCTGTAAGCTATTTTCATTTGGGGTAAAAAAAATCATCCTTTCTCCTGTTTAAAGTCCTGTCTGGTGCCAGGAGCAATTGCTTACGGCCACACCACCGTGAACACGCCCGATCTCGTCTGATCTCGGAAGCTAAGCACGGTCGGGCCTGGTTAGTACTTGGATGGGAGACCTCCTGGGAATACCAGGTGCTGTTATCTATTTTCATTTGGGGTAAAAAAAATGATCCTTTCTCCTGTTTAAAGTCCTGTCTGGTGCCAGGAGCAATTGCTTACGGCCACACCACTGCGAACACGCCCGATCTCGTCTGATCTCGGAAGCTAAGCACGGTCGGGCCTGGTTAGTACCTGGATGGGAGACCGCCTGGGAATACCAGGTGCTGTAAGCTATTTTCATTTGGGGTAAAAAAAATCATCCTTTCTCCTGTTTAAAGTCCTGTCTGGTGCCAGGAGCAATTGCTTACGGCCACACCACTGCGAACACGCCCGATCTCGTCTGATCTCGGAAGCTAAGCACGGTCGGGCCTGGTTAGTACCTGGATGGGAGACCGCCTGGGAATACCAGGTGTTGTAAGCTATTTTCATTTGGGGTAAAAAAAATCATCCTTTCTCCTGTTTAAAGTCCTGTCTGGTGCCAGGAGCAATTGCTTATGGCCACACCACCGTGAACACGCCCGATCTCGTCTGATCTCGGAAGCTAAGCACGGTCGGGCCTGGTTAGTACCTGGATGGGAGACCGCCTGGGAATACCAGGTGCTGTAAGCTATTTTCATTTGGGGTAAAAAAAATCATCCTTTCTCCTGTTTAAAGTCCTGTCTGGTGCCAGGAGCAATTGCTTACGGCCACACCACCGTGAACACGCCCGATCTCGTCTGATCTCGGAAGCTAAGCACGGTCGGGAATGGTTAGTACTTGGATGGGAGACCGCCTGGGAATACCAGGTGCTGTAATCTATTTTCATTTGGGGTAAAAAAAATGATCCTTTCTCCTGTTTAAAGTCCTGTCTGGTGCCAGGAGTAATTGTTTACAGCCACACCACTGCAAACAAGCCCAATCTCGTCTGATCTCGGAAGCTAAGCACGGTCGGGCCTGGTTAGTACTTGGATGGGAGACCGCCTGGGAATACCAGGT
>NC_140271.1:26519382-26531882 GCF_964030765.1 Micromesistius poutassou
GGAATACCAGGTGATGTAATCTATTTTCATTTGGGGTAAAAAAAAATCATCCTTTCTCCTGTTTAAAGTCCTGTCTGGTGCCAGGAGCAAATGCTTACGGCCACACCACCGTGAACACGCCCGATCTCGTCTGATCTCGGAAGTTAAGCACGGTCGGGCCTGGTTAGTACTTGGATGGGAGACCGCCTGGGAATACCAGGTGCTGTAATCTATTTTCATTTGGGGTAAAAAAAATGATCCTTTCTCCTGTTTAAAGTCCTGTCTGGTGCCAGGAGCAATTGCTTACAGCCACATCACTGCGAACACGCCCGATCTCGTCTGATCTCGGAAGCTAAGCATGGTCGGGCATGGTTAGTACCTGGATGGGAGACCGCCTGGGAATACCAGGTGCTGTAAGCTATTTTCATTTGGGGTAAAAAAAATCATCCTTTCTCCTGTTTAAAGTCCTGTCTGGTGCCAGGAGCTATTGCTTACGGCCACACCACCGTGAACACGCCCGATCTCGTCTGATCTCGGAAGCTAAGCACGGTCGGGCCTGGTTAGTACTTGGATGGGAGACCGCCTGGGAATACCAGGTGCTGTAATAAATTTTCATTTGGGGTAAAAAAATTCATCCTTTCTCCTGTTTAAAGTCCTGTCTGGTGCCAGGAGCAATTGCTTACGGCCACACCACTGCGAACACGCCCGATCTCGTCTGATCTCGGAAGCTAAGCACGGTCGGGCATGGTTAGTACCTGGATGGGAGACCGCCTGGGAATACCAGGTGCTGTAATCTATTTTCATTTGGGGTAAAAAAAAATCATCCTTTCTCCTGTTTAAAGTCCTGTCTGGTGCCAGGAGCAGTTGCTTACGGCCACACCACCGTGAACACGCCCGATCTCGTCTGATCTCGGAAGTTAAGCACGGTCGGGCCTGGTTAGTACTTGGATGGGAGACCGCCTGGGAATACCAGGTGCTGTAATCTTTTTTCATTTGGGGTAAAAAAAATGATCCTTTCTCCTGTTTAAAGTCCTGTCTGGTGCCAGGAGCAATTGCTTACAGCCACACCACTGCGAACACGCACGATCTCGTCTGATCTCGGAAGCTAAGCACGTTCGGGCCTGGTTAGTACCTGGATGGGAGACCGCCTGGGAATACCAAGTGCTGTAAGCTAGTTTCATTTGGGGTAAAAAAAATCATCCTTTCTCCTGTTTAAAGTCCTGTCTGGTGCCAGGAGCAATTGCTTACGGCCACACCACTGCGAACACGCCCGATCTCGTTTGATCTCGGAAGCTAAGCACGTTCGGGCCTGGTTAGTACTTGGATGGGAGACCGCCTGGGAATACCAGGTGATGTAATCTATTTTCATTTGGGGTAAAAAAAATCATCCTTTCTCCTGTTTAAAGTCCTGTCTGGTGCCAGGAGCAATTGCTTACGGCCACACCACCGTGAACACGCCCGATCTCGTCTGATCTCGGAAGCTAAGCACGGTCGGGCCTGGTTAGTACTTGGATGGGAGAGCGCCTGGGAATACCAGGTGCTGTAAGCTATTTTCATTTGGGGTAAAAAAAATCATCCTTTCTCCTGTTTAAAGTCCTGTCTGGTGCCCGGAGCAATTGCTTACGGCCACACCACTGCGAACACGCCCGATCTCGTCTGATCTCGGAAGCTAAGCACGGTGGGGCCTGCTTAGTACTTGGATGGGAGACCGCCTGGGAATACCAGGTGCTGTAATCTATTTTCATTTGGGGTAAAAGAAATGATCCTTTCTCCTGTTTAAAGTCCTGTCTGGTGCTAGGAGCAATTGCTTCCGGCCACACCACTGCGAACACGCCCGATATCGTCTGATCTCGGAAGCTAAGCACGGTCGGGCCTGGTTAGTACTTGGATGGGAGACCGCCTGGGAATACCAGGTGATGTAATCTATTTTCATTTGGGGTAAAAAAAATCATTCTTTCTCCTGTTTAAAGTCCTGTCTGGTGCCAGGAGCAATTGCTTACGGCCACACCACTGCGAACACGCCCGATCTCGTCTGATCTCGGTCGGGCCTGGTTAGTACCTGGATGGGAGACCGCCTGGGAATACCAGGTGCTGTAAGCTATTTTCATTTGGGGTAAAAAAAATCATTCTTTCTCCTGTTTAAAGTCCTGTCTGGTGCCAGGAGTAATCGCTTACAGCCACACCACCGTGAACACGCCAGATCTCGTCTGATCTCGGAAGCTAAGCACGGTCGGGCCTGGTTAGTACTTGGATGGGAGACCGCCTGGGAATACCAGGTGCTGTAAGCTATTTTCATTTGGGGTAAAAAAAATGATCCTTTCTCCTGTTTAAAGTCCTGTCTGGTGCCAGGAGCAATTGCTTACAGCCACACCACTGCGAACACGCCCGATCTCGTCTGATCTCGGAAGCTAAGCACGGACGGGCCTGGTTAGTACCTGGATGGGAGACCGTCTGGGAATACCAGGTGCTGTAATCTATTTTCATTTGGGGTAAAAAAAATGATCCTTTCTCCTGTTTAAAGTCCTGTCTGGTGCCAGGAGCAATTGCTTACATCCACACCACTGCGAACACGCCCGATCTCGTCTGATCTCGGAAGCTAAGCACGGTCGGGCATGGTTAGTACCTGGATGGGAGACCGCCTGGGAATACCAGGTGCTGTAAGCTATTTTCATTTGGGGTAAAAAAAATCATCCTTTCTCCTGTTTAAAGTCCTGTCTGGTGCCAGGAGCTATTGCTTACGGCCACACCACCGTGAACACGCCCGATCTCGTCTGATCTCGGAAGCTAAGCACGGTCGGGCCTGGTTAGTACTTGGATGGGAGACCGCCTGGGAATACCAGGTGCTGTAATCTATTTTCATTTGGGGTAAAAAAAATGGTCCTTTCTCCTGTTTAAAGTCCTGTCTGGTGCCAGGAGCAATTGCTTACAGCCACACCACTGCGAACACGCCCGATCTCGTCTGATCTCGGAAGCTAAGCACGGTCGGGCATGGTTAGTACCTGGATGGGAGACCGCCTGGGAATACCAGGTGCTGTAATCTATTTTCATTTGGGGTAAGAAAAATGATCCTTTCTCCTGTTTAAAGTCCTGTCTGGTGCCAGGAGCAATTGTTTACGGCCACACCACTGCGAACACGACCAATCTCATCTGATCTCGGAAGCTAAGCACGGTCGGGCCTGGTTAGTACCTGGATGGGAGACCGCCTGGGAATACCAGGTGCTGTAAGCTATTTTCATTTGGGGTAAAGAAAAATGTTCCTTTCTCCTTTATAAAGTCCTGCCTGGTGCCAGGAGAAATTGATTACGGCCACACCACTGCGAACACGCCCGATCTCGTCTGATCTCGGAAGCTAAGCACGGTCGGGCCTGGTTAGTACCTGGATGGGAGACCGCCTGGGAATACCAGGTGCTGTAAGCTATTTTCATTTGGGGTAAAAAAAATCATCCTTTCTCCTGTTTAAAGTCCTGTCTGGTGCCAGGAGCAATTGCTTACGGCCACACCACTGCGAAAACGCCCGATATCGTCTGATCTCAGAAGCTAAGCACGGTCGGGCCTGGTTAGTACCTGGATGGGAGACCGCCTGGGAATACCAGGTGCTGTAAGCTATTTTCATTTAGGGTAAAAAAAATCATCCTTTCTCCTGTTTAAAGTCCTGTCTGGTGCCAGGAGCAGTTGCTTACGGCCACACCACCGTGAACACTCCCGATCTCGTCTGATCTCGGAAGCTAAGCACGGTCGGGCCTGGTTAGTACTTGAATGGGAGACCGCCTGGGAATACCAGGTGCTGTAATCTATTTTCATTTGGGGTAAAAAGAATGATCCTTTCTCCTGTTTAAAGTCCTGTCTGGTGCCAGGAGCAATTGCTTACGGCCACACCACTGCGAACACGCCCGATCTCGTCTGATCTCGGAAGCTAAGCACGGTCGGGCCTGGTTAGTACCTGGATGGGCGACCGCCTGGGAATACCAGGTGCTGTAAGCTATTTTCATTTGGGGTAAAAAAATTCATCCTTTCTCCTGTTTAAAGTCCTGTCTGGTGCCAGGAGTAATTGCTTACGGCCACACCACCGTGAACACGCCCGATCTCGTCTGATCTCGGAAGCTGAGCACGGTCGGGCCTGGTTAGTACTTGGATGGGAGACCGCCTGGGAATACCAGGTGCTGTAATCTATTTTCATTTGGGGTAAAAAAAATCATCCTTTCTCCTGTTTAAAGTCCTGTCTGGTGCCAGGAGCAATTGCTTACGGCCACACCACCGTGAACACGCCTGATCTCGGAAGCTAAGCACGGTCGGGCCTGGTTAGTACTTGGATGGGAGACCGCCTGGGAATACCAGGTGCTGTAATCTATTTTCATTTGGGGTAAAAAAAATGATCCTTTCTCCTGTTTAAAGTCCTGTCTGGTGCCAGGAGCAATTGCTTACGGCCACACCACTGCGAACACGCCAGATCTCGTCTGATCTCGGAAGCTAAGCACGGTCGGGCCTCGTTAGTACTTGGATGGGAGACCGCTTGGGAATACCAGGTGCTGTAATCTATTTTCATTTGGGGTAAAAAAAATGATCCTTTCTCCTGTTTAAAGTCCTGTCTGGTGCCAGGAGCAATTGCTTACGGCCACACCACTGCGAACACACCCGATCTAGTCTGATCTCGGAAGCTAAGCTCGGTCGGGCCTGGTTAGTACCTGGATGGGAGACCGCCTGGGAATACCAGGTGCTGTAAGCTATTTTCATTTGGGGTAAAAAAAATCATCCTTTCTCCTGTTTAAAGTCCTGTCTGGTGCCAGGAGCAATTGCTTACGGCCACACCACCGTGAACACGCCTGATCTCGGAAGCTAAGCACGGTCGGGCCTGGTTAGTACTTGGATGGGAGACCGCCTGGGAATACCAGGTGCTGTAATCTATTTTCATTTGGGGTAAAAAAAATGATCCTTTCTCCTGTTTAAAGTCCTGTCTGGTGCCAGGAGCAATTGCTTACGGCCACACCACTGCGAACACGCCAGATCTCGTCTGATCTCGGAAGCTAAGCACGGTCGGGCCTCGTTAGTACTTGGATGGGAGACCGCTTGGGAATACCAGGTGCTGTAATCTATTTTCATTTGGGGTAAAAAAAATGATCCTTTCTCCTGTTTAAAGTCCTGTCTGGTGCCAGGAGCAATTGCTTACGGCCACACCACTGCGAACACACCCGATCTCGTCTGATCTCGGAAGCTAAGCTCGGTCGGGCCTGGTTAGTACCTGGATGGGAGACTGGCTGGGAATACCAGGTGCTGTAAGCTATTTTCATTTGGGGTAAAAAAAATCATCCTTTCTCCTGTTTAAAGTCCTGTCTGGTGCCAGGAGCAATTGCTTACGGCCACACCACCGTGAACACACCCGATTTCGTCTGATCTCGGAAGCTAAGCACGGTCGGGCGTGGTTAGTATTTGGATGGGAGACCGCCTGGGAATACCAGGTGCTGTAAGCTATTTTCATTTGGGGTAAAAAAAATCATCCTTTCTCCTGTTTATAGTCCTGTCTGGTGCCAGGAGCAATTGCTTACGGCCACACCACTGCGAACACGCCCGATCTCGTCTGATCTCGGAAGCTAAGCACGGTCGGGCCTGGTTAGTACCTGGATGGGAGACCGCCTGGGATTACCAGGTGCTGTAATCTATTTTAATTTGGGGTAAAAAAAATGATCCTTTCTCCTGTTTAAAGTCCTGTCTGGTGCCAGGAGTACTTGCTTTCGGCCACACCACTGCGAACACACCCGAACTCGTCTGATCTCGGAAGCTAAGCACGGTCGGGCCTGGTTAGTACCTGGATGGGAGACCGCCTGGGAATACCAGGTGCTGTAAGCTATTTTCATTTGGGGTAAAAAAAAATGATCCTTTCTCATGTTTAAAGTCCTGTCTGGTGCCAGGAGCAATTGTTTACAGTCACACCACTGCGAACACGCCCGATCTCGTCTGATCTCGGAAGCTAAGCACGGTCGGGCCTGGTTAGTACCTGGATGGGAGACCACCTGGGAATACCAGGTGCTTTAAGATATTTTCATTTGGGGTAAAAAAAATCATCCTTTCTCCTGTTTAAAGTCCTGTCTTGTGCCAGGAGCAATTGCTTACGGCCAAACCACTGCGAACACGCCCGATCTCGTCTGATCTCGGAAGATAAGCACGGTCGGGCATGGTTAGTACCTGGATGGGAGACCGCCTGGGAATACCAGGTGCTGTAATCTATTTTCATTTGGGGTAAAAAAAATGATCCTTTCTCCTGTTTAAAGTCCTGTCTGGTGCCAGGAGTAATCGCTTACGGCCACACCACCGTGAACACGCCCGATCTCGTCTGATCTCGGAAGCTAAGCATGGTCGGGCCTGGTTAATACTTGGATGGGGGACCGCCTGGGAATACCAGGTGCTGTAATCTATTTTCATTTGGGGTAAAAAAAATCATCCATTCTCCTGTTTAAAGTCCTGTCTGGTGGAAGAAACAATTGCTTACGGCCACACCACCGTGAACACGCCCGATCTCGTCTGATCTCGGAAGCTAAGTACGGTCGGGCCTGGTTAGTACTTGGATGGGAGACCGCCTGGGAATACCAGGTGCTGTAATGTATTTTCATTTGGGGTAAAAAAATTGACCCTTTCTCCTGTTTAAAGTCCTGTCTGGTGCCAGGAGCATTTGCTTACGGCCACACCACTGCGATCACGCCCGATCTCGTCTGATCTCGGAAGCTAAGCATGGTCGGGCCTGCTTAGTACCTGGATGGGAGACCACCTGGGAATACCAGGTGCTGTAAGCTATTTTCATTTGGGGTAAAAAAAAATGATCCTTTCTCCTGTTTAAAGTCCTGTCTGGTGCCAGGAGCAATTGCTTACGGCCACACCACCGTGAACACGCCCGATGTCGTCTGATCTCGGAAGCTAAGCACGGTCGGGCCTGGTTAGTACTTGGATGGGAGACCGCCTGGGAATACCAGGTGCTGTAATCTATTTTCATTTGGGGTAAAAAAAATGATCCTTTCTCCTGTTTAAAGTCCTGTCTGGTGCCAGGACCAATTGCTTACGGCTACACCACTGCGAACACGCCCGATCTCGTCTGATCTCGGAAGCTAAGCACGGTCGGGCCTGGTTAGTACCTGGATGGGAGACCGCCTGGGAATACCAGGTGCTGAAAGCTATTTTCATTTGGGGTAAAAAAAATCATCCTTTCTCCTGTTTAAAGTCCTGTCTGGTGCCAGGTGCAATTACTCATGGCACCAGACAGGACTTTAAACAGGAGAAAGGATGATTTTTTTTACCCCAAATGAAAATAGATTACGGCACCTGGTATTCCCAGGCGGTGTCCCATCCAAGTACTAACCAGGCCCGACCGTGCTTAGCTTCCGAGATCAGACGAGATCGGGCGTGTTCGCAGTTGTGTGGCCGTAAGCAATTGCTCCTGGCACCAGACAGGACTTTAAACAGGAGAAAGGATCATTTTTTTACCCCAAATGAATATAGCTTACAGCACCTGGTATTCCCAGGCGGTCTCCCATCCAAGTACTAACCAGGCCCGACCTCCGAGATCAGACGAGATCGGGCGTGTTCACGGTGGTGTGGCCGTAAGCGATTACTCCTGGCACCAGACAGGACTTTAAACAGGAGAAAGAATGATTTTTTTTACCCCAAATGAAAATAGCTTACAGCACCTGGTATTCCCAGGCGTTCTCCCATCCAGGTACTAACCAGGCCCGACCGTGCTTAGCTTCCGAGATCAGACGAGATCGGGCGTGTTCGCAGTGGTGTGGCCGTAAGCAATTGCTCCCGGCACCAGACAGGACTTTAAACAGGAGAAAGGATGATTTTTTTTACCCCAAATGAAAATAGCTTACAGCACCTGGAATTCCCAGGCGGTCTCACATCCAGGTACTAACCAGGCCCGACAGTGCTTAGCTTCCGAGATCAGACGAGATCGGACGTGTTCGCAGTGGTGTGGCCGTAAGCAATTGCTCATGGCACCAGACAGGACTTTAAACAGGAGAAAGGATCATTTTTTTTACCCCAAATGAAAATATATTACAGCACCTGGTATTCCCAGGCGGTCTCCCATCCAAGTACTAACCAGTCCCGACCGTGGTTAGCTTCCGATATCAGACGAGATCGGGCGTGTTCGCAGTGGTGTGGCCGTAAGCAATTGCTCCTGGCACCAGACAGGACTCTAAACAGGAGAAAGGATGATTTTTTTTACCCCAAATGAAAATAGCTTACAGCACCTGGTATTCCCAGGCGGTCTCCCATCCAGGTACTAACCAGGCCCGACCGTGCTTAGCTTCCGAGATCAGACGAGATCGGGCGTTTTCGCAGTGGTGTTGCCGTAAGCAATTGATCCTGGCACCAGACAGGACTTTAAACAGGAGAAAGGATGATTTTTTTTACCCCAAATGAAAATAGATTACGGCACCTGGTATTCCCAGGCGGTCTCCCATCCAAGTACTAACCAGGCCCGACCGTGCTTGGCTTCCGAGATCAGACGAGATCGGGCGTGTTCACGGTGGTGTGGCCTTAAGCAATTACTCATGGCACCAGACAGGACTTTAAACAGGAGAAAGGATGAATTTTTTTACCCCAAATGAAAATAGATTACAGCACCTGGTATTCCCAGGCGGTCTCCCATTCAAGTACTAACCAGGCCCGACCGTGCTTAGCTTCCGAGATCAGACGAGATCGGGCGTGTTCACGGTGGTGTGGCCTTAAGCAATTACTCATGGCACCAGACAGGACTTTAAACAGGAGAAAGGATGATTTTTTTTACCCCAAATGAAAATAGATTACAGCACCTGGTATTCCCAGGCGGTCTCCCATCCAAGTACTAACCAGGCCCGACCATGCTTAGCTTCCGAGATCAGACGAGATCGGGCGTGTTCACGGTGGTGTGGCCATAAGCAATTGCACCTGGCACCAGACAGGACTTTAAACAGGAGAAAGGATGATTTTTTTTACCCCAAATGAAAATAGATTACAGCACCTGGTATTCCCAGGCGGTCTCCCATCCAAGTACTAACCAGGCCCGACCGTGCTTAGCTTCCGAGATCAGACGAGATCAGGCTAGTTCACGGTGGTGTGGCCTTAAGCAATTACTCATGGCACCAGACAGGACTTTAAACAGGAGAAAGGATGATTTTTTTTACCCCAAATGAAAATAGATTACAGCACCTGGTATTCCCAGGCGGTCTCCCATCCAAGTACTAACCAGGCCCGACCGTGCTTAGTTTCCGAGATCAGACGAGATCGGGCGTGTTCACGGTGGTGTGGCCTTAAGCAATTGTACCTGGCACCAGACAGGACTTTAAACAGGAGAAAGGATGATTTTTTTTACCCCAAATGAAAATAGAATACAGCACCTGGTATTCCCAGGCGGTCTCCCATCCAAGTACTAACCAGGCCCGACCGTGCTTAGCGTCCGAGATCAGACGAGATCGGGCTTGTTCACGGTGGTGTGGCCTTAAGCAATTACTCATGGCACCAGACAGGACTTTAAACAGGAGAAAGGATGATTTTTTTTACCACAAATGAAAATAGATTACAGCACCTGGTATTCCCAGGCGGTCTCCCATCCAAGTACTAACCAGGCCCGACCGTGCTTAGCTTCCGAGATCAGACGAGATCGGGCGTGTTCACGGTGGTGTGGCCTTAAGCAAATGCACCTGGCACCAGACAGGACTTTAAACAGGAGAAAGGATGATTTTTTTTACCCCAAATGAAAATAGATTACAGCACCTGGTATTCCCAGGCAGTCTACCATCCAAGTACTAACCAGGCCCGACCGTGCTTAGCTTCCGAGATCAGACGAGATCGGGCGTGTTCACGGTGGTGTGGCCTTAAGCAATTACTCATGGCACCAGACAGGACTTTAAACAGGAGAAAGGATGATTTTTTTTACCCCAAATGAAAATAGATTACAGCACCTGGTATTCCCAGGCGGTCTCCCATCCAAGTACTAACCAGGCCCGACCGTGCTTAGCTTCCGAGATCAGACGAGATCGGGCGTGTTCACGGTGGAGTGGCCTTAAGCAATTGCACCTGGCACCAGACAGGACTTTAAACAGGAGAAAGGATGATTTTTTTTACCCCAAATGAAAATAGATTACAGCACCTGGTATTCCCAGGCGGTCTCCCATCCAAGTACTAACCAGGCCCGACCTCCGAGATCAGACGAGATCGGGCGTGTTCACGGTGGTGTGGCCGTAAGCGATTACTCCTGGCACCAGACAGGACTTTAAACAGGAGAAAGAATGATTTTTTTTACCCCAAATGAAAATAGCTTACAGCACCTGGTATTCCCAGGCGTTCTCCCATCCAGGTACTAACCAGGCCCGACCGTGCTTAGCTTCCGAGATCAGACGAGATCGGGCGTGTTCGCAGTGGTGTGGCCGTAAGCAATTGCTCCTGGCACCAGACAGGACTTTAAACAGGAGAAAGGATGATTTTTTTTACCCCAAATGAAAATAGCTTACAGCACCTGGAATTCCCAGGCGGTCTCACATCCAGGTACTAACCAGGCCCGACAGTGCTTAGCTTCCGAGATCAGACGAGATCGGACGTGTTCGCAGTGGTGTGGCCGTAAGCAATTGCTCATGGCACCAGACAGGACTTTAAACAGGAGAAAGGATCATTTTTTTTACCCCAAATGAAAATATATTACAGCACCTGGTATTCCCAGGCGGTCTCCCATCCAAGTACTAACCAGTCCCGACCGTGGTTAGCTTCCGATATCAGACGAGATCGGGCGTGTTCGCAGTGGTGTGGCCGTAAGCAATTGCTCCTGGCACCAGACAGGACTCTAAACAGGAGAAAGGATGATTTTTTTTACCCCAAATGAAAATAGCTTACAGCACCTGGTATTCCCAGGCGGTCTCCCATCCAGGTACTAACCAGGCCCGACCGTGCTTAGCTTCCGAGATCAGACGAGATCGGGCGTTTTCGCAGTGGTGTTGCCGTAAGCAATTGATCCTGGCACCAGACAGGACTTTAAACAGGAGAAAGGATGATTTTTTTTACCCCAAATGAAAATAGATTACGGCACCTGGTATTCCCAGGCGGTCTCCCATCCAAGTACTAACCAGGCCCGACCGTGCTTGGCTTCCGAGATCAGACGAGATCGGGCGTGTTCACGGTGGTGTGGCCTTAAGCAATTACTCATGGCACCAGACAGGACTTTAAACAGGAGAAAGGATGATTTTTTTTACCCCAAATGAAAATAGATTACAGCACCTGGTATTCCCAGGCGGTCTCCCATTCAAGTACTAACCAGGCCCGACCGTGCTTAGCTTCCGAGATCAGACGAGATCGGGCGTGTTCACGGTGGTGTGGCCTTAAGCAATTACTCATGGCACCAGACAGGACTTTAAACAGGAGAAAGGATGATTTTTTTTACCCCAAATGAAAATAGATTACAGCACCTGGTATTCCCAGGCGGTCTCCCATCCAAGTACTAACCAGGCCCGACCATGCTTAGCTTCCGAGATCAGACGAGATCGGGCGTGTTCACGGTGGTGTGGCCATAAGCAATTGCACCTGGCACCAGACAGGACTTTAAACAGGAGAAAGGATGATTTTTTTTACCCCAAATGAAAATAGATTACAGCACCTGGTATTCCCAGGCGGTCTCCCATCCAAGTACTAACCAGGCCCGACCGTGCTTAGCTTCCGAGATCAGACGAGATCAGGCTAGTTCACGGTGGTGTGGCCTTAAGCAATTACTCATGGCACCAGACAGGACTTTAAACAGGAGAAAGGATGATTTTTTTTACCCCAAATGAAAATAGATTACAGCACCTGGTATTCCCAGGCGGTCTCCCATCCAAGTACTAACCAGGCCCGACCGTGCTTAGTTTCCGAGATCAGACGAGATCGGGCGTGTTCACGGTGGTGTGGCCTTAAGCAATTGTACCTGGCACCAGACAGGACTTTAAACAGGAGAAAGGATGATTTTTTTTACCCCAAATGAAAATAGAATACAGCACCTGGTATTCCCAGGCGGTCTCCCATCCAAGTACTAACCAGGCCCGACCGTGCTTAGCGTCCGAGATCAGACGAGATCGGGCTTGTTCACGGTGGTGTGGCCTTAAGCAATTACTCATGGCACCAGACAGGACTTTAAACAGGAGAAAGGATGATTTTTTTTACCACAAATGAAAATAGATTACAGCACCTGGTATTCCCAGGCGGTCTCCCATCCAAGTACTAACCAGGCCCGACCGTGCTTAGCTTCCGAGATCAGACGAGATCGGGCGTGTTCACGGTGGTGTGGCCTTAAGCAATTGCACCTGGCACCAGACAGGACTTTAAACAGGAGAAAGGATGATTTTTTTTACCCCAAATGAAAATAGATTACAGCACCTGGTATTCCCAGGCAGTCTACCATCCAAGTACTAACCAGGCCCGACCGTGCTTAGCTTCCGAGATCAGACGAGATCGGGCGTGTTCACGGTGGTGTGGCCTTAAGCAATTACTCATGGCACCAGACAGGACTTTAAACAGGAGAAAGGATGATTTTTTTT
>NC_140271.1:26539382-26556882 GCF_964030765.1 Micromesistius poutassou
ATTTCTATAAACGTTTTATAAAACTCACTCGTAAGGCCATCTGTACCCGGACTTTTATTGTTTTTTAAAGACATTATTGCTTCTCTTATTTCTATATCTTTTATATTATCATCACACATACATTTCTCGTCTTTTGTGATTGTTTTATTAATATTACTTAATACTATATCTATATCTTCCTTATTTGTATTACCCTTTTTGAATAGATTTTTATAAAATGTCCCAACCGTATCTATAATATCTACAAAATCATTTATTGTCTCTCCATCTTCATTTTCCAACTCTTCGATATATACCCTTTCTTGTTTTCTTTTTTCCAATCCCAAAAAATAACCTGTACATTTCTCTCCCCTCATTGCGTATTCCGCCCTACTCCTTGTTATTGCCCCCTTACATTGATTCTGCTCATAAGAGTCTAATTTCGATTTTACCTTTAAATATTTCTCTATACTATGTTTTGGATCCTTATCCACTCTCTCAGCCTCTTCTGCCAGCGCATCCGTCAAGCCTTTTACTTTCTCTCTTTCTTTAAAATTCCGAGTCTTAGCATATCGAATGCTTATTATTTTTATCTTTTGCTTTAGTCCTTCCCACCATAATCCCTTATTTCCGCACACTTCCATGTTATTTTTTTCTTGTTCTACACAGGCCGCTATTTTGTTTCTGTACCTCTCTTCCTCGAGCAGACTGCTGTTGAGGCACCATACTCCTCCTCCCCTTCTTTCCACCCCGCTACCAACCTCTACTGACAGAATGGCATGATCACTAAACGATGTGAAGTTGTAATTCATTTTTTTTAGATATTTTACAGTACTCTGTTTTGCAATACATAGATCGATTCGACTCTGCTTTAATTCCCCCATTACCATTTGTCTCCTCGAGTATTCCCGCTTGTTTGGGTGTTCATTCCTCCATATATCAATTAACTGTCTTTCCTCCATCATTTTCAGAAAAACCTTTCTTGACGTGTCGTTCTTAAATTCTTTCCCTGTCGCTAAATCCAGCCTCGTACTTTTTAAATTAAAATCTCCCACCATAATACAGTTTCCCACACACCATTTCCCCAACCCCAAGAAAAACACCTTCCTATCCGTTTCTATATTTGGCGCATATACATTAATCAGTCGATACACTATATTTTTATATTTAAATTCTATAATAATTATTCTACCCGTTTTATCACTGTAGAGTTCTTTTATGTTCTCTACAATATCATTTTTTATCAAAATCGCTACACCACATGATTTCTCTGTACCATTATTTACATATACCATGTCTTTCCATTTTATTTTTATATCCTTCATGATATTGTCTGTCCAATTTGTTTCTTGCAGACATAATATATCATTATTCTTACATTTAACTAATAGTTTTTCCAGTTTGCTTTGATTTCTTAAACCATTTGTGTTAAATGAAATTAAGCTGAACATAAGCCACAAGGTGATTATTGTTTCATTTCTAACCTTCATTTTTTCATACCTTTCTTCTTTGCTGCTACTATTCTTTCCTTCTTAGCTTTCCTTTTCTTCGCCAGCTCTGCCCTTCTGTCCATAGGTTCGTCCGTCTCCGAAACCGTCTCGATATCCATTTCCTCCAGCCAGCTCTTCCTTATTTGGTCCCGCTCCTCCTCTGGGGTTCCCTCGATCTCCCCCTCCGACGACATGTCTTTCGCGCTGTCCTCTCCAACTCCTCTTGGACTTCCTCCACCAACCAGGGTGCTTTCATGGGCCATTTTCGGCATCAGGTCCCCAGAGGTACCTTCACCTACTCCCAGCCCAATCGCTCTGCCGGTTGGCGAGTCCTCTGGCAGGACGACGTCGTCCAGAGTGCTGCCGAGTGGCTCCATCTCTGCCGCTGCTGCCACCGCCGCCGCGTCCGCTTCCACCGCCACTGCTGACACCTCCGCAGCCTCCCCTGCCCGCACCACTGCTACCGCCGTCGCTTCACCGTCCCGCTGCCCTTCCTGGTTCTCATCCGCTCGATCTCCTCCTCTCGCGTTCCACGTCGGGCATTCTCGTGCGTAGTGCCCCTGCGTCTGACATTTATGACATCTGAATTGTGGGCAGTCTCTCAATATGTGTCCCGGTTGTATGCACAGCCGGCATACTCTAACTTGCCGATCATGAATGACTCTAAAAAATTCCGTGCCTTCCAGTGTATCAAATTTGGTTGAATACGGCAGTGATTTCACCATCTCTGTAAATTGGACTTTCAGAAACCTTGTGCCGTCCGCTATGTCCGTCCCAGGCCACATTCTTCTCTTTATCGGGGAGACAGCTTTCACTCCCCACTCGTGCAGCTTCGCCAGAATCACCTCATCAGACACATATGTTGGAAGGTTTAAAAAAGAAACAACCAGCTCATTGTTTACCATCTCCCTTACATACACTATATTGTCCTTTATTTTTAATCCATCCAGCAGTTTCCCCTTTCCCTCTTCATTTTCCATCGTGATTTCATATTTCTTTTGTGCTTTAAATCGACAGCCAATTACCACGCCACATATCCTCTTGATTTCTTTTAGCAGTTCCATCATTGATACATTTTCTTCCCCAATACTCTCCACAGCAACTGTCAACTTCTTCTCAAACGTTTGTGTTTTTGCCAGCGTCTTACTTATGTCCGCGATCTTTCTCGTTGTCGTTTCCCTTCCAATGTCGGCGTTCCTCGTCACTTGCTGCGTCTTGCCGTTGTCCATGATCCTGCTCGTAGTCGTGGTCTTTCCATAGTCGGCGTTCTTTGTCCCTTGCTGCGTCTTGCCGTTGTCCGTGATCCTGCTCGTAGTCGTGGTCTTTCCATGGTCGGTGTTCTTGGTCGATATCTGCTCCGTGCCGTTGTCCACGTTCCTTGTCATTGTTTGTGCCGGTCCGCTGTCAGTTGCCATGTGATCCGTCCTACTCCTCTCTACTCTCTCTCTCCTATCCATTCCGTCACTCATTCAACACACACACACACACACACAAACTAAAAAGACGTTCCCCCGAACAGCAAGCTGCTGGGGGAAAAAGACGAACAAGAAAAAAAACGAAAAATGCAAAACAACTCACACACACACTCACTTACTATCAAACTAACACAAACACACACGTCTACCTGCTCTCTCTCTCTCTCGCTTCTCTCTCTGCTGATTCACTTCCGGTTCACGGTGGTGTGGCCGTAAGCAATTGCTCCTGGCACCAGACAGGACTTTAAACAGGAGAAAGGATGATTTTTTTTACCCCAAATGAAAATAGCTTACAGCACCTGGTATTCCCAGGCGGTCTCCCATCCAAGTACTAACCAGGCCCGACCGTGCTTAGCTTCCGAGATCAGACGAGATCGGGCGTGTTCACGGTGGTGTGGCCGTAAGCAATTGCTCCTGGCACCAGACAGGACTTTTAACAGGAGAAAGGATGATTTTTTTTACCCCAAATGAAAATAGCTTACAGCACCTGGTATTCCCAGGCGGTCTCCCATCCAGGTACTAACCAGGCCCGACTGTGCTTAGCTTCCGAGATCAGACGAGATCGGCCGTGTTCGCAGTGGTGTGGCCGTAAGCAATTGCTCCTGGCACCAGACAGGACTTTAAACAGGAGAAAGGATCATTTTTTTTACCCCAAATGAAAATAGCTTACAGCACCTGGTATTCCCAGGCGGTCTCCCATCCAAGTTCTAACCAGGCCCGTCCGTGCTTAGCTTCCGAGATCAGACGAGATCGGGCGTGTTCACGGTGGTGTGGCCGTAAGCAATTGCTCCTGGCACCAGACAGGACTTTAAACAGGAGAAAGGATGATTTTTTTTACCCCAAATGAAAATACCTTACAGCACCTGGTATTCCCAGGCGGTCTCCCATCCAGGTACTAACCAGGCCCGTCCGTGCTTAGCTTCCGAGATCAGACGAGATCGGGCGTGTTCACGGTGGTGTGGCCGTAAGCAATTGCTCCTGGCACCAGACAGGACTTTAAACAGGAGAAAGGATCATTTTTTTTACCCCAAATGAAAATACCTTACAGCACCTGGTATTCCCAGGAGGTCTCCCATCCAATTACTAACCAGGCCCGACCGTGCTTAGCTTCCGAGATCAGACGAGATCGGGCGTGTTCACGGTGGTGTGGCCGTAAGCAATTGCTCATGGCACCAGACAGGACTTTAAACAGGAGAAAGGATCATTTTTTTTACCCCAAATGAAAATAGATTACAGCACCTCGTATTCCCAGGCGGTCTCCCATCCAAGTACTAACCAGGCCCGACCGTGCTTAGCCTCCGAGATCAGACGAGATCGGGCGTGTTCACGGTGGTGTGGCCGTAAGCAATTGCTCCTGGCACCAGACAGGACTTTAAACAGGAGCAAGGATGATTTTTTTTACCCCAAATGAAAATACCTTACAGCACCTGGTATTCCCAAGCGGTCTCCCATCCAGGTACTAACCAGGCCCGACCGTGCTTAGCTTCAGAGTTCAGACGAGATCGGGCGTGTTCGCAGTGGTGTGGCCGTAAGCAATTGCTCTTGGCACCAGACAGGTCTTTAAACAGGAGAAAGGATGATTTTTTTTACCCCAAATGAAAATAGCTTACAGCACCTGGTATTCCCAGGCTGTCTCCCATCCAGGTACTAACCAGGCCCGACCGTGCTTAGCTTCCGAGATCAGACGAGATCGGGCGTGTTCGCAGTGGTGTGGCCGTAGCCAATTGCTCCTGGCACCAGACAGGACTTTAAACAGGAGAAAGGATCATTTTTTTTACCCCAAATGAAAATAGATTACAGCACCTGGTATTCCCAGGCGGTCTCCCATCCAAGTACTAACCAGGCCCGACCGTGCTTAGCTTCCGAGATCAGACGAGCTCAGGCGTATTCGCAGTGGTGTGGCCGTAAGCAATTGCTCCTGGCACCAGACAGGACTTTAAACAGGAGAAAGGATCATTTTTTTTACCCCAAATGAATATAGCTTTCAGCACCTGGTATTCCCAGGCGGTCTCCCATCCAAGTACTAACCAGGCCCGACCGTGCATAGCTTCCGAGATCAGACGAGATCGGGCGTGTTCACGGTGGTGTGGCCGTAAGCAATTGCTCCTGGCACCAGACAGGACTTTAAACAGGAGAAAGGATGATTTTTTTTACCCCAAATGAAAATAGCTTACAGCACCTGGTATTCCCAGGCGGTCTCCCATCCAGGTACTAACCAGGCCCGACCGTGCTTAGCTTCCGAGATCAGACGAGATCGGGCGTGTTTGCAGTGGTGTGGCCGTAAGCAATTACTCCTGGCACCAGACAGGACTTTAAACAGGAGAAAGGATCATTTTTTTTACCCCAAATGAAAATAGATTACAGCACCTGGGGCCGTATTCACAAAGCTTTTTATCTTACCGCTAGGAGTGCTCCTAACTCGCGCTAAAACATTTTACGTAGGAGTTTTTTCTTAAAAGTTATTCACAAAGCCGCTGAGACCTACTCATACTAAGGATAAATCACTAAGAGTGAACTAAGAGTAACGCCCCCTAACTTAAATTTACAATTAACAAAGGCTACAGTGATATGAAACTGAAATTTTATTTGTTGGAGGAGGATCTGCACCAAAGCCGTTGTCCCCGGTTGCATCAGTGGTGTACGCCGTCCTAGGGTCTGACACCAGCATAACTGGCCTTGAGGGTGCAGCTGATCCTGCAGCCGAGTTGCTGAAGGAGATTGAGGGGTACGCATGCAATGATTGCAATAGGCTACATGAAAAGCTTTTCTGTTTAATATTTACAGAAGAATTACAATGTGCAACCCACTTCCCAAAAACGTGTTACAAATTATATATATATTTCTTCCCCACAGGAGAAATCAAGATGAAACTCCATCAACCTCATCTCATCACACAGCTCTTCCTCTTCTCCCCCTCCCAGCTCTTCCTCTGCCAGCTGCACCTCCTCTCCCAGCTCTTCCTCTCCCAGCTCTTCCTCTGCCAGCTCTTCCTCTCCCAGCTCTTCCTCTCCCAGCTCTTCCTCTTCCAACTGGCCCTCTTTGTGCACCCCCTGCCTCTCCTCTCCCTCCTGCTGCTGGTTCCAGTTCACTGGTGGACAAGAAATTGAATATGGAAATTAGGGTTCTAAAAAGGCAGAGAAGGGTCCTAAAAGCGAAAGAGCGGCTATTACAGCTGAAGACAGAATATTCCATTCTCAAGATTGAAAAATTGAAAGAAAACGAATGTGAATAAATACATGTTCTCAACTACACAAATGTGTGTTGACTGATTTGTGCCAAGGTGTTTACCTGAAATGTGTATTCACAAAGTGATCCCTAAATGCCAGTCCACTCTGTTCCGCACTGCCGAATTCATTGTCGTGGTCATCGCCATCATCAGCGTGGTCATCGTCATCTTCATCATCATCAGCATCTGGCTGTGGAATGTTCCTCCGCTTGCAGAGGTTGTGGAGAATGGCACATACAGTGATGACTGTACTTGCCCTCTCTGGGCTGAGACGTATTTCGCCGTGCAGGACATGAAAACGACGTTTCATCTGCCCAATTCCTCTCTCCACAACATTTCGTGTATTTTTGTGTGCTCTAACATATATGAAGGAAAACAGCAAACAATAATAAATATGGATTCAACAAATAAAAGGCGACAAAGAGCCAATACGATGTTTTTAACGCATAAGACTAAGCGTAATCTGCGTAATCACTTACATGTTATACTTTAACTGTGCTCCCGGTTGTGGATTCAGATAGGGTGTCAAGAGCCACTTCTTGCAGGGATAGCCACTGTCACCCAGCAAGTGACACCCAACTGGTACATGGTGCCTCTCAAAAAGCTGCCTCAGACCACTCTCCATTAAAATACGCGAATCATGCGTAGATCCAGGCCACTTCGCTACAACATCCAGTATGTTGAAATTTGCATCAAAAACAATCTGTGTGTTGATGGAATGTAGTTTCTTTCTATTGACGAAGACATCCTCATCTTTTGATGGCGCAATTATTTTGATGTGCGTCCCGTCAATAGCACCGACCACACCGGGCATACCTGCAATTGCCATGAAGTTGGCTTTGATCCTGTGTAGTTCTTGATTGTCCAAAGGAAACCGGATAAACTGTTGGATGATATGTGGTCTACAGAGCGCGTTGATGGTTTGGTTTATGGCACGGCTGACTGATGGTTGCGATATTCCCAAATCATCGGCATTGCAAAGTTGCATTTTCCCTGTTGCTAAATAACGTAGTGTTGTCAAACATTTTATTTCCGGACTAATCGGGTTATTCCTGTTAGTCGGGGATGTTATTGCATCCCGCACTAATTCCACAACAACTTTGATCCCCTCACGATTTAGCCTATATCTCTTCATCAATTCGCTGTCCTCCATTGTCTCCAAAACATTTCGTCGCGCAGCCATTTTCCGATTCTTTGTGAATAGGTCTTAGTGAGTTAGGAGTCCTCTCGAGGACTTTTAAGCTCTCCTAGACTTAGGTGCTACTTTTAGGCCTAAAATACTTTGTGAATTGCTCTTAGTAAAAAAAGTTAGGAGTCCTAAATTTAAGACTGACACGCCCATTATTTTTAGGAGTTACTCCTAAATTCGCCACTTATGACCTACTTTTAGCCCTAAGATTCTTTGTGAATACGGCCCCTGGTATTCCCAGGAGGTCTCCCATCCAAGTACTAACAAGGCTAGACCGTGCTTAGCTTCCGAGATCAGACGAGATCGGGCGTGTTCACGGTGGTGTGGCCGTAAGCAATTGCTCCTGGCACCAGACAGGACTTTTAACAGGAGAAAGGATGATTTTTTTTACCCCAAATGAAAATAGCTTACAGCACCTGGTATTCCCAGGAGGTCTCCCATCCAGGTACTAACAAGGCCCGACCGTGCTTAGCTTCCGAGATCAGACGAGATCGGGCGTGTTCACGGTGGTGTGGCCGTAAGCAATTGCTCTTGGCACCAGACAGGACTTTAAACAGGAGAAAGGATGATTTTTTTTACCCCAAATGAAAATAGCTTACAGCACCTGGTATTCCCAGGCTGTCTCCCATCCAGGTACTAACCAGGCCCGACCGTGCTTAGCTTCCGAGATCAGACGAGATCGGGCGTGTTCGCAGTGGTGTGGCCGTAAGCAATTGCTCCTGGCACCAGACAGGACTTTAAACAGGAGAAAGGATCATTTTTTTTACCCCAAATGAAAATAGCTTACAGCACCTGGTATTCCCAGGCGGTCTCCCATCCAGGTACTAACCAGGCCCGACCGTGCTTAGCTTCCGAGATCAGACGAGATCGGGCGTGTTTGCAGTGGTGTGGCCGTGAGCAATTACTCCTGGCACCAGACAGGACTTTAAACAGGAGAAAGGATCATTTTTTTTACCCCAAATGAAAGTAGATTACAGCACCTGGTATTCCCAGGAGGTCTCCCATCCAAGTACTAACCAGGCCCGACCGTGCTTAGCTTCCGAGATCAGACGAGATCGGGCGTGTGGCCGTAAGCAATTGCTCCTGGCACCAGACAGGACTTTAAACAGGAGAAAGGATGATTTTTTTTTTACCGCAAATGAATATAGCTTACAGCACCTGGTATTCCCAGGCGGTCTCCCATCCAGGTACTAACCAGGCCTGACCATGCTTAGCTTCCGAGATCAGACGAGATCGGGCGTGTTTGCAGTGGTGTGGCCGTAAGCGATTGCTCCTGGCACCAGACAGGACTTTAAACAGGAGAAAGGATGATTTTTTTTACCCCAAATGAAAATAGCTTACAGCACCTGGTATTCCCAGGCGGTCTCCCATCCAAGTACTAACCAGGCCCGACCGTGCTTAGCTTCCGAGATCAGACGAGATCAGGCGTGTTCACGGTGGTGTGGCCGTAAGCAATTGCTCCTGGCACCAGACAGGACTTTAAACAGGAGAAAGGATCATTTTTTTTACCCCAAATGAAAATAGATTACAGCACCTGGTATTCCCAGGAGGTCTCCCATCCAAGTACTAACCATGCCCGACCGTGCTTAGCTTCCGAGATCAGACGAGATCGGGCGTGTTCACGGTGGTGTGGCCGTAAGCAATTGCTCCTGGCACCAGACAGGACTTTTAACAGGAGAAAGGATGATTTTTTTTACCCCAAATGAAAATAGCTAACAGCACCTGGTATTCCCAGGCGGTCTCCCGTCCAAGTACTAACCAGGCCCGACCGTGCTTAGCTTCCGAGATCAGACGAGATTGGGCGTGTTCACGGTGGTGTGGCCGTAAGCAATTGCTCCTGGCACCAGACAGGACTTTAAACAGGAGAAAGGATGATTTTTTTTACCCCAAATGAAAATAGCTTACAGCACCTGGTATTCCCAGGCGGTCTCCCATCCAGGTACTAACCAGGCCCGACCGTGCTTAGCTTCCGAAATCAGACGAGATCGGGGGTCTTCGCAGTAGTGTGGCCGTAAGCAATTGCTCCTGGCACCAGACAGGACTTTAAACAGGAGAAAGGATGATTTTTTTTACCCCAAATGAAAATAGCTTACAGCACCTGGTATTCCCAGGCGGTCTCCCATCCAGGTACTAACCAGGCCCGACCGTGCTTTGCTTCCGAGATCAGTCGAGATCGGGCGTGTTCGCAGTGGTGTGGCCGTAAGCAATTGCTCCTGGCACCAGACAGGACTTTAAACAGGAGAAAGGATAATTTTTTTTACCCCAAATAAAAATAGATTACAGCACCTGGTATTCCCAGGCAGTCTCCAATCCAAGTACTAACCAGGCCCGACCATGCTTAGCTTGCGAGATCAGACGAGATCGGGCGTGTTCACGGTGGTGTGGCCGTAAGCAATTGCTCCTGGCACCAGACAGGACTTTAAACAGGAGAAAGGATCATTTTTTTTACCCCAAATGAAAATAGCTTACAGCACCTGGTATTCCCAGGCGGTCTCCCATCCAAGTACTAACCAGGCCCGACCGTGCTTAGCTTCCGAGATCAGACGAGATCAGGCGTGTTCACGGTGGTGTGGCCGTAAGCAATTGCTCCTGGCACCAGACAGGACTTTAAACAGGAGAAAGGATCATTTTTTTTACCCCAAATGAAAATAGATTACAGCACCTGGTATTCCCAGGAGGTCTCCCATCCAAGTACTAACCATGCCCGACCGTGCTTAGCTTCCGAGATCAGACGAGATCGGGCGTGTTCACGGTGGTGTGGCCGTAAGCAATTGCTCCTGGCACCAGACAGGACTTTTAACAGGAGAAAGGATGATTTTTTTTACCCCAAATGAAAATAGCTAACAGCACCTGGTATTCCCAGGCGGTCTCCCGTCCAAGTACTAACCAGGCCCGACCGTGCTTAGCTTCCGAGATCAGACGAGATTGGGCGTGTTCACGGTGGTGTGGCCGTAAGCAATTGCTCCTGGCACCAGACAGGACTTTAAACAGGAGAAAGGATGATTTTTTTTACCCCAAATGAAAATAGCTTACAGCACCTGGTATTCCCAGGCGGTCTCCCATCCAGGTACTAACCAGGCCCGACCGTGCTTAGCTTCCGAAATCAGACGAGATCGGGCGTCTTCGCAGTAGTGTGGCCGTAAGCAATTGCTCCTGGCACCAGACAGGACTTTAAACAGGAGAAAGGATCATTTTTTTTACCCCAAATGAAAATAGCTTACAGCACCTGGTATTCCCAGGCGGTCTCCCATCCAGGTACTAACCAGGCCCGACCGTGCTTTGCTTCCGAGATCAGTCGAGATCGGGCGTGTTCGCAGTGGTGTGGCCGTAAGCAATTGCTCCTGGCACCAGACAGGACTTTAAACAGGAGAAAGGATAATTTTTTTTACCCCAAATAAAAATAGATTACAGCACCTGGTATTCCCAGGCAGTCTCCAATCCAAGTACTAACCAGGCCCGACCATGCTTAGCTTGCGAGATCAGACGAGATCGGGCGTGTTCACGGTGGTGTGGCCGTAAGCAATTGCTCCTGGCACCAGACAGGACTTTTAACAGAAGAAAGGATAATTTTTTTTTTACCCCAAATGAAAATAGCTTACAGCACCTGGTATTCCCAGGCGGTCTCCCATCCAAGTACTAACCAGGCCCGACCGTGCTTAGCTTCCGAGATCAGACGAGATCGGGCGTGTTCACGGTGGTGTGGCCGTAAGCAATTGCTCCTGGCACCAGACAGGACTTTAAACAGGAGAAAGGATGATTTTTTTTACCCCAAATGAAAATAGCTTACAGCACCTGGTATTCCCAGGCGGTCTCCCATCCAGGTACTAACCAGGCCCGACCGTGCTTAGCTTCCGAGATCAGACGAGATCGGGCGTCTTCGCAGTGGTGTGGCCGTAAGCAATTGCTCCTGGCACCAGACAGGACTTTAAACAGGAGAAAGGATCATTTTTTTTACCCCAAATGAAAATTGCTTACAGCACCTGGTATTCCCAGGCGGTCTCCCATCCAAGTACTAACCAGGCCCGACCGTGCTTAGCTTCCGAGATCAGACGAGATCGGGCGTGTTCACGGTGGTGTGGCCGTAAGCAATTGCTGCTGGCACCAGACAGGACTTTAAACAGGAGAAAGGATGATTTTTTTTACCCCAAATGAAAATACCTTACAGCACCGGATATTCCCAGGCGGTCGCCCATCCAGGTACTAACCAGGCCCGACCGTGCTTAGCTTCCGAGATCAGACGAGATCGGGCGTGTTTGCAGTGGTGTGGCCGTAAGCAATTACTCCTGGCACCAGACAGGACTTTAAACAGGAGAAAGGATCATTTTTTTCACCCCAAATGAAAATAGATTACAGCACCTGGTATTCCCAGGCGGTCTCCCATCCAAGTACTAACCAGGCCCGACCGTGCTTAGCTTCCGAGATCAGACGAGATCGGGCGTGTTCACGGTGGTGTGGCCGTAAGCTATTGCTCCTGGCACCAGACAGGACTTTAAACAGGAGAAAGGATGATTTTTTTTACCCCAAATGAAAATAGCTTACAGCACCTGGTATTCCCAGGCGGTCTCCCATCCAGGTACTAACCAGGCCCGACCGTGCTTTGCTTCCGAGATCAGTCGAGATCGGGCGTGTTCGCAGTGGTGTGGCCGTAAGCAATTGCTCCTGGCACCAGACAGGACTTTAAACAGGAGAAAGGATAATTTTTTTTTACCCCAAATAAAAATAGATTACAGCACCTGGTATTCCCAGGGAGTCTCCAATCCAAGTACTAACCAGGCCCGACCATGCTTAGCTTGCGAGATCAGACGAGATCGGGCGTGTTCACGGTGGTGTGGCCGTAAGCAATTGCTCCTGGCACCAGACAGGACTTTAAACAGGAGAAAGGATAATTTTTTTTACCCCAAATGAAAATAGATTACAGCACCTGGTATTCCCAGGCGGTCTCCCATCCAAGTACTAACCAGGCCCGACCGTGCTTAGCTTCCGAGATCAGACGAGATCGGGCGTGTTCACGGTGGTGTGGCCGTAAGCAATTGTACCTGGCACCAGACAGGACTTTAAACAGGAGAAAGGATGATTTTTTTTACCCCAAATGAAAACAGCTTACAGCACCTGGTATTCCTAGGCGGTCTCCCATCCAAGTACTAACCAGGCCCGACCGTGCTTAGCTTCCGAGATCAGACGAGATCGGGCGTGTTCACGGTGGTGTGGCCGTAAGCAATTGCTCCTGGCACCAGACAGGACTTTAAACAGGAGAAAGGATGATTTTTTTTTTTACCCCAAATGAAAATACCTTACAGCACAAAGTATTCCCAGGCGGTCTCCCATGCAGGTACTAACCAGGCCCGACCGTGCTTAGCTTCCGAGATCAGATGAGATCGGGCGTGTTCGCAGTGGTGTGGCCGTAAGCAATTGATCCTGGCACCAGACAGGACTTTAAACAGGAGAAAGGATCATTTTTTTTACCCCAAATGAAAATAGATTACAGCACCTGGTATTCCCAGGCGGTCTCCCATCCAAGTACTAACCAGGCCCGACCGTGCTTAGCTACCGAGATCAGACGAGATCGGGCGTGTCCGCAGTGGTGTGGACGTAATCAATTGCTCCTGGCACCAGACAGGACTTTAAACAGGAGAAAGGATCATTTTTTTTACCCCAAATGAAAATAGATTACAGCACCTGGTATTCCCAGGCGGTCTCCCATCCAGGTACTATCCAGGCCCGACCGTGCTTAGCTTCCGAGATCAGACGAGATCGGGCGTGTTCGCAGTGGTGTTGCCGTAAGCAATTGCTCCTGGCACCAGACAGGACTTTAAACAGGAGAAAGGATGATTTTTTTTACCCCAAATGAAAATAGCTTACAGCACCTGGTATTCCCAGGCGGTCTCCCATCCAAGTACTAACCAGGCCCGACCGTGCTTAGCTTCCGAGATCAGACGAGATCGGGCGTGTTCACGGTGGTGTGGCCGTAAGCAATTGCTGCTGGCACCAGACAGGACTTTAAACAGGAGAAAGGATGATTTTTTTTACCCCAAATGAAAATACCTTACAGCACCGGATATTCCCAGGCGGTCGCCCATCCAGGTACTAACCAGGCCCGACCGTGCTTAGCTTCCGAGATCAGACGAGATCGGGCGTGTTTGCAGTGGTGTGGCCGTAAGCAATTACTCCTGGCACCAGACAGGACTTTAAACAGGAGAAAGGATCATTTTTTTTACCCCAAATGAAAATAGATTACAGCACCTGGTATTCCCAGGCGGTCTCCCATCCAAGTACTAACCAGCCCCGACCGTGCTTAGCTTCCGAGATCAGACGAGATCGGGCGTTTTCACGGTGGTGTGGCCGTAAGCTATTGCTCCTGGCACCAGACAGGACTTTAAACAGGAGAAAGGATGATTTTTTTTACCCCAAATGAAAATAGCTTACAGCACCTGGTATTCCCAGGCGGTCTCCCATCCAGGTACTAACCAGGCCCGACCGTGCTTTGCTTCCGAGATCAGTCGAGATCGGGCGTGTTCGCAGTGGTGTGGCCGTAAGCAATTGCTCCTGGCACCAGACAGGACTTTAAACAGGAGAAAGGATAATTTTTTTTTACCCCAAATAAAAATAGATTACAGCACCTGGTATTCCCAGGGAGTCTCCAATCCAAGTACTAACCAGGCCCGACCATGCTTAGCTTGCGAGATCAGACGAGATCGGGCGTGTTCACGGTGGTGTGGCCGTAAGCAATTGCTCCTGGCACCAGACAGGACTTTAAACAGGAGAAAGGATAATTTTTTTTACCCCAAATGAAAATAGATTACAGCACCTGGTATTCCCAGGCGGTCTCCCATCCAAGTACTAACCAGGCCCGACCGTGCTTAGCTTCCGAGATCAGACGAGATCGGGCCTGTTCACGGTGGTGTGGCCGTAAGCAATTGCACCTGGCACCAGACAGGACTTTAAACAGGAGAAAGGATGATTTTTTTTACCCCAAATGAAAACAGCTTACAGCACCTGGTATTCCTAGGCGGTCTCCCATCCAAGTACTAACCAGGCCCGACCGTGCTTAGCTTCCGAGATCAGACGAGATCGGGCGTGTTCACGGTGGTGTGGCCGTAAGCAATTGCTCCTGGCACCAGACAGGACTTTAAACAGGAGAAAGGATGATTTTTTTTTTTACCCCAAATGAAAATACCTTACAGCACAAAGTATTCCCAGGCGGTCTCCCATGCAGGTACTAACCAGGCCCGACCGTGCTTAGCTTCCGAGATCAGATGAGATCGGGCGTGTTCGCAGTGGTGTGGCCGTAAGCAATTGATCCTGGCACCAGACAGGACTTTAAACAGGAGAAAGGATCATTTTTTTTACCCCAAATGAAAATAGATTACAGCACCTGGTATTCCCAGGCGGTCTCCCATCCAAGTACTAACCAGGCCCGACCGTGCTTAGCTACCGAGATCAGACGAGATCGGGCGTGTTCGCAGTGGTGTTGCCGTAAGCAATTGCTCCTAGCACCAGACAGGACTTTAAACAGGAGAAAGGATGATTTTTTTTACCCCAAATGAAAATAGCTTACAGCACCTGGAATTCCCAGGCGGTCTCACATCCAGGTACTAACCAGGCCCGACCGTGCTTAGCTTCCGAGATCAGACGAGATCGGGCGTGTTCGCAGTGGTGTGGCCGTAAGCAATTGCTCATGGCACCAGACAGGACTTTAAACAGGAGAAAGGATCATTTTTTTTACCCCAAATGAAAATAGATTACAGCACCTGGTATTCCCAGGCGGTCTCCCATCCAAGTACTAACCAGTCCCGACCGTGCTTAGCTTCCGATATCAGACGAGATCGGGCGTGTTCACAGTGGTGTGGCCGTAAGCAATTGCTCCTGGCACCAGACAGGACTCTAAACAGGAGAAAGGATGATTTTTTTTACCCCAAATGAAAATAGCTTACAGCACCTGGTATTCCCAGGCGGTCTCCCATCCAGGTACTAACCAGGCCCGACCGTGCTTAGCTTCCGAGATCAGACGAGATCGGGCGTTTTCGCAGTGGTGTTGCCGTAAGCAATTGATCCTGGCACCAGACAGGACTTTAAACAGGAGAAAGGATGATTTTTTTTACCCCAAATGAAAATAGCTTACAGTACCTGGAATTCCCAGGCGGTCTCCCATCCAGGTACTAACCAGGCCCGACCGTGCTTAGCTTCCGAGATCAGACGAGATCGGGCGTGTTCGCAGTGGTCTGGCCGTAAGCAATTGCTCATGGCACCAGACAGGACTTTAAACAGGAGAAAGGATCATTTTTTTTACCCCAAATGAAAATAGATTACAGCACCTGGTATTCCCAGGCGGTCTCCCATCCAAGTACTAACCAGGCCCGTCCGTGCTTAGCTTCCGAGATCAGACGAGATCGGGCGTGTTCACAGTGGTGTGGCCGTAAGCAATTCCTCCTGGCACCAGACAGGACTTTAAACAGGAGAAAGGATGATTTTTTTTACCCCAAATGAAAATAGCTTACAGCACCTGGTATTCCCAGGCGGTCTCCCATCCAGGTACTAACCAGGCCCGACCGTGCTTAGCTTCCGAGATCAGACGAGATCTTGCGTGTTCGCAGTGGTGTGGCCGTAAGCAATTGCTCCTGGCACCAGACAGGACTTTAAACAGGAGAAAGGATCATTTTTTTTACCCCAAATGAAAATAGCTTACAGCACCTGGTATTCCCAGGCGGTCTCCCATCCAGGTACTAACCAGGCCCGACCGTGCTTAGCTTCCGAGATCAGACGAGATCGGGCGTGTTCGCAGTGGTGTGGCCGTAAGCAATTGCTCCTGGCACCAGACAGGACTTTAAACAGGAGAAAGGATCATTTTTTTTTACCCCAAATGAAAATAGATCACAGCACCTGGTATTCCCAGGCGGTCTCCCATCCAGGTACTACCCAGGCCCGACCGTGCTTAGCTTCGGAGATCAGACGAGATCGGGCGTGTTTGCAGTGGTGTGGCCGTAATCAATTACTCCTGGCACCAGACAGGACTTTAAACAGGAGAAAGGATCATTTTTTTTACCCCAAATGAAAATAGATTACAGCACCTGGTATTCCCAGGCGGTCTCCCATCCAAGTACTAACCAGGCCCGACCGTGCTTAGCTACCGAGATCAGACGAGATCGGGCGTGTCCGCAGTGGTGTGGACGTAATCAATTGCTCCTGGCACCAGACAGGACTTTAAACAGGAGAAAGGATCATTTTTTTTACCCCAAATGAAAATAGATTACAGCACCTGGTATTCCCAGGCGGTCTCCCATCCAGGTACTATCCAGGCCCGACCGTGCTTAGCTTCCGAGATCAGACGAGATCGGGCGTGTTCGCAGTGGTGTTGCCGTAAGCAATTGCTCCTGGCACCAGACAGGACTTTAAACAGGAGAAAGGATGATTTTTTTTACCCCAAATGAAAATAGCTTACAGCACCTGGAATTCCCAGGCGGTCTCACATCCAGGTACTAACCAGGCCCGACCGTGCTTAGCTTCCGAGATCAGACGAGATCGGGCGTGTTCGCAGTGGTGTGGCCGTAAGCAATTGCTCATGGCACCAGACAGGACTTTAAACAGGAGAAAGGATCATTTTTTTTACCCCAAATGAAAATAGATTACAGCACCTGGTATTCCAAGGCGGTCTCCCATCCAAGTACTAACCAGTCCCGACCGTGCTTAGCTTCCGATATCAGACGAGATCGGGCGTGTTCACAGTGGTGTGGCCGTAAGCAATTGCTCCTGGCACCAGACAGGACTCTAAACAGGAGAAAGGATGATTTTTTTTACCCCAAATGAAAATAGCTTACAGCACCTGGTATTCCCAGGCGGTCTCCCATCCAGGTACTAACCAGGCCCGACCGTGCTTAGCTTCCGAGATCAGACGAGATCGGGCGTTTTCGCAGTGGTGTTGCCGTAAGCAATTGATCCTGGCACCAGACAGGACTTTAAACAGGAGAAAGGATGATTTTTTTTACCCCAAATGAAAATAGCTTACAGCACCTGGTATTCCCAGGCGGTCTCCCATACAGGTACTAACCAGGCCCGACCGTGCTTAGCTTCCGAGATCAGACGAGATCGGGCGTGTTCGCAGTGGTGTGGCCGTAAGCAATTGCGCATGGCACCAGACAGGACTTTA
>NC_140271.1:26561882-26614382 GCF_964030765.1 Micromesistius poutassou
CCCAGGCCCGACCGTGCTTAGCTTCGGAGATCAGACGAGATCGGGCGTGTTTGCAGTGGTGTGGCCGTAATCAATTACTCCTGTCACCAGACAGGACTTTAAACAGGAGAAAGGATCATTTTTTTTACCCCAAATGAAAATAGATTACAGCACCTGGTATTCCCAGGAGGTCTCCCATCCAAGTACTAACCAGGCCCGACCGTGCTTAGCTTCCGAGATCAGACGAGATCGGGCGTGTTCACGGTGGTGTGGCCGTAAGCAATTGCTCCTGGCACCAGACAGGACTCTAAACAGGAGAAAGGATCATTTTTTTTTACCCCAAATGAAAATAGATCACAGCACCTGGTATTCCCAGGCGGTCTCCCATCCAAGTACTAACCAGGCCCGACCGTGCTTAGCTTCCGAGATCAGACGAGATCGGGCGTGTTCCCGGTGGTGTGGCCGTAAGCAATTTCTCCAGCACCTGGTATTCCCAGGCGGTCTCCCATCCAAGTACTAACAACCCCCGACCGTGCTTAGCTTCCAAGATCAGACGAGATCGGGCGTGTTCACGGTGGTGTGGCCGTAAGCAATTGC
Organism: Micromesistius poutassou; assembly: GCF_964030765.1. Taxonomy (NCBI): domain Eukaryota; kingdom Metazoa; phylum Chordata; class Actinopteri; order Gadiformes; family Gadidae; genus Micromesistius; species Micromesistius poutassou. The sequence continues at coordinate 26,562,459 of NC_140271.1, forward strand.
TCCTGGCACCAGACAGGACTTTAAACAGGAGAAAGGATGATTTTTTTTTACACCAAATGAAAATAGCTTACAGCACCTGGTATTCCCAGGCGGTCTCCCATCCAAGTACTAACCAGGCCCGACCGTGCTTAGCTTCCGAGATCAGACGAGATCGGGCGTGTTCGCGGTGGTGTGGCCGTAAGCAACTGCTCCTGGCACCAGACAGGACTTTAAACAGGAGAAAGGATCATTTTTTTTACCCCAAATGAAAATAGCTTACAGCACCTGGTATTCCCAGGCGGTCTCCCATCCAGGTACTAACTAGGCCCGACCGTGCTTAGCTTCCGAGATCAGACGAGATCGGGCGTGTTTGCAGTGGTGTGGCCGTAAGCAATTACTCCTGGCACCAGACAGGACTTTAAACAGGAGAAAGGATCATTTTTTTTACCCCAAATGAAAATAAATTACAGCACCTGGTATTCCCAGGCGGTATCCCATCCAAGTACTAACCAGGCCCGACCGTGCTTAGCTTCCGAGATCAGACAAGATCGGGCGTGTTCACGGTGGTGTGACCGTAAGCAATTGCTCCTTGCACCAGACAGGACTTTTAACAGGAGAAAGGATGATTTTTTTTACCCCAAATGAAAATAGCTTACAGCACCTGGTATTCCCAGGCGGTCTCCCATCCAAGTACTAACCAGGCCCGACCGTGCTTAGCTTCCGAGATCAGACGAGATCGGGCGTGTTCACGGTGGTGTGGCCATAAGCAATTGCTCCTGGCACCAGACAGGACTTTAAACAGGAGAAAGGATGATTTTTTTTTACCCCAAATGATTATAGCTTACAGCACCTGGTATTCCCAGGCGGTCTCCCATCCAGGTACTAACCAGGCCTGACCATGCTTAGCTTCCGAGATCAGACGAGACCGGGCGTGTTTGCAGTGGTGTGGCCGTAAGCAATTGCTCCTGGCACCAGACAGGACTTTAAACAGGAGAAAGGATGATTTTTTTTACCCCAAATGAAAATAGCTTACAGCACCTGGTATTCCCAGGCGGTCTCCCATCCAAGTACTAACCAGGCCCGACCGTGCTTAGCTTCCGAGATCAGACGAGATCGGGCGTGTTCACGGTGGTGTGGCCGTAAGCAATTGCTCCTGGCACCAGACAGGACTTTAAACAGGAGAAAGGATGATTTTTTTTACCCCAAATGAAAATACCTTACAGCACCTAGTATTCCCAGGCGGTCTCCCATGCAGGTACTAACCAGGCCCGACCGTGCTTAGCTTCCGAGATCAGATGAGACCGGGCGTGTTCGCAGTGGTGTGGCCGTAAGCAATTGATCCTGGCACCAGACAGGACTATAAACAGGAGAAAGGATGATTTTTTTTACCCCGAATTAAAATAGCTTACAGCACCTGGTATTCCCAGGCGGTCTCCCATCCAAGTACTAACCAGGCCCGACCGTGCATAGCTTCCGAGATCAGACGAGATCGGGCGTGTTCACGGTGGTGTGGCCGTAAGCAATCCTGGCACCAGACAGGACTTTAAACAGGAGAAAGGATCATTTTTTTTACCCCAAATGAAAATAGCTTACAGCACCTGGTATTCCCAGGCGGTCTCCCATCCAGGTACTAACCAGGCCCGACCGTGCTTAGCTTCCGAGATCAGACGAGATCGGGCGTGTTCGCAGTGGTGTGGCCGTAAGCAATTGCTCCTGGCACCAGACAGGACTTTAAACAGGAGAAAGGATCATTTTTTTTTACCCCAAATGAAAATAGATCACAGCACCTGGTATTCCCAGGCGGTCTCCCATCCAGGTACTACCCAGGCCCGACCGTGCTTAGCTTCGGAGATCAGACGAGATCGGGCGTGTTTGCAGTGGTGTGGCCGTAATCAATTACTCCTGGCACCAGACAGGACTTTAAACAGGAGAAAGGATCATTTTTTTTACCCCAAATGAAAATAGATTACAGCACCTGGTATTCCCAGGAGGTCTCCCATCCAAGTACTAACCAGGCCCGACCGTGCTTAGCTTCCGAGATCAGACGAGATCGGGCGTGTTCACGGTGGTGTGGCCATAAGCAATTGCTCCTGGCACCAGACAGGACTTTTAACAGGAGAAAGGATGATTTTTTTTACCCCAAATGAAAATAGCTTACAGCACCTGGTATTCCCAGGCGGTCTCCCATCCAAGTACTAACCAGTCCCGACCGTGCTTAGCTTCGGATATCAGACGAGATCGGGCGTGTTCACAGTGGTGTGGCCGTAAGCAATTGCTCCTGGCACCAGACAGGACTCTAAACAGGAGAAAGGATCATTTTTTTTTACCCCAAATGAAAATAGATCACAGCACCTGGTATTCCCAGGCGGTCTCCCATCCAAGTACTAACCAGGCCCGACCGTGCTTAGCTTCCGAGATCAGACGAGATCGGGCGTGTTCCCGGTGGTGTGGCCGTAAGCAATTTCTCCAGCACCTGGTATTCCCAGGCGGTCTCCCATCCAAGTACTAACAACCCCCGACCGTGCTTAGCTTCCAAGATCAGACGAGATCGGGCGTGTTCACGGTGGTGTGGCCGTAAGCAATTGCTCCTGGCACCAGACAGGACTTTAAACAGGAGAAAGGATAATTTTTTTTTACACCAAATGAAAATAGCTTACAGCACCTGGTATTCCCAGGCGGTCTCCCATCCAGGTACTAACCAGGCCCGACCGTGCTTAGCTTCGGAGATCAGACGAGATCGGGCGTGTTTGCAGTGGTGTGGCCGTAATCAATTGCTCCTGGCACCAGACAGGACTCTAAACAGGAGAAAGGATGATTTTTTTTACCCCAAATGAAAATAGCTTACAGCACCTGGTATTCCCAGGCGGTCTCCCATCCAAGTACTAACCAGGCCCGACCGTGCCTAGCTTCCGAGATCAGACGAGATCGGGCGTGTTCGCGGTGGTGTGGCCGTAAGCAACTGCTCCTGGCACCAGACAGGACTTTAAACAGGAGAAAGGATCATTTTTTTTACCCCAAATGAAAATAGCTTACAGCACCTGGTATTCCCAGGCGGTCTCCCATCCAAGTACTAACCAGGCCCGACCGTGGTTAGCTTCCGAGATCAGACGAGATCGGGCGTGTTCACGGTGGTGTGGCCGTAAGCAATTGCTCCTGGCACCAGACAGGACTTTAAACAGGAGAAAGGATGATTTTTTTTACCCCAAATGAAAATACCTTACAGCACCTGGTATTCCCAGGCGGTCTCCCATCCAGGTACTAACTAGGCCCGACCGTGCTTAGCTTCCGAGATCAGACGAGATCGGGCGTGTTTGCAGTGGTGTGGCCGTAAGCAATTACTCCTGGCACCAGACAGGACTTTAAACAGGAGAAAGGATCATTTTTTTTACCCCAAATGAAAATAGATTACAGCACCTGGTATTCCCAGGCGGTATCCCATCCAAGTACTAACCAGGCCCGACCGTGCTTAGCTTCCGAGATCAGACAAGATCGGGCGTGTTCACGGTGGTGTGGCCGTAAGCAATTGCTCCTTGCACCAGACAGGACTTTTAACAGGAGAAAGGATGATTTTTTTTACCCCAAATGAAAATAGCTTACAGCACCTGGTATTCCCAGGCGGTCTCCCATCCAAGTACTAACCAGGCCCGACCGTGCTTAGCTTCCGAGATCAGACGAGATCGGGCGTGTTCACGGTGGTGTGGCCATAAGCAATTGCTCCTGGCACCAGACAGGACTTTAAACAGGAGAAAGGATGATTTTTTTTTACCCCAAATGATTATAGCTTACAGCACCTGGTATTCCCAGGCGGTCTCCCATCCAGGTACTAACCAGGCCTGACCATGCTTAGCTTCCGAGATCAGACGAGACCGGGCGTGTTTGCAGTGGTGTGGCCGTAAGCAATTGCTCCTGGCACCAGACAGGACTTTAAACAGGAGAAAGGATGATTTTTTTTACCCCAAATGAAAATAGCTTACAGCACCTGGTATTCCCAGGCGGTCTCCCATCCAAGTACTAACCAGGCCCGACCGTGCTTAGCTTCCGAGATCAGACGAGATCGGGCGTGTTCACGGTGGTGTGGCCGTAAGCAATTGCTCCTGGCACCAGACAGGACTTTAAACAGGAGAAAGGATGATTTTTTTTACCCCAAATGAAAATACCTTACAGCACCTAGTATTCCCAGGCGGTCTCCCATGCAGGTACTAACCAGGCCCGACCGTGCTTAGCTTCCGAGATCAGATGAGATCGGGCGTGTTCGCAGTGGTGTGGCCGTAAGCAATTGATCCTGGCACCAGACAGGACTATAAACAGGAGAAAGGATGATTTTTTTTACCCCAAATTAAAATAGCTTACAGCACCTGGTATTCCCAGGCGGTCTCCCATCCAGGTACTAACCAGGCCCGACCGTGCTTAGCTTCCGAGATCAGACGAGATCTTGCGTGTTCGCAGTGGTGTGGCCGTAAGCAATTGCTCCTGGCACCAGACAGGACTTTAAACAGGAGAAAGGATCATTTTTTTTACCCAAAATGAAAATAGCTTACAGCACCTGGTATTCCCAGGCGGTCTCCCATCCAGGTACTAACCAGGCCCGACCGTGCTTAGCTTCCGAGATCAGACGAGATCGGGCGTGTTCGCAGTGGTGTGGCCGTAAGCAATTGCTCCTGGCACCAGACAGGACTTTAAACAGGAGAAAGGATCATTTTTTTTTACCCCAAATGAAAATAGATCACAGCACCTGGTATTCCCAGGCGGTCTCCCATCCAGGTACTACCCAGGCCCGACCGTGCTTAGCTTCGGAGATCAGACGAGATCGGGCGTGTTTGCAGTGGTGTGGCCGTAATCAATTACTCCTGGCACCAGACAGGACTTTAAACAGGAGAAAGGATCATTTTTTTTACCCCAAATGAAAATAGATTACAGCACCTGGTATTCCCAGGAGGTCTCCCATCCAAGTACTAACCAGGCCCGACCGTGCTTAGCTTCCGAGATCAGACGAGATCGGGCGTGTTCACGGTGGTGTGGCCGTAAGCAATTGCTCCTGGCACCAGACAGGACTTTTAACAGGAGAAAGGATGATTTTTTTTACCCCAAATGAAAATAGCTTACAGCACCTGGTATTCCCAGGCGGTCTCCCATCCAAGTACTAACCAGTCCCGACCGTGCTTAGCTTCGGATATCAGACGAGATCGGGCCTGTTCACAGTGGTGTGGCCGTAAGCAATTGCTCCTGGCACCAGACAGGACTCTAAACAGGAGAAAGGATCATTTTTTTTTACCCCAAATGAAAATAGATCACAGCACCTGGTATTCCCAGGCGGTCTCCCATCCAAGTACTAACCAGGCCCGACCGTGCTTAGCTTCCGAGATCAGACGAGATCGGGCGTGTTCCCGGTGGTGTGGCCGTAAGCAATTTCTCCAGCACCTGGTATTCCCAGGCGGTCTCCCATCCAAGTACTAACAACCCCCGACCGTGCTTAGCTTCCAAGATCAGACGAGATCGGGCGTGTTCACGGTGGTGTGGCCGTAAGCAATTGCTCCTGGCACCAGACAGGACTTTAAACAGGAGAAAGGATGATTTTTTTTTACACCAAATGAAAATAGCTTACAGCACCTGGTATTCCCAGGCGGTCTCCCATCCAGGTACTAACCAGGCCCGACCGTGCTTAGCTTCGGAGATCAGACGAGATCGGGCGTGTTTGCAGTGGTGTGGCCGTAATCAATTGCTCCTGGCACCAGACAGGACTCTAAACAGGAGAAAGGATGATTTTTTTTACCCCAAATGAAAATAGCTTACAGCACCTGGTATTCCCAGGCGGTCTCCCATCCAAGTACTAACCAGGCCCGACCGTGCTTAGCTTCCGAGATCAGACGAGATCGGGCGTGTTCGCGGTGGTGTGGCCGTAAGCAACTGCTCCTGGCACCAGACAGGACTTTAAACAGGAGAAAGGATCATTTTTTTTACCCCAAATGAAAATAGCTTACAGCACCTGGTATTCCCAGGCGGTCTCCCATCCAAGTACTAACCAGGCCCGACCGTGGTTAGCTTCCGAGATCAGATGAGATCGGGCGTGTTCACGGTGGTGTGGCCGTAAGCAATTGCTCCTGGCACCAGACAGGACTTTAAACAGGAGAAAGGATGATTTTTTTTACCCCAAATGAAAATACCTTACAGCACCTGGTATTCCCAGGCGGTCTCCCATCCAGGTACTAACTAGGCCCGACCGTGCTTAGCTTCCGAGATCAGACGAGATCGGGTGTGTTTGCAGTGGTGTGGCCGTAAGCAATTACTCCTGGCACCAGACAGGACTTTAAACAGGAGAAAGGATCATTTTTTTTACCCCAAATGAAAATAAATTACAGCACCTGGTATTCCCAGGCGGTATCCCATCCAAGTACTAACCAGGCCCGACCGTGCTTAGCTTCCGAGATCAGACAAGATCGGGCGTGTTCACGGTGGTGTGGCCGTAAGCAATTGCTCCTTGCACCAGACAGGACTTTTAACAGGAGAAAGGATGATTTTTTTTACCCCAAATGAAAATAGCTTACAGCACCTGGTATTCCCAGGCGGTCTCCCATCCAAGTACTAACCAGGCACGACCGTGCTTAGCTTCCGAGATCAGACGAGATCGGGCGTGTTCACGGTGGTGTGGCCATAAGCAATTACTCCTGGCACCAGACAGGACTTTAAACAGGAGAAAGGATGATTTTTTTTTACCCCAAATGATTATAGCTTACAGCACCTGGTATTCCCAGGCGGTCTCCCATCCAGGTACTAACCAGGCCTGACCATGCTTAGCTTCCGAGATCAGACGAGACCGGGCGTGTTTGCAGTGGTGTGGCCGTAAGCAATTGCTCCTGGCACCAGACAGGACTTTAAACAGGAGAAAGGATGATTTTTTTTACCCCAAATGAAAATAGCTTACAGCACCTGGTATTCCCAGGCGGTCTCCCATCCAAGTACTAACCAGGCCCGACCGTGCTTAGCTTCCGAGATCAGACGAGATCGGGCGTGTTCACGGTGGTGTGGCCGTAAGCAATTGCTCCTGGCACCAGACAGGACTTTAAACAGGAGAAAGGATGATTTTTTTTACCCCAAATGAAAATACCTTACAGCACCTAGTATTCCCAGGCGGTCTCCCATGCAGGTACTAACCAGGCCCGACCGTGCTTAGCTTCCGAGATCAGATGAGATCGGGCGTGTTCGCAGTGGTGTGGCCGTAAGCAATTGATCCTGGCACCAGACAGGACTATAAACAGGAGAAAGGATGATTTTTTTTACCCCAAATTAAAATAGCTTACAGCACCTGGTATTCCCAGGCGGTCTCCCATCCAAGTACTAACCAGGCCCGACCGTGCATAGCTTCCGAGATCAGACGAGATCGGGCGTGTTCACGGTGGTGTGGCCGTAAGCAATTGCACCTGGCACCAGACAGGACTTTAAACAGGAGAAAGGATGATTTTTTTTACCCCAAATGAAAATTGCTTACAGCACCTGGAATTCCCAGGCGGTCTCACATCCAGGTACTAACCAGGCCCGACCGTGCTTAGCTTCCGAGATCAGACGAGATCGGGCGTGTTCGTAGTGGTGTGGCCGTAAGCAATTGCTCATGGCACCAGACAGGACTTTAAACAGGAGAAAGGATCATTTTTTTTACCCCAAATGAAAATAGATTACAGCACCTGGTATTCCCAGGCGGTCTCCCATCCAAGTACTAACCAGTCCCGACCGTGCTTAGCTTCCGATATCAGACGAGATCGGGCGTGTTCACAGTGGTGTGGCCGTAAGCAATTGCTCCTGGCACCAGACAGGACTCTAAACAGGAGAAAGGATGATTTTTTTTACCCCAAATGAAAATAGCTTACAGCACCTGGTATTCCCAGGCGGTCTCCCATCCAGGTACTAACCAGGCCCGACCGTGCTTAGCTTCCGAGATCAGACGAGATCGGGCGTTTTCGCAGTGGTGTTGCCGTAAGCAATTGATCCTGGCACCAGACAGGACTTTAAACAGGAGAAAGGATGATTTTTTTTACCCCAAATGAAAATAGCTAACAGCACCTGGAATTCCCAGGCGGTCTCCCATCCAGGTACTAACCAGGCCCGACCGTGCTTAGCTTCCGAGATCAGACGAGATCGGGCGTGTTCGCAGTGGTGTGGCCGTAAGCAATTGCTCATGGCACCAGACAGGACTTTAAACAGGAGAAAGGATCATTTTTTTTACCCCAAATGAAAATAGCTTACAGCACCTGGTATTCCCAGGCGGTCTCCCATCCAGGTACTAACCAGGCCCGACCGTGCTTAGCTTCCGAGATCAGACGAGATCGGGCGTGTTCGCAGTGGTGTGGCCGTAAGCAATTGCTCCTGGCACCAGACAGGACTTTAAACAGGAGAAAGGATCATTTTTTTTTACCCCAAATGAAAATAGATCACAGCACCTGGTATTCCCAGGCGGTCTCCCATCCAAGTACTTACCAGGCCCGACCGTGCTTAGCTTCCGAGATCAGATGAGATCGGGCGTGTTCCCGGTGGTGTGGCCGTAAGCAATTTCTCCAGCACCGGGTATTCCCAGGCGGTCTCCCATCCAAGTACTAACAACCCCCGACCGTGCTTAGCTTCCAAGATCAGACGAGATCGGGCGTGTTCACGGTGGTATGGCCGTAAGCAATTGCTCCTGGCACCAGACAGGACTTTAAACAGGAGAAAGGATGATTTTTTTTACCCCAAATGAAAATAGCTTACAGCACCTGGCATTCCCAGGCGGTCTCCCATCCAGGTACTAACCAGGCCCGACCGTGCTTAGCTTCGGAGATCAGACGAGATCGGGCGTGTTTGCAGTGGTGTGGCCGTAATCAATTACTCCTGGCACCAGACAGGACTTTAAACAGGAGAAAGGATCATTTTTTTTACCCCAAATGAAAATAGCTTACAGCACCTGGTATTCCCAGGCGGTCTCCCATCCAGGTACTAACCAGGCCCGACCGTGCTTAGCTTCCGAGATCAGACGAGATCGGGCGTGTTCGCAGTGGTGTGGCCGTAAGCAATTGCTCCTGGCACCAGACAGGACTTTAAACAGGAGAAAGGATCATTTTTTTTTACCCCAAATGAAAATAGATCACAGCACCTGGTATTCCCAGGCGGTCTCCCATCCAAGTACTTACCAGGCCCGACCGTGCTTAGCTTCCGAGATCAGATGAGATCGGGCGTGTTCCCGGTGGTGTGGCCGTAAGCAATTTCTCCAGCACCGGGTATTCCCAGGCGGTCTCCCATCCAAGTACTAACAACCCCCGACCGTGCTTAGCTTCCAAGATCAGACGAGATCGGGCGTGTTCACGGTGGTATGGCCGTAAGCAATTGCTCCTGGCACCAGACAGGACTTTAAACAGGAGAAAGGATGATTTTTTTTACCCCAAATGAAAATAGCTTACAGCACCTGGCATTCCCAGGCGGTCTCCCATCCAGGTACTAACCAGGCCCGACCGTGCTTAGCTTCGGAGATCAGACGAGATCGGGCGTGTTTGCAGTGGTGTGGCCGTAATCAATTACTCCTGGCACCAGACAGGACTTTAAACAGGAGAAAGGATGATTTTTTTTACCCCAAATGAAAATAGATTACAGCACCTGGTATTCCCAGGAGGTCTCCCATCCAAGTACTAACCAGGCCCGACCGTGCTTAGCTTCCGAGATCAGACGAGATCGGGCGTGTTCACGGTGGTTTGGCCGTAAGCAATTGCTCCTGGCACCAGACAGGACTTTTAAACAGGAGAAAGGATGATTTTTTTTACCCCAAATGAAAATAGCTTACAGCACCTGGTATTCCCAGGCGGTCTCCCATCCAAGTACTAACCAGTCCCGACCGTGCTTAGCTTCGGATATCAGACGAGATCGGGCGTGTTCACAGTGGTGTGGCCGTAAGCAATTGCTCCTGGCACCAGACAGGACTCTAAAAAGGAGAAAGGATGATTTTTTTTACCCCAAATGAAAATAGCTTACAGCACCTGGTATTCCCAGGCGGTCTCCCATCCAAGTACTAACCAGTCCCGACCGTGCTTAGCTTCGGATATCAGACGAGATCGGGCGTGTTCACAGTGGTGTGGCCGTAAGCAATTGCTCCTGGCACCAGACAGGACTCTAAAAAGGAGAAAGGATGATTTTTTTTACCCCAAATGAAAATAGCTTACAGCACCTGGTATTCCCAGGCGGTCTCCCATCCAGGTACTAACCAGGCCCGACCGTGCTTAGCTTCCGAGATCAGACGAGATCGGGCGTTTTCGCAGTGGTGTTGCCGTAAGCAATTGCTCCTGGCACCAGACAGGACTTTAAACAGGAGAAAGGATGATTTTTTTTACCCCAAATGAAAATAGCTTACAGCACCTGGAATTCCCAGGCGGTCTCCCATCCAGGTACTAACCAGGCCCGACCGTGCTTAGCTTCCGAGATCAGACGAGATCGGGCGTGTTTGCAGTGGTGTGGCCGTAAGCAATTACTCCTGGCACCAGACAGGACTTTAAACAGGAGAAAGGATCATTTTTTTTACCCCAAATGAAAATAGATTACAGCACCTGGTATTCCCAGGCGGTATCCCATCCAAGTACTAACCAGGCCCGACCGTGCTTAGCTTCCGAGATCAGACAAGATCGGGCGTGTTCACGGTGGTGTGGCCGTAAGCAATTGCTCCTTGCACCAGACAGGACTTTTAACAGGAGAAAGGATGATTTTTTTTACCCCAAATGAAAATAGCTTACAGCACCTGGTATTCCCAGGCGGTCTCCCATCCAAGTACTAACCAGGCCCGACCGTGCTTAGCTTCCGAGATCAGACGAGATCGGGCGTGTTCACGGTGGTGTGGCCATAAGCAATTGCTCCTGGCACCAGACAGGACTTTAAACAGGAGAAAGGATGATTTTTTTTTACCCCAAATGATTATAGCTTACAGCACCTGGTATTCCCAGGCGGTCTCCCATCCAGGTACTAACCAGGCCTGACCATGCTTAGCTTCCGAGATCAGACGAGACCGGGCGTGTTTGCAGTGGTGTGGCCGTAAGCAATTGCTCCTGGCACCAGACAGGACTTTAAACAGGAGAAAGGATGATTTTTTTTACCCCAAATGAAAATAGCTTACAGCACCTGGTATTCCCAGGCGGTCTCCCATCCAAGTACTAACCAGGCCCGACCGTGCTTAGCTTCCGAGATCAGACGAGATCGGGCGTGTTCACGGTGGTGTGGCCGTAAGCAATTGCTCCTGGCACCAGACAGGACTTTAAACAGGAGAAAGGATGATTTTTTTTACCCCAAATGAAAATACCTTACAGCACCTAGTATTCCCAGGCGGTCTCCCATGCAGGTACTAACCAGGCCCGACCGTGCTTAGCTTCCGAGATCAGATGAGATCGGGCGTGTTCGCAGTGGTGTGGCCGTAAGCAATTGATCCTGGCACCAGACAGGACTATAAACAGGAGAAAGGATGATTTTTTTTACCCCAAATTAAAATAGCTTACAGCACCTGGTATTCCCAGGCGGTCTCCCATCCAGGTACTAACCAGGCCCGACCGTGCTTAGCTTCCGAGATCAGACGAGATCTTGCGTGTTCGCAGTGGTGTGGCCGTAAGCAATTGCTCCTGGCACCAGACAGGACTTTAAACAGGAGAAAGGATCATTTTTTTTACCCAAAATGAAAATAGCTTACAGCACCTGGTATTCCCAGGCGGTCTCCCATCCAGGTACTAACCAGGCCCGACCGTGCTTAGCTTCCGAGATCAGACGAGATCGGGCGTGTTCGCAGTGGTGTGGCCGTAAGCAATTGCTCCTGGCACCAGACAGGACTTTAAACAGGAGAAAGGATCATTTTTTTTTACCCCAAATGAAAATAGATCACAGCACCTGGTATTCCCAGGCGGTCTCCCATCCAGGTACTACCCAGGCCCGACCGTGCTTAGCTTCGGAGATCAGACGAGATCGGGCGTGTTTGCAGTGGTGTGGCCGTAATCAATTACTCCTGGCACCAGACAGGACTTTAAACAGGAGAAAGGATCATTTTTTTTACCCCAAATGAAAATAGATTACAGCACCTGGTATTCCCAGGAGGTCTCCCATCCAAGTACTAACCAGGCCCGACCGTGCTTAGCTTCCGAGATCAGACGAGATCGGGCGTGTTCACGGTGGTGTGGCCGTAAGCAATTGCTCCTGGCACCAGACAGGACTTTTAACAGGAGAAAGGATGATTTTTTTTACCCCAAATGAAAATAGCTTACAGCACCTGGTATTCCCAGGCGGTCTCCCATCCAAGTACTAACCAGTCCCGACCGTGCTTAGCTTCGGATATCAGACGAGATCGGGCCTGTTCACAGTGGTGTGGCCGTAAGCAATTGCTCCTGGCACCAGACAGGACTCTAAACAGGAGAAAGGATCATTTTTTTTTACCCCAAATGAAAATAGATCACAGCACCTGGTATTCCCAGGCGGTCTCCCATCCAAGTACTAACCAGGCCCGACCGTGCTTAGCTTCCGAGATCAGACGAGATCGGGCGTGTTCCCGGTGGTGTGGCCGTAAGCAATTTCTCCAGCACCTGGTATTCCCAGGCGGTCTCCCATCCAAGTACTAACAACCCCCGACCGTGCTTAGCTTCCAAGATCAGACGAGATCGGGCGTGTTCACGGTGGTGTGGCCGTAAGCAATTGCTCCTGGCACCAGACAGGACTTTAAACAGGAGAAAGGATGATTTTTTTTTACACCAAATGAAAATAGCTTACAGCACCTGGTATTCCCAGGCGGTCTCCCATCCAGGTACTAACCAGGCCCGACCGTGCTTAGCTTCGGAGATCAGACGAGATCGGGCGTGTTTGCAGTGGTGTGGCCGTAATCAATTGCTCCTGGCACCAGACAGGACTCTAAACAGGAGAAAGGATGATTTTTTTTACCCCAAATGAAAATAGCTTACAGCACCTGGTATTCCCAGGCGGTCTCCCATCCAAGTACTAACCAGGCCCGACCGTGCTTAGCTTCCGAGATCAGACGAGATCGGGCGTGTTCGCGGTGGTGTGGCCGTAAGCAACTGCTCCTGGCACCAGACAGGACTTTAAACAGGAGAAAGGATCATTTTTTTTACCCCAAATGAAAATAGCTTACAGCACCTGGTATTCCCAGGCGGTCTCCCATCCAAGTACTAACCAGGCCCGACCGTGGTTAGCTTCCGAGATCAGATGAGATCGGGCGTGTTCACGGTGGTGTGGCCGTAAGCAATTGCTCCTGGCACCAGACAGGACTTTAAACAGGAGAAAGGATGATTTTTTTTACCCCAAATGAAAATACCTTACAGCACCTGGTATTCCCAGGCGGTCTCCCATCCAGGTACTAACTAGGCCCGACCGTGCTTAGCTTCGGAGATCAGACGAGATCGGGCGTGTTTGCAGTGGTGTGGCCGTAATCAATTACTCCTGGCACCAGACAGGACTTTAAACAGGAGAAAGGATCATTTTTTTTACCCCAAATGAAAATAGATTACAGCACCTGGTATTCCCAGGAGGTCTCCCATCCAAGTACTAACCAGGCCCGACCGTGCTTAGCTTCCGAGATCAGACGAGATCGGGCGTGTTCACGGTGGTGTGGCCGTAAGCAATTGCTCCTGGCACCAGACAGGACTTTTAACAGGAGAAAGGATGATTTTTTTTACCCCAAATGAAAATAGCTTACAGCACCTGGTATTCCCAGGCGGTCTCCCATCCAAGTACTAACCAGTCCCGACCGTGCTTAGCTTCGGATATCAGACGAGATCGGGCCTGTTCACAGTGGTGTGGCCGTAAGCAATTGCTCCTGGCACCAGACAGGACTCTAAACAGGAGAAAGGATCATTTTTTTTTACCCCAAATGAAAATAGATCACAGCACCTGGTATTCCCAGGCGGTCTCCCATCCAAGTACTAACCAGGCCCGACCGTGCTTAGCTTCCGAGATCAGACGAGATCGGGCGTGTTCCCGGTGGTGTGGCCGTAAGCAATTTCTCCAGCACCTGGTATTCCCAGGCGGTCTCCCATCCAAGTACTAACAACCCCCGACCGTGCTTAGCTTCCAAGATCAGACGAGATCGGGCGTGTTCACGGTGGTGTGGCCGTAAGCAATTGCTCCTGGCACCAGACAGGACTTTAAACAGGAGAAAGGATGATTTTTTTTTACACCAAATGAAAATAGCTTACAGCACCTGGTATTCCCAGGCGGTCTCCCATCCAGGTACTAACCAGGCCCGACCGTGCTTAGCTTCGGAGATCAGACGAGATCGGGCGTGTTTGCAGTGGTGTGGCCGTAATCAATTGCTCCTGGCACCAGACAGGACTCTAAACAGGAGAAAGGATGATTTTTTTTACCCCAAATGAAAATAGCTTACAGCACCTGGTATTCCCAGGCGGTCTCCCATCCAAGTACTAACCAGGCCCGACCGTGCTTAGCTTCCGAGATCAGACGAGATCGGGCGTGTTCGCGGTGGTGTGGCCGTAAGCAACTGCTCCTGGCACCAGACAGGACTTTAAACAGGAGAAAGGATCATTTTTTTTACCCCAAATGAAAATAGCTTACAGCACCTGGTATTCCCAGGCGGTCTCCCATCCAAGTACTAACCAGGCCCGACCGTGGTTAGCTTCCGAGATCAGATGAGATCGGGCGTGTTCACGGTGGTGTGGCCGTAAGCAATTGCTCCTGGCACCAGACAGGACTTTAAACAGGAGAAAGGATGATTTTTTTTACCCCAAATGAAAATACCTTACAGCACCTGGTATTCCCAGGCGGTCTCCCATCCAGGTACTAACTAGGCCCGACCGTGCTTAGCTTCCGAGATCAGACGAGATCGGGTGTGTTTGCAGTGGTGTGGCCGTAAGCAATTACTCCTGGCACCAGACAGGACTTTAAACAGGAGAAAGGATCATTTTTTTTACCCCAAATGAAAATAAATTACAGCACCTGGTATTCCCAGGCGGTATCCCATCCAAGTACTAACCAGGCCCGACCGTGCTTAGCTTCCGAGATCAGACAAGATCGGGCGTGTTCACGGTGGTGTGGCCGTAAGCAATTGCTCCTTGCACCAGACAGGACTTTTAACAGGAGAAAGGATGATTTTTTTTACCCCAAATGAAAATAGCTTACAGCACCTGGTATTCCCAGGCGGTCTCCCATCCAAGTACTAACCAGGCACGACCGTGCTTAGCTTCCGAGATCAGACGAGATCGGGCGTGT
Organism: Micromesistius poutassou; assembly: GCF_964030765.1. Taxonomy (NCBI): domain Eukaryota; kingdom Metazoa; phylum Chordata; class Actinopteri; order Gadiformes; family Gadidae; genus Micromesistius; species Micromesistius poutassou. The sequence goes on from NC_140271.1 coordinate 26,577,648, forward strand.
TCACGGTGGTGTGGCCATAAGCAATTACTCCTGGCACCAGACAGGACTTTAAACAGGAGAAAGGATGATTTTTTTTTACCCCAAATGATTATAGCTTACAGCACCTGGTATTCCCAGGCGGTCTCCCATCCAGGTACTAACCAGGCCTGACCATGCTTAGCTTCCGAGATCAGACGAGACCGGGCGTGTTTGCAGTGGTGTGGCCGTAAGCAATTGCTCCTGGCACCAGACAGGACTTTAAACAGGAGAAAGGATGATTTTTTTTACCCCAAATGAAAATAGCTTACAGCACCTGGTATTCCCAGGCGGTCTCCCATCCAAGTACTAACCAGGCCCGACCGTGCTTAGCTTCCGAGATCAGACGAGATCGGGCGTGTTCACGGTGGTGTGGCCGTAAGCAATTGCTCCTGGCACCAGACAGGACTTTAAACAGGAGAAAGGATGATTTTTTTTACCCCAAATGAAAATACCTTACAGCACCTAGTATTCCCAGGCGGTCTCCCATGCAGGTACTAACCAGGCCCGACCGTGCTTAGCTTCCGAGATCAGATGAGATCGGGCGTGTTCGCAGTGGTGTGGCCGTAAGCAATTGATCCTGGCACCAGACAGGACTATAAACAGGAGAAAGGATGATTTTTTTTACCCCAAATTAAAATAGCTTACAGCACCTGGTATTCCCAGGCGGTCTCCCATCCAAGTACTAACCAGGCCCGACCGTGCATAGCTTCCGAGATCAGACGAGATCGGGCGTGTTCACGGTGGTGTGGCCGTAAGCAATTGCACCTGGCACCAGACAGGACTTTAAACAGGAGAAAGGATGATTTTTTTTACCCCAAATGAAAATTGCTTACAGCACCTGGAATTCCCAGGCGGTCTCACATCCAGGTACTAACCAGGCCCGACCGTGCTTAGCTTCCGAGATCAGACGAGATCGGGCGTGTTCGTAGTGGTGTGGCCGTAAGCAATTGCTCATGGCACCAGACAGGACTTTAAACAGGAGAAAGGATCATTTTTTTTACCCCAAATGAAAATAGATTACAGCACCTGGTATTCCCAGGCGGTCTCCCATCCAAGTACTAACCAGTCCCGACCGTGCTTAGCTTCCGATATCAGACGAGATCGGGCGTGTTCACAGTGGTGTGGCCGTAAGCAATTGCTCCTGGCACCAGACAGGACTCTAAACAGGAGAAAGGATGATTTTTTTTACCCCAAATGAAAATAGCTTACAGCACCTGGTATTCCCAGGCGGTCTCCCATCCAGGTACTAACCAGGCCCGACCGTGCTTAGCTTCCGAGATCAGACGAGATCGGGCGTTTTCGCAGTGGTGTTGCCGTAAGCAATTGATCCTGGCACCAGACAGGACTTTAAACAGGAGAAAGGATGATTTTTTTTACCCCAAATGAAAATAGCTAACAGCACCTGGAATTCCCAGGCGGTCTCCCATCCAGGTACTAACCAGGCCCGACCGTGCTTAGCTTCCGAGATCAGACGAGATCGGGCGTGTTCGCAGTGGTGTGGCCGTAAGCAATTGCTCATGGCACCAGACAGGACTTTAAACAGGAGAAAGGATCATTTTTTTTACCCCAAATGAAAATAGCTTACAGCACCTGGTATTCCCAGGCGGTCTCCCATCCAGGTACTAACCAGGCCCGACCGTGCTTAGCTTCCGAGATCAGACGAGATCGGGCGTGTTCGCAGTGGTGTGGCCGTAAGCAATTGCTCCTGGCACCAGACAGGACTTTAAACAGGAGAAAGGATCATTTTTTTTTACCCCAAATGAAAATAGATCACAGCACCTGGTATTCCCAGGCGGTCTCCCATCCAAGTACTTACCAGGCCCGACCGTGCTTAGCTTCCGAGATCAGATGAGATCGGGCGTGTTCCCGGTGGTGTGGCCGTAAGCAATTTCTCCAGCACCGGGTATTCCCAGGCGGTCTCCCATCCAAGTACTAACAACCCCCGACCGTGCTTAGCTTCCAAGATCAGACGAGATCGGGCGTGTTCACGGTGGTATGGCCGTAAGCAATTGCTCCTGGCACCAGACAGGACTTTAAACAGGAGAAAGGATGATTTTTTTTACCCCAAATGAAAATAGCTTACAGCACCTGGCATTCCCAGGCGGTCTCCCATCCAGGTACTAACCAGGCCCGACCGTGCTTAGCTTCGGAGATCAGACGAGATCGGGCGTGTTTGCAGTGGTGTGGCCGTAATCAATTACTCCTGGCACCAGACAGGACTTTAAACAGGAGAAAGGATCATTTTTTTTACCCCAAATGAAAATAGCTTACAGCACCTGGTATTCCCAGGCGGTCTCCCATCCAGGTACTAACCAGGCCCGACCGTGCTTAGCTTCCGAGATCAGACGAGATCGGGCGTGTTCGCAGTGGTGTGGCCGTAAGCAATTGCTCCTGGCACCAGACAGGACTTTAAACAGGAGAAAGGATCATTTTTTTTTACCCCAAATGAAAATAGATCACAGCACCTGGTATTCCCAGGCGGTCTCCCATCCAAGTACTTACCAGGCCCGACCGTGCTTAGCTTCCGAGATCAGATGAGATCGGGCGTGTTCCCGGTGGTGTGGCCGTAAGCAATTTCTCCAGCACCGGGTATTCCCAGGCGGTCTCCCATCCAAGTACTAACAACCCCCGACCGTGCTTAGCTTCCAAGATCAGACGAGATCGGGCGTGTTCACGGTGGTATGGCCGTAAGCAATTGCTCCTGGCACCAGACAGGACTTTAAACAGGAGAAAGGATGATTTTTTTTACCCCAAATGAAAATAGCTTACAGCACCTGGCATTCCCAGGCGGTCTCCCATCCAGGTACTAACCAGGCCCGACCGTGCTTAGCTTCGGAGATCAGACGAGATCGGGCGTGTTTGCAGTGGTGTGGCCGTAATCAATTACTCCTGGCACCAGACAGGACTTTAAACAGGAGAAAGGATCATTTTTTTTACCCCAAATGAAAATAGATTACAGCACCTGGTATTCCCAGGAGGTCTCCCATCCAAGTACTAACCAGGCCCGACCGTGCTTAGCTTCCGAGATCAGACGAGATCGGGCGTGTTCACGGTGGTTTGGCCGTAAGCAATTGCTCCTGGCACCAGACAGGACTTTTAAACAGGAGAAAGGATGATTTTTTTTACCCCAAATGAAAATAGCTTACAGCACCTGGTATTCCCAGGCGGTCTCCCATCCAAGTACTAACCAGTCCCGACCGTGCTTAGCTTCGGATATCAGACGAGATCGGGCGTGTTCACAGTGGTGTGGCCGTAAGCAATTGCTCCTGGCACCAGACAGGACTCTAAAAAGGAGAAAGGATGATTTTTTTTACCCCAAATGAAAATAGCTTACAGCACCTGGTATTCCCAGGCGGTCTCCCATCCAAGTACTAACCAGTCCCGACCGTGCTTAGCTTCGGATATCAGACGAGATCGGGCGTGTTCACAGTGGTGTGGCCGTAAGCAATTGCTCCTGGCACCAGACAGGACTCTAAAAAGGAGAAAGGATGATTTTTTTTACCCCAAATGAAAATAGCTTACAGCACCTGGTATTCCCAGGTACTAACCAGGCCCGACCGTGCTTAGCTTCCGAGATCAGACGAGATCGGGCGTTTTCGCAGTGGTGTTGCCGTAAGCAATTGCTCCTGGCACCAGACAGGACTTTAAACAGGAGAAAGGATGATTTTTTTTACCCCAAATGAAAATAGCTTACAGCACCTGGAATTCCCAGGCGGTCTCCCATCCAGGTACTAACCAGGCCCGACCGTGCTTAGCTTCCGAGATCAGACGAGATCGGGCGTGTTTGCAGTGGTGTGGCCGTAAGCAATTACTCCTGGCACCAGACAGGACTTTAAACAGGAGAAAGGATCATTTTTTTTACCCCAAATGAAAATAGATTACAGCACCTGGTATTCCCAGGCGGTATCCCATCCAAGTACTAACCAGGCCCGACCGTGCTTAGCTTCCGAGATCAGACAAGATCGGGCGTGTTCACGGTGGTGTGGCCGTAAGCAATTGCTCCTTGCACCAGACAGGACTTTTAACAGGAGAAAGGATGATTTTTTTTACCCCAAATGAAAATAGCTTACAGCACCTGGTATTCCCAGGCGGTCTCCCATCCAAGTACTAACCAGGCCCGACCGTGCTTAGCTTCCGAGATCAGACGAGATCGGGCGTGTTCACGGTGGTGTGGCCATAAGCAATTGCTCCTGGCACCAGACAGGACTTTAAACAGGAGAAAGGATGATTTTTTTTTACCCCAAATGATTATAGCTTACAGCACCTGGTATTCCCAGGCGGTCTCCCATCCAGGTACTAACCAGGCCTGACCATGCTTAGCTTCCGAGATCAGACGAGACCGGGCGTGTTTGCAGTGGTGTGGCCGTAAGCAATTGCTCCTGGCACCAGACAGGACTTTAAACAGGAGAAAGGATGATTTTTTTTACCCCAAATGAAAATAGCTTACAGCACCTGGTATTCCCAGGCGGTCTCCCATCCAAGTACTAACCAGGCCCGACCGTGCTTAGCTTCCGAGATCAGACGAGATCGGGCGTGTTCACGGTGGTGTGGCCGTAAGCAATTGCTCCTGGCACCAGACAGGACTTTAAACAGGAGAAAGGATGATTTTTTTTACCCCAAATGAAAATACCTTACAGCACCTAGTATTCCCAGGCGGTCTCCCATGCAGGTACTAACCAGGCCCGACCGTGCTTAGCTTCCGAGATCAGATGAGATCGGGCGTGTTCGCAGTGGTGTGGCCGTAAGCAATTGATCCTGGCACCAGACAGGACTATAAACAGGAGAAAGGATGATTTTTTTTACCCCAAATTAAAATAGCTTACAGCACCTGGTATTCCCAGGCGGTCTCCCATCCAGGTACTAACCAGGCCCGACCGTGCTTAGCTTCCGAGATCAGACGAGATCTTGCGTGTTCGCAGTGGTGTGGCCGTAAGCAATTGCTCCTGGCACCAGACAGGACTTTAAACAGGAGAAAGGATCATTTTTTTTACCCAAAATGAAAATAGCTTACAGCACCTGGTATTCCCAGGCGGTCTCCCATCCAGGTACTAACCAGGCCCGACCGTGCTTAGCTTCCGAGATCAGACGAGATCGGGCGTGTTCGCAGTGGTGTGGCCGTAAGCAATTGCTCCTGGCACCAGACAGGACTTTAAACAGGAGAAAGGATCATTTTTTTTTACCCCAAATGAAAATAGATCACAGCACCTGGTATTCCCAGGCGGTCTCCCATCCAGGTACTACCCAGGCCCGACCGTGCTTAGCTTCGGAGATCAGACGAGATCGGGCGTGTTTGCAGTGGTGTGGCCGTAATCAATTACTCCTGGCACCAGACAGGACTTTAAACAGGAGAAAGGATCATTTTTTTTACCCCAAATGAAAATAGATTACAGCACCTGGTATTCCCAGGAGGTCTCCCATCCAAGTACTAACCAGGCCCGACCGTGCTTAGCTTCCGAGATCAGACGAGATCGGGCGTGTTCACGGTGGTGTGGCCGTAAGCAATTGCTCCTGGCACCAGACAGGACTTTTAACAGGAGAAAGGATGATTTTTTTTACCCCAAATGAAAATAGCTTACAGCACCTGGTATTCCCAGGCGGTCTCCCATCCAAGTACTAACCAGTCCCGACCGTGCTTAGCTTCGGATATCAGACGAGATCGGGCCTGTTCACAGTGGTGTGGCCGTAAGCAATTGCTCCTGGCACCAGACAGGACTCTAAACAGGAGAAAGGATCATTTTTTTTTACCCCAAATGAAAATAGATCACAGCACCTGGTATTCCCAGGCGGTCTCCCATCCAAGTACTAACCAGGCCCGACCGTGCTTAGCTTCCGAGATCAGACGAGATCGGGCGTGTTCCCGGTGGTGTGGCCGTAAGCAATTTCTCCAGCACCTGGTATTCCCAGGCGGTCTCCCATCCAAGTACTAACAACCCCCGACCGTGCTTAGCTTCCAAGATCAGACGAGATCGGGCGTGTTCACGGTGGTGTGGCCGTAAGCAATTGCTCCTGGCACCAGACAGGACTTTAAACAGGAGAAAGGATGATTTTTTTTTACACCAAATGAAAATAGCTTACAGCACCTGGTATTCCCAGGCGGTCTCCCATCCAGGTACTAACCAGGCCCGACCGTGCTTAGCTTCGGAGATCAGACGAGATCGGGCGTGTTTGCAGTGGTGTGGCCGTAATCAATTGCTCCTGGCACCAGACAGGACTCTAAACAGGAGAAAGGATGATTTTTTTTACCCCAAATGAAAATAGCTTACAGCACCTGGTATTCCCAGGCGGTCTCCCATCCAAGTACTAACCAGGCCCGACCGTGCTTAGCTTCCGAGATCAGACGAGATCGGGCGTGTTCGCGGTGGTGTGGCCGTAAGCAACTGCTCCTGGCACCAGACAGGACTTTAAACAGGAGAAAGGATCATTTTTTTTACCCCAAATGAAAATAGCTTACAGCACCTGGTATTCCCAGGCGGTCTCCCATCCAAGTACTAACCAGGCCCGACCGTGGTTAGCTTCCGAGATCAGATGAGATCGGGCGTGTTCACGGTGGTGTGGCCGTAAGCAATTGCTCCTGGCACCAGACAGGACTTTAAACAGGAGAAAGGATGATTTTTTTTACCCCAAATGAAAATACCTTACAGCACCTGGTATTCCCAGGCGGTCTCCCATCCAGGTACTAACTAGGCCCGACCGTGCTTAGCTTCCGAGATCAGACGAGATCGGGTGTGTTTGCAGTGGTGTGGCCGTAAGCAATTACTCCTGGCACCAGACAGGACTTTAAACAGGAGAAAGGATCATTTTTTTTACCCCAAATGAAAATAAATTACAGCACCTGGTATTCCCAGGCGGTATCCCATCCAAGTACTAACCAGGCCCGACCGTGCTTAGCTTCCGAGATCAGACAAGATCGGGCGTGTTCACGGTGGTGTGGCCGTAAGCAATTGCTCCTTGCACCAGACAGGACTTTTAACAGGAGAAAGGATGATTTTTTTTACCCCAAATGAAAATAGCTTACAGCACCTGGTATTCCCAGGCGGTCTCCCATCCAAGTACTAACCAGGCACGACCGTGCTTAGCTTCCGAGATCAGACGAGATCGGGCGTGTTCACGGTGGTGTGGCCATAAGCAATTACTCCTGGCACCAGACAGGACTTTAAACAGGAGAAAGGATGATTTTTTTTTACCCCAAATGATTATAGCTTACAGCACCTGGTATTCCCAGGCGGTCTCCCATCCAGGTACTAACCAGGCCTGACCATGCTTAGCTTCCGAGATCAGACGAGACCGGGCGTGTTTGCAGTGGTGTGGCCGTAAGCAATTGCTCCTGGCACCAGACAGGACTTTAAACAGGAGAAAGGATGATTTTTTTTACCCCAAATGAAAATAGCTTACAGCACCTGGTATTCCCAGGCGGTCTCCCATCCAAGTACTAACCAGGCCCGACCGTGCTTAGCTTCCGAGATCAGACGAGATCGGGCGTGTTCACGGTGGTGTGGCCGTAAGCAATTGCTCCTGGCACCAGACAGGACTTTAAACAGGAGAAAGGATGATTTTTTTTACCCCAAATGAAAATACCTTACAGCACCTAGTATTCCCAGGCGGTCTCCCATGCAGGTACTAACCAGGCCCGACCGTGCTTAGCTTCCGAGATCAGATGAGATCGGGCGTGTTCGCAGTGGTGTGGCCGTAAGCAATTGATCCTGGCACCAGACAGGACTATAAACAGGAGAAAGGATGATTTTTTTTACCCCAAATTAAAATAGCTTACAGCACCTGGTATTCCCAGGCGGTCTCCCATCCAAGTACTAACCAGGCCCGACCGTGCATAGCTTCCGAGATCAGACGAGATCGGGCGTGTTCACGGTGGTGTGGCCGTAAGCAATTGCACCTGGCACCAGACAGGACTTTAAACAGGAGAAAGGATGATTTTTTTTACCCCAAATGAAAATTGCTTACAGCACCTGGAATTCCCAGGCGGTCTCACATCCAGGTACTAACCAGGCCCGACCGTGCTTAGCTTCCGAGATCAGACGAGATCGGGCGTGTTCGTAGTGGTGTGGCCGTAAGCAATTGCTCATGGCACCAGACAGGACTTTAAACAGGAGAAAGGATCATTTTTTTTACCCCAAATGAAAATAGATTACAGCACCTGGTATTCCCAGGCGGTCTCCCATCCAAGTACTAACCAGTCCCGACCGTGCTTAGCTTCCGATATCAGACGAGATCGGGCGTGTTCACAGTGGTGTGGCCGTAAGCAATTGCTCCTGGCACCAGACAGGACTCTAAACAGGAGAAAGGATGATTTTTTTTACCCCAAATGAAAATAGCTTACAGCACCTGGTATTCCCAGGCGGTCTCCCATCCAGGTACTAACCAGGCCCGACCGTGCTTAGCTTCCGAGATCAGACGAGATCGGGCGTTTTCGCAGTGGTGTTGCCGTAAGCAATTGATCCTGGCACCAGACAGGACTTTAAACAGGAGAAAGGATGATTTTTTTTACCCCAAATGAAAATAGCTAACAGCACCTGGAATTCCCAGGCGGTCTCCCATCCAGGTACTAACCAGGCCCGACCGTGCTTAGCTTCCGAGATCAGACGAGATCGGGCGTGTTCGCAGTGGTGTGGCCGTAAGCAATTGCTCATGGCACCAGACAGGACTTTAAACAGGAGAAAGGATCATTTTTTTTACCCCAAATGAAAATAGCTTACAGCACCTGGTATTCCCAGGCGGTCTCCCATCCAGGTACTAACCAGGCCCGACCGTGCTTAGCTTCCGAGATCAGACGAGATCGGGCGTGTTCGCAGTGGTGTGGCCGTAAGCAATTGCTCCTGGCACCAGACAGGACTTTAAACAGGAGAAAGGATCATTTTTTTTTACCCCAAATGAAAATAGATCACAGCACCTGGTATTCCCAGGCGGTCTCCCATCCAAGTACTTACCAGGCCCGACCGTGCTTAGCTTCCGAGATCAGATGAGATCGGGCGTGTTCCCGGTGGTGTGGCCGTAAGCAATTTCTCCAGCACCGGGTATTCCCAGGCGGTCTCCCATCCAAGTACTAACAACCCCCGACCGTGCTTAGCTTCCAAGATCAGACGAGATCGGGCGTGTTCACGGTGGTATGGCCGTAAGCAATTGCTCCTGGCACCAGACAGGACTTTAAACAGGAGAAAGGATGATTTTTTTTACCCCAAATGAAAATAGCTTACAGCACCTGGCATTCCCAGGCGGTCTCCCATCCAGGTACTAACCAGGCCCGACCGTGCTTAGCTTCGGAGATCAGACGAGATCGGGCGTGTTTGCAGTGGTGTGGCCGTAATCAATTACTCCTGGCACCAGACAGGACTTTAAACAGGAGAAAGGATCATTTTTTTTACCCCAAATGAAAATAGCTTACAGCACCTGGTATTCCCAGGCGGTCTCCCATCCAGGTACTAACCAGGCCCGACCGTGCTTAGCTTCCGAGATCAGACGAGATCGGGCGTGTTCGCAGTGGTGTGGCCGTAAGCAATTGCTCCTGGCACCAGACAGGACTTTAAACAGGAGAAAGGATCATTTTTTTTTACCCCAAATGAAAATAGATCACAGCACCTGGTATTCCCAGGCGGTCTCCCATCCAAGTACTTACCAGGCCCGACCGTGCTTAGCTTCCGAGATCAGATGAGATCGGGCGTGTTCCCGGTGGTGTGGCCGTAAGCAATTTCTCCAGCACCGGGTATTCCCAGGCGGTCTCCCATCCAAGTACTAACAACCCCCGACCGTGCTTAGCTTCCAAGATCAGACGAGATCGGGCGTGTTCACGGTGGTATGGCCGTAAGCAATTGCTCCTGGCACCAGACAGGACTTTAAACAGGAGAAAGGATGATTTTTTTTACCCCAAATGAAAATAGCTTACAGCACCTGGCATTCCCAGGCGGTCTCCCATCCAGGTACTAACCAGGCCCGACCGTGCTTAGCTTCGGAGATCAGACGAGATCGGGCGTGTTTGCAGTGGTGTGGCCGTAATCAATTACTCCTGGCACCAGACAGGACTTTAAACAGGAGAAAGGATCATTTTTTTTACCCCAAATGAAAATAGATTACAGCACCTGGTATTCCCAGGAGGTCTCCCATCCAAGTACTAACCAGGCCCGACCGTGCTTAGCTTCCGAGATCAGACGAGATCGGGCGTGTTCACGGTGGTTTGGCCGTAAGCAATTGCTCCTGGCACCAGACAGGACTTTTAAACAGGAGAAAGGATGATTTTTTTTACCCCAAATGAAAATAGCTTACAGCACCTGGTATTCCCAGGCGGTCTCCCATCCAAGTACTAACCAGTCCCGACCGTGCTTAGCTTCGGATATCAGACGAGATCGGGCGTGTTCACAGTGGTGTGGCCGTAAGCAATTGCTCCTGGCACCAGACAGGACTCTAAAAAGGAGAAAGGATGATTTTTTTTACCCCAAATGAAAATAGCTTACAGCACCTGGTATTCCCAGGCGGTCTCCCATCCAAGTACTAACCAGTCCCGACCGTGCTTAGCTTCGGATATCAGACGAGATCGGGCGTGTTCACAGTGGTGTGGCCGTAAGCAATTGCTCCTGGCACCAGACAGGACTCTAAAAAGGAGAAAGGATGATTTTTTTTACCCCAAATGAAAATAGCTTACAGCACCTGGTATTCCCAGGCGGTCTCCCATCCAGGTACTAACCAGGCCCGACCGTGCTTAGCTTCCGAGATCAGACGAGATCGGGCGTTTTCGCAGTGGTGTTGCCGTAAGCAATTGCTCCTGGCACCAGACAGGACTTTAAACAGGAGAAAGGATGATTTTTTTTACCCCAAATGAAAATAGCTTACAGCACCTAGTATTCCCAGGCGGTCTCCCATCCAGGTACTAACCAGGCCCAACCGTGCTTAGCTTCCGAGATCAGTCGAGATCGGGCGTGTTCGCAGTTGTGTGGCCGTAAGCAATTGCTCCTGGCACCAGACAGGACTTTAAACAGGAGAAAGGATCATTTTTTTACCCCAAATGAAAATAGCTTACAGCACCTGGTATTCCCAGGCGGTCTCCCATCCAAGTACTAACCAGGCCCGACCATGCTTAGCTTCCGAGATCAGACGAGAGCGGACGTGTTCACGGTGGTGTGGCCGTAAGCGATTACTCCTGGCACCAGACAGGACTTTAAACAGGAGAAAGAATGATTTTTTTTACCCCAAATGAAAATAGCTTACAGCACCTGGTATTCCCAGGCGGTCTCCCATCCAGGTACTAAGCAGGCCCGACCGTGCTTTGCTTCCGAGATCAGACGAGATCGGGCGTGTTCGCAGTGGTGTGGCCGTAAGTAATTGCTCCTGGCACCAGACAGGACTTTAAACAGGAGAAAGGATGATTTTTTTTACCCCAAATGAAAATAGCTTACAGCACCTAGTATTCCCAGACGGTCTCCCATCCGGGTACTAACCAAGCCCGACCGTGCTTAGCTTCCGAGATCAGACGAGATCGGGCGTGTTCACGGTGGTGTTGCCGTAAGCAATTGCTCCTGGCACCAGACAGGACTTTAAACAGGAGAAAGGATGATTTTTTTTACCCCAAATGAAAATACCTTACAGCACCTGGTATTCCCAGGCGGTCTCCCATCCAAGTACTAACCAGGCCCGACCGTGCTTAGCTTCCGAGATCAGACGAGATCGGGCGTGTTCGCAGTTGTGTGGCCGTAAGCAATTGCTCCTGGCACCAGACAGGACTTTAAACAGGAGAAAGGATCATTTTTTTACCCCAAATGAATATAGCTTACAGCACCTGGTATTCCCAGGCGGTCTCCCAGCCAAGTACTAACCAGGCCCGACCGTGCTTAGCTTCCGAGATCAGACGAGATCGGGCGTGTTCACGGTGGTGTGGCCGTAAGCGATTACTCCTGGCACCAGACAGGACTTTAAACAGGAGAAAGAATGATTTTTTTTACCCCAAATGAAAATAGCTTACAGCACCTGGTATTCCCAGGCGGTCTCCCATCCAGGTACTAACCAGGCCCGACCGTGCTTAGCTTCCGATATCAGACGAGATCGGGCGTGTTCACAGTGGTGTGGCCGTAAGCAATTGCTCCTGGCACCAGACAGGACTCTAAACAGGAGAAAGGATGATTTTTTTTACCCGAAATGAAAATAGCTTACAATACCTGGTATTCCCAGGCGGTCTCCCATCCAGGTACTAACCAGGCCCGACCGTGCTTAGCTTCCGAGATCAGACGAGATCGGGCGTTTTCGCAGTGGTGTTGCCGTAAGCAATTGATCCTGGCACCAGACAGGACTTTAAACAGGAGAAAGGATGATTTTTTTTACCCCAAATGAAAATAGCTTATAGCACCTGGAATTCCCAGGCGGTCTCCCATCCAGGTACTAACCAGGCCCGACCGTGCTTAGCTTCCGAGATCAGACGAGATCGGGCGTGTTCGCAGTGGTGTGGCCGTAAGCAATTGCTCATGGCACCAGACAGGACTTTAAACAGGAGAAAGGATCATTTTTTTTACCCCAAATGAAAATAGATTACAGCACCTGGTATTCCCAGGCGGTCTCCCATCCAAGTACTAACCAGGCCCGACCGTGCTTAGCTTCCGAGATCAGACGAGATCGGGCGTGTTCACAGTGGTGTGGCCGTAAGCAATTCCTCCTGGCACCAGACAGGACTTTAAACAGGAGAAAGGATGATTTTTTTTACCCCAAATGAAAATAGCTTACTGCACCTGGTATTCCCAGGCGGTCTCCCATCCAGGTACTAACCAGGCCCGACCGTGCTTAGCTTCCGAGATCAGACGAGATCGGGCGTGTTCGCAGTGGTGTGGCCGTAAGCAATTGCTCCTGGCACCAGACAGGACTTTAAACAGGAGAAAGGATCATTTTTTTTTACCCCAAATGAAAATAGATCACAGCACCTGGTATTCCCAGGCGGTCTCCCATCCAAGTACTAACCAGGCCCGACCGTGCTTAGCTTCCGAGATCAGACGAGATCGGGCGTGTTCCCGGTGGTGTGGCCATAAGCAATTTCTCCAGCACCTGGTATTCCCAGGCGGTCTCCCATCCAAGTACTAACAACCCCCGACCGTGCTTAGCTTCCAAGATCAGACGAGATCGGGCGTGTTCGCAGTGGTGTGGCCGTAAGCAATTGCTCATGGCACCAGACAGGACTTTAAACAGGAGAAAGGATCATTTTTTTTACCCCAAATGAAAATAGATTACAGCACCTGGTATTCCCAGGCGGTCTCCCATCCAAGTACTAACCAGGCCCGACCGTGCTTAGGTTCCGAGATCAGACGAGATCGGGCGTGTTCACAGTGGTGTGGCCGTAAGCAATTCCTCCTGGCACCAGACAGGACTTTAAACAGGAGAAAGGATGATTTTTTTTACCCCAAATGAAAATAGCTTACTGCACCTGGTATTCCCAGGCGGTCTCCCATCCAGGTACTAACCAGGCCCGACCGTGCTTAGCTTCCGAGATCAGACGAGATCGGGCGTGTTCGCAGTGGTGTGGCGGTAAGCAATTGCTCCTGGCACCAGACAGGACTTTAAACAGGAGAAAGGATCATTTTTTTTTACCCCAAATGAAAATAGATCACAGCACCTGGTATTCCCAGGCGGTCTCCCATCCAAGTACTAACCAGGCCCGACCGTGCTTAGCTTCCGAGATCAGACGAGATCGGGCGTTTTCCCGGTGGTGTGGCCGTAAGCAATTTCTCCAGCACCTGGTATTCCCAGGCGGTCTCCCATCCAAGTACTAACAACCCCCGACCGTGCTTAGCTTCCAAGATCAGACGAGATCGGGCGTGTTCACGGTGGTGTGGCCGTAAGCAATTGCTCCTGGCACCAGACAGGACTTTAAACAGGAGAAAGGATGATTTTTTTTTACACCAAATGAAAATAGCTTACAGCACCTGGTATTCCCAGGCGGTCTCCCATCCAGGTACTAACCAGGCCCGACCGTGCTTAGCTTCGGAGATCAGACGAGATCGGGCGTGTTTGCAGTGGTGTGGCCGTAATCAATTGCTCCTGGCACCAGACAGGACTCTAAACAGGAGAAAGGATGATTTTTTTTACCCCAAATGAAAATAGCTTACAGCACCTGGTATTCCCAGGCGGTCTCCCATCCAAGTACTAACCAGGCCCGACCGTGCTTAGCTTCCGAGATCAGACGAGATCGGGCGTGTTCGCGGTGGTGTGGCCGTAAGCAACTGCTCCTGGCACCAGACAGGACTTTAAACAGGAGAAAGGATCATTTTTTTTACCCCAAATGAAAATAGCTTACAGCACCTGGTATTCCCAGGCGGTCTCCCATCCAAGTACTAACCAGGCCCGACCGTGGTTAGCTTCCGAGATCAGACGAGATCGGGCGTGTTCACGGTGGTGTGGCCGTAAGCAATTGCTCCTGGCACCAGACAGGACTTTAAACAGGAGAAAGGATGATTTTTTTTACCCCAAATGAAAATACCTTACAGCACCTGGTATTCCCAGGCGGTCTCCCATCCAGGTACTAACTAGGCCCGACCGTGCTTAGCTTCCGAGATCAGACGAGATCGGGCGTGTTTGCAGTGGTGTGGCCGTAAGCAATTACTCCTGGCACCAGACAGGACTTTAAACAGGAGAAAGGATCATTTTTTTTACCCCAAATGAAAATAAATTACAGCACCTGGTATTCCCAGGCGGTATCCCATCCAAGTACTAACCAGGCCCGACCATGCTTAGCTTCCGAGATCAGACAAGATCGGGCGTGTTCACGGTGGTGTGGCCGTAAGCAATTGCTCCTTGCACCAGACAGGACTTTTAACAGGAGAAAGGATGATTTTTTTTACCCCAAATGAAAATAGCTTACAGCACCTGGTATTCCCAGGCGGTCTCCCATCCAAGTACTAACCAGGCCCGACCGTGCTTAGCTTCCGAGATCAGACGAGATCGGGCGTGTTCACGGTGGTGTGGCCATAAGCAATTGCTCCTGGCACCAGACAGGACTTTAAACAGGAGAAAGGATGATTTTTTTTTACCCCAAATGATTATAGCTTACAGCACCTGGTATTCCCAGGCGGTCTCCCATCCAGGTACTAACCAGGCCTGACCATGCTTAGCTTCCGAGATCAGACGAGACCGGGCGTGTTTGCAGTGGTGTGGCCGTAAGCAATTGCTCCTGGCACCAGACAGGACTTTAAACAGGAGAAAGGATGATTTTTTTTACCCCAAATGAAAATAGCTTACAGCACCTGGTATTCCCAGGCGGTCTCCCATCCAAGTACTAACCAGGCCCGACCGTGCTTAGCTTCCGAGATCAGACGAGATCGGGCGTGTTCACGGTGGTGTGGCCGTAAGCAATTGCTGCTGGCACCAGACAGGACTTTAAACAGGAGAAAGGATGATTTTTTTTACCCCAAATGAAAATACCTTACAGCACCTAGTATTCCCAGGCGGTCTCCCATGCAGGTACTAACCAGGCCCGACCGTGCTTAGCTTCCGAGATCAGACGAGATCGGGCGTGTTCGCAGTGGTGTGGCCGTAAGCAATTGCTCATGGCACCAGACAGGACTTTAAACAGGAGAAAGGATCATTTTTTTTACCCCAAATGAAAATAGATTACAGCACCTGGTATTCCCAGGCGGTCTCCCATCCAAGTACTAACCAGTCCCGACCGTGCTTAGCTTCCGATATCAGACGAGATCGGGCGTGTTCACAGTGGTGTGGCCGTAAGCAATTGCTCCTGGCACCAGACAGGACTCTAAACAGGAGAAAGGATGATTTTTTTTACCCCAAATGAAAATAGCTTACAGCACCTGGTATTCCCAGGCGGTCTCCCATCCAGGTACTAACCAGGCCCGACCGTGCTTAGCTTCCGAGATCAGACGAGATCGGGCGTTTTCGCAGTGGTGTTGCCGTAAGCAATTGATCCTGGCACCAGACAGGACTTTAAACAGGAGAAAGGATGATTTTTTTTACCCCAAATGAAAATAGCTAACAGCACCTGGAATTCCCAGGCGGTCTCCCATCCAGGTACTAACCAGGCCCGACCGTGCTTAGCTTCCGAGATCAGACGAGATCGGGCGTGTTCGCAGTGGTGTGGCCGTAAGCAATTGCTCCTGGCACCAGACAGGACTTTAAACAGGAGAAAGGATGATTTTTTTTTACACCAAATGAAAATAGCTTACAGCACCTGGTATTCCCAGGCGGTCTCCCATCCAGGTACTAACCAGGGCCGACCGTGCTTAGCTTCGGAGATCAGACGAGATCGGGCGTGTTTGCAGTGGTGTGGCCGTAATCAATTGCTCCTGGCACCAGACAGGACTCTAAACAGGAGAAAGGATGATTTTTTTTACCCCAAATGAAAATAGCTTACAGCACCTGGTATTCCCAGGCGGTCTCCCATCCAAGTACTAACCAGGCCCGACCGTGCTTAGCTTCCGAGATCAGACGAGATCGGGCGTGTTCGCGGTGGTGTGGCCGTAAGCAACTGCTCCTGGCACCAGACAGGACTTTAAACAGGAGAAAGGATCATTTTTTTTACCCCAAATGAAAATAGCTTACAGCACCTGGTATTCCCAGGCGGTCTCCCATCCAAGTACTAACCAGGCCCGACCGTGGTTAGCTTCCGAGATCAGACGAGATCGGGCGTGTTCACGGTGGTGTGGCCGTAAGCAATTGCTCCTGGCACCAGACAGGACTTTAAACAGGAGAAAGGATGATTTTTTTTACCCCAAATGAAAATACCTTACAGCACCTGGTATTCCCAGGCGGTCTCCCATCCAGGTACTAACTAGGCCCGACCGTGCTTAGCTTCCGAGATCAGACGAGATCGGGCGTGTTTGCAGTGGTGTGGCCGTAAGCAATTACTCCTGGCACCAGACAGGACTTTAAACAGGAGAAAGGATCATTTTTTTTACCCCAAATGAAAATAAATTACAGCACCTGGTATTCCCAGGCGGTATCCCATCCAAGTACTAACCAGGCCCGACCATGCTTAGCTTCCGAGATCAGACAAGATCGGGCGTGTTCACGGTGGTGTGGCCGTAAGCAATTGCTCCTTGCACCAGACAGGACTTTTAACAGGAGAAAGGATGATTTTTTTTACCCCAAATGAAAATAGCTTACAGCACCTGGTATTCCCAGGCGGTCTCCCATCCAAGTACTAACCAGGCCCGACCGTGCTTAGCTTCCGAGATCAGACGAGATCGGGCGTGTTCACGGTGGTGTGGCCATAAGCAATTGCTCCTGGCACCAGACAGGACTTTAAACAGGAGAAAGGATGATTTTTTTTTACCCCAAATGATTATAGCTTACAGCACCTGGTATTCCCAGGCGGTCTCCCATCCAGGTACTAACCAGGCCTGACCATGCTTAGCTTCCGAGATCAGACGAGACCGGGCGTGTTTGCAGTGGTGTGGCCGTAAGCAATTGCTCCTGGCACCAGACAGGACTTTAAACAGGAGAAAGGATGATTTTTTTTTACCCCAAATGAAAATAGATCACAGCACCTGGTATTCCCAGGCGGTCTCCCATCCAAGTACTTACCAGGCCCGACCGTGCTTAGCTTCCGAGATCAGATGAGATCGGGCGTGTTCCCGGTGGTGTGGCCGTAAGCAATTTCTCCAGCACCGGGTATTCCCAGGCGGTCTCCCATCCAAGTACTAACAACCCCCGACCGTGCTTAGCTTCCAAGATCAGACGAGATCGGGCGTGTTCACGGTGGTATGGCCGTAAGCAATTGCTCCTGGCACCAGACAGGACTTTAAACAGGAGAAAGGATGATTTTTTTTACCCCAAATGAAAATAGCTTACAGCACCTGGCATTCCCAGGCGGTCTCCCATCCAGGTACTAACCAGGCCCGACCGTGCTTAGCTTCGGAGATCAGACGAGATCGGGCGTGTTTGCAGTGGTGTGGCCGTAATCAATTACTCCTGGCACCAGACAGGACTTTAAACAGGAGAAAGGATCATTTTTTTTACCCCAAATGAAAATAGATTACAGCACCTGGTATTCCCAGGAGGTCTCCCATCCAAGTACTAACCAGGCCCGACCATGCTTAGCTTCCGAGATCAGACGAGATCGGGCGTGTTCACGGTGGTGTGGCCGTAAGCAATTGCGCCTGGCACCAGACAGGACTTTTAAACAGGAGAAAGGATGATTTTTTTTACCCCAAATGAAAATAGCTTACAGCACCTGGTATTCCCAGGCGGTCTCCCATCCAAGTACTAACCAGTCCCGACCGTGCTTAGCTTCGGATATCAGACGAGATCGGGCGTGTTCACAGTGGTGTGGCCGTAAGCAATTGCTCCTGGCACCAGACAGGACTCTAAAAAGGAGAAAGGATGATTTTTTTTACCCCAAATGAAAATAGCTTACAGCACCTGGTATTCCCAGGCGGTCTCCCATCCAGGTACTAACCAGGCCCGACAGTGCTTAGCTTCCGAGATCAGAAGAGATCGGGCGTTTTCGCAGTGGTGTTGCCGTAAGCAATTGCTCCTGGCACCAGACAGGACTTTAAACAGGAGAAAGGATGATTTTTTTTACCCCAAATGAAAATAGCTTACAGCACCTGGAATTCCCAGGCGGTCTCCCATCCAGGTACTAACCAGGCCCGACCGTGCTTAGCTTCCGAGATCAGACGAGATCGGGCGTGTTCGCAGTGGTGTGGCCGTAAGCAATTGCTCATGGCACCAGACAGGACTTTAAACAGGAGAAAGGATAATTTTTTTTACCCCAAATGAAAATAGATTACAGCACCTGGTATTCCCAGGCGGTCTCCCATCCAAGTACTAACCAGCCCCGACCGTGCTTAGCTTCCGAGATCAGACGAGATCGGGTGTGTTCGCAGTGGTGTGGCCGTAAGCAATTGCTCCTGGCACCAGACAGGACTTTAAACAGGAGAAAGGATCATTTTTTTTACCCCAAATGAAAATAGCTTACAGCACCTGGTATTCCCATGCGGTCTCCCATCCAGGTACTAACCAGGCCCAACCGTGCTTAGCTTCCGAGATCAGACGAGATCGGGCGTGTTCGCAGTGGTGTGGCCGTAAGCAATTACTCCTGGCACCAGACAGGACTTTAAACAGGAGAAAGGATCATTTTTTTTTACCCCAAATGAAAATAGATCACAGCACCTGGTATTCCCAGGCGGTCTCCCATCCAAGTACTAACCAGGCCCGACCGTGCTTAGCTTCCGAGATCAGACGAGATCGGGCGTGTTCCCGGTGGTGTGGCCGTAAGCAATTTCTCCAGCACCTGGTATTCCCAGGCGGTCTCCCATCCAAGTACTAACAACCCCCGACCGTGCTTAGCTTCCAAGATCAGACGAGATCGGGCGTGTTCACGGTGGTGTGGCCGTAAGCAATTGCTGCTGGCACCAGACAGGACTTTAAACAGGAGAAAGGATGATTTTTTTTACCCCAAATGAAAATAGCTTACAGCACCTGGTATTCCCAGGCGGTCTCCCATCCAGGTACTAACCAGGCCCGACCGTGCTTAGCTTCCGAGATCAGACGAGATCGGGCGTGTTCGCAGTGATGTAGCCGTAAGCAAATGCTCCTGGCACCAGACAGGACTTTAAACAGGAGAAAGGATCATTTTTTTTACCCCAAATGAAAATAGATTACAGCACCTGGTATTCCCAGGCGGTCTCCCATCCAAGTACTAACCAGGCCCGACCGTGCTTAGCTTCCGAGATCAGACGAGATCTGGCGTGTTCACGGTGGTGTGGCCGTAAGCAATTGCTCCTGGCACCAGACAGGACTTTAAACAGGAGAAAGGATGATTTTTTTTACCCCAAATGAAAATAGCTTACAGCACCTAGTATTCCCAGGCGGTCTCCCATCCAGGTACTAACCAGGCCCAACCGTGCTTAGCTTCCGAGATCAGTCGAGATCGGGCGTGTTTGCAGTGGTGTGGCCGTAATCAATTACTCCTGGCACCAGACAGGACTTTAAACAGGAGAAAGGATCATTTTTTTTACCCCAAATGAAAATAGATTACAGCACCTGGTATTCCCAGGAGGTCTCCCATCCAAGTACTAACCAGGCCCGACCGTGCTTAGCTTCCGAGATCAGACGAGATCGGGCGTGTTCACGGTGGTGTGGCCGTAAGCAATTGCGCCTGGCACCAGACAGGACTTTTAAACAGGAGAAAGGATGATTTTTTTTACCCCAAATGAAAATAGCTTACAGCACCTGGTATTCCCAGGCGGTCTCCCATCCAAGTACTAACCAGTCCCGACCGTGCTTAGCTTCGGATATCAGACGAGATCGGGCGTGTTCACAGTGGTGTGGCCGTAAGCAATTGCTCCTGGCACCAGACAGGACTCTAAAAAGGAGAAAGGATGATTTTTTTTACCCCAAATGAAAATAGCTTACAGCACCTGGTATTCCCAGGCGGTCTCCCATCCAGGTACTAACCAGGCCCGACAGTGCTTAGCTTCCGAGATCAGAAGAGATCGGGCGTTTTCGCAGTGGTGTTGCCGTAAGCAATTGCTCCTGGCACCAGACAGGACTTTAAACAGGAGAAAGGATGATTTTTTTTACCCCAAATGAAAATAGCTTACAGCACCTGGAATTCCCAGGCGGTCTCCCATCCAGGTACTAACCAGGCCCGACCGTGCTTAGCTTCCGAGATCAGACGAGATCGGGCGTGTTCGCAGTGGTGTGGCCGTAAGCAATTGCTCATGGCACCAGACAGGACTTTAAACAGGAGAAAGGATAATTTTTTTTACCCCAAATGAAAATAGATTACAGCACCTGGTATTCCCAGGCGGTCTCCCATCCAAGTACTAACCAGCCCCGACCGTGCTTAGCTTCCGAGATCAGACGAGATCGGGTGTGTTCGCAGTGGTGTGGCCGTAAGCAATTGCTCCTGGCACCAGACAGGACTTTAAACAGGAGAAAGGATCATTTTTTTTACCCCAAATGAAAATAGCTTACAGCACCTGGTATTCCCATGCGGTCTCCCATCCAGGTACTAACCAGGCCCAACCGTGCTTAGCTTCCGAGATCAGACGAGATCGGGCGTGTTCGCAGTGGTGTGGCCGTAAGCAATTACTCCTGGCACCAGACAGGACTTTAAACAGGAGAAAGGATCATTTTTTTTTACCCCAAATGAAAATAGATCACAGCACCTGGTATTCCCAGGCGGTCTCCCATCCAAGTACTAACCAGGCCCGACCGTGCTTAGCTTCCGAGATCAGACGAGATCGGGCGTGTTCCCGGTGGTGTGGCCGTAAGCAATTTCTCCAGCACCTGGTATTCCCAGGCGGTCTCCCATCCAAGTACTAACAACCCCCGACCGTGCTTAGCTTCCAAGATCAGACGAGATCGGGCGTGTTCACGGTGGTGTGGCCGTAAGCAATTGCTGCTGGCACCAGACAGGACTTTAAACAGGAGAAAGGATGATTTTTTTTACCCCAAATGAAAATAGCTTACAGCACCTGGTATTCCCAGGCGGTCTCCCATCCAGGTACTAACCAGGCCCGACCGTGCTTAGCTTCCGAGATCAGACGAGATCGGGCGTGTTCGCAGTGATGTAGCCGTAAGCAAATGCTCCTGGCACCAGACAGGACTTTAAACAGGAGAAAGGATCATTTTTTTTACCCCAAATGAAAATAGATTACAGCACCTGGTATTCCCAGGCGGTCTCCCATCCAAGTACTAACCAGGCCCGACCGTGCTTAGCTTCCGAGATCAGACGAGATCTGGCGTGTTCACGGTGGTGTGGCCGTAAGCAATTGCTCCTGGCACCAGACAGGACTTTAAACAGGAGAAAGGATGATTTTTTTTACCCCAAATGAAAATAGCTTACAGCACCTAGTATTCCCAGGCGGTCTCCCATCCAGGTACTAACCAGGCCCAACCGTGCTTAGCTTCCGAGATCAGTCGAGATCGGGCGTGTTCGCAGTTGTGTGGCCGTAAGCAATTGCTCCTGGCACCAGACAGGACTTTAAACAGGAGAAAGGATCATTTTTTTACCCCAAATGAAAATAGCTTACAGCACCTGGTATTCCCAGGCGGTCTCCCATCCAAGTACTAACCAGGCCCGACCATGCTTAGCTTCCGAGATCAGACGAGAGCGGACGTGTTCACGGTGGTGTGGCCGTAAGCGATTACTCCTGGCACCAGACAGGACTTTAAACAGGAGAAAGAATGATTTTTTTTACCCCAAATGAAAATAGCTTACAGCACCTGGTATTCCCAGGCGGTCTCCCATCCAAGTACTAACCAGGCCCGACCGTGCTTTGCTTCCGAGATCAGACGAGATCGGGCGTGTTCGCAGTGGTGTGGCCGTAAGTAATTGCTCCTGGCACCAGACAGGACTTTAAACAGGAGAAAGGATGATTTTTTTTACCCCAAATGAAAATAGCTTACAGCACCTGGTATTCCCAGACGGTCTCCCATCCGGGTACTAACCAAGCCCGACCGTGCTTAGCTTCCGAGATCAGACGAGATCGGGCGTGTTCACGGTGGTGTTGCCGTAAGCAATTGCTCCTGGCACCAGACAGGACTTTAAACAGGAGAAAGGATGATTTTTTTTACCCCAAATGAAAATACCTTACAGCACCTGGTATTCCCAGGCGGTCTCCCATCCAGGTACTAACCAGGCCCGACCGTTCTTAGCCTCCGAGATCAGACGAGATCGGGCGTGTTCGCAGTTGTGTGGCCGTAAGCAATTGCTCCTGGCACCAGACAGGACTTTAAACAGGAGAAAGGATCATTTTTTTACCCCAAATGAATATAGCTTACAGCACCTGGTATTCCCAGGCGGTCTCCCAGCCAAGTACTAACCAGGCCCGACCGTGCTTAGCTTCCGAGATCAGACGAGATCGGGCGTGTTCACGGTGGTGTGGCCGTAAGCGATTACTCCTGGCACCAGACAGGACTTTAAACAGGAGAAAGAATGATTTTTTTTACCCCAAATGAAAATAGCTTACAGCACCTGGTATTCCCAGGCGGTCTCCCATCCAGGTACTAACCAGGCCCGACCGTGCTTAGCTTCCGATATCAGACGAGATCGGGCGTGTTCACAGTGGTGTGGCCGTAAGCAATTGCTCCTGGCACCAGACAGGACTCTAAACAGGAGAAAGGATGATTTTTTTTACCCCAAATGAAAATAGCTTACAATACCTGGTATTCCCAGGCGGTCTCCCATCCAGGTACTAACCAGGCCCGACCGTGCTTAGCTTCCGAGATCAGACGAGATCGGGCGTGTTCGCAGTGGTGTGGCCGTAAGCAATTGCTCATGGCACCAGACAGGACTTTAAACAGGAGAAAGGATCATTTTTTTTACCCCAAATGAAATTAGATTACAGCACCTGGTATTCCCAGGCGGTCTCCCATCCAAGTACTAACCAGGCCCGACCGTGCTTAGCTTCCGAGATCAGACGAGATCGGGCGTCTTCACAGTGGTGTGGCCGTAAGCAATTCCTCCTGGCACCAGACAGGACTTTAAACAGGAGAAAGGATGATTTTTTTTACCCCAAATGAAAATAGCTTACTGCACCTGGTATTCCCAGGCGGTCTCCCATCCAGGTACTAACCAGGCCCGACCGTGCTTAGCTTCCGAGATCAGACGAGATCGGGCGTGTTCGCAGTGGTGTGGCCGTAAGCAATTGCTCCTGGCACCAGACAGGACTTTAAACAGGAGAAAGGATCATTTTTTTTTACCCCAAATGAAAATAGATCACAGCACCTGGTATTCCCAGGCGGTCTCCCATCCAAGTACTAACCAGGCCCGACCGTGCTTAGCTTCCGAGATCAGACGAGATCGGGCGTGTTCCCGGTGGTGTGGCCGTAAGCAATTTCTCCAGCTCCTGGTATTCCCAGGCGGTCTCCCATCCAAGTACTAACGACCCCCGACCGTGCTTAGCTTCCAAGATCAGACGAGATCGGGCGTGTTCACGGTGGTGTGGCCGTAAGCAATTGCTCCTGGCACCAGACAGGACTTTAAACAGGAGAAAGGATGATTTTTTTTACCCCAAATGAAAATACCTTACAGCACCTGGTATTCCCAGGCGGTCTCCCATCCAGGTACTAACCAGGCCCGACCGTTCTTAGCCTCCGAGATCAGACGAGATCGGGCGTGTTCGCAGTTGTGTGGCCGTAAGCAATTGCTCCTGGCACCAGACAGGACTTTAAACAGGAGAAAGGATCATTTTTTTACCCCAAATGAATATAGCTTACAGCACCTGGTATTCCCAGGCGGTCTCCCAGCCAAGTACTAACCAGGCCCGACCGTGCTTAGCTTCCGAGATCAGACGAGATCGGGCGTGTTCACGGTGGTGTGGCCGTAAGCGATTACTCCTGGCACCAGACAGGACTTTAAACAGGAGAAAGAATGATTTTTTTTACCCCAAATGAAAATAGCTTACAGCACCTGGTATTCCCAGGCGGTCTCCCATCCAGGTACTAACCAGGCCCGACCGTGCTTAGCTTCCGATATCAGACGAGATCGGGCGTGTTCACAGTGGTGTGGCCGTAAGCAATTGCTCCTGGCACCAGACAGGACTCTAAACAGGAGAAAGGATGATTTTTTTTACCCCAAATGAAAATAGCTTACAATACCTGGTATTCCCAGGCGGTCTCCCATCCAGGTACTAACCAGGCCCGACCGTGCTTAGCTTCCGAGATCAGACGAGATCGGGCGTTTTCGCAGTGGTGTTGCCGTAAGCAATTGATCCTGGCACCAGACAGGACTTTAAACAGGAGAAAGGATGATTTTTTTTACCCCAAATTAAAATAGCTTATAGCACCTGGAATTCCCAGGCGGTCTCCCATCCAGGTACTAACCAGGCCCGACCGTGCTTAGCTTCCGAGATCAGACGAGATCGGGCGTGTTCGCAGTGGTGTGGCCGTAAGCAATTGCTCATGGCACCAGACAGGACTTTAAACAGGAGAAAGGATCATTTTTTTTACCCCAAATGAAAATAGATTACAGCACCTGGTATTCCCAGGCGGTCTCCCATCCAAGTACTAACCAGGCCCGACCGTGCTTAGCTTCCGAGATCAGACGAGATCGGGCGTCTTCACAGTGGTGTGGCCGTAAGCAATTCCTCCTGGCACCAGACAGGACTTTAAACAGGAGAAAGGATGATTTTTTTTACCCCAAATGAAAATAGCTTACTGCACCTGGTATTCCCAGGCGGTCTCCCATCCAGGTACTAACCAGGCCCGACCGTGCTTAGCTTCCGAGATCAGACGAGATCGGGCGTGTTCGCAGTGGTGTGGCCGTAAGCAATTGCTCCTGGCACCAGACAGGACTTTAAACAGGAGAAAGGATCATTTTTTTTTACCCCAAATGAAAATAGATCACAGCACCTGGTATTCCCAGGCGGTCTCCCATCCAAGTACTAACCAGGCCCGACCGTGCTTAGCTTCCGAGATCAGACGAGATTGGGCGTGTTCGCGGTGGTGTGGCCGTAAGCAATTGCTCCTGGCACCAGACAGGACTTTAAACAGTTGAAAGGATGATTTTTTTTACCCCAAATGAAAATAGCTTACAGCACCTGGTATTCCCAGTCGGTCTCCCATCCAGGTACTAACCAGGCCCGACCGTGCTTAGCTTCCGAGATCAGACGAGATCGGGCGTGTTCGCAGTGGTGTGGCCGTAAGCAATTGCTCCTGGCACCAGACAGGACTTTAAACAGGAGAAAGGATGATTTTTTTTACCCCAAATGAAAGTAGCTTACAGCACCTGGTATTCACAGGCGGTCTCCCATCCAGGTACTAACCAGGCCCGACCGTGCTTAGCTTCCGAGATCAGACGAGATCGGGCGTATTCGCAGTGGTGTGGCCTTAAGCAATTGCTCCTGGCACCAGACAGGACTTTAAACAGGAGAAAGGATCATTTTTTTTACCCCAAATGAAAATAGATTACAGCACCTGGTATTCCCAGGCGGTCTCCCATCCAAATACTGACCAGGCCCGACCGTGCTTAGCTTCCGAGATCAGACGAGATCGGGCGTGTTCACGGTGGTGTGGCCGTAAGCAATTGCTCCTGGCACCAGACAGGACTTTAAACAGGAGAAAGGATCATTTTTTTTACCCCAAATGAAAGTAGCTTACAGCACCTGGTATTCCCAGGCGGTCTCCCATCCAAGTACTAACCAGGCCCGACCGTGCTTAGCTTCCGAGATCAGACGAGTTCGGGCGTGTTCACGTTAGTGTGGCCGTAAGCAATTGCTCCTGGCACCAGACAGGACTTTTAACAGGAGAAAGGATGATTTTTTTTACCCCAAATGAAAATAGCTTACAGCACCTGGTATTCCCAGGCGGTCTCCCATCCAGGTACTAACCAGGCCCGACCGTGCTTAGCTTCCGAGATCAGACGAGATCAGGCGTGTTCGCAGTGGTGTGGCCGTAAGCAATTGCTTCTGGCACCAGACAGGACTTTAAACAGGAGAAAGGATAATTTTTTTTACCCCAAATGAAAATAGATTACAGCACCTGGTATTCCCAGGCGGTCTCCCATCCAAGTACTAACCAGGCCCTACCGTGCTTAGCTTCCGAGATCAGACGAGATCGGGCGTGTTCACGGTGGTGTGGCCGTAAGCAATTGCTTAAGGCACCAGACAGGACTTTAAACAGGAGAAAGGATGATTTTTTTTTACCCCAAATGAAAATAGCTTACAGCACCTGGTATTCCCAGGCGGTCTCCCATCCAAGTACTAACCAGGCCCTACCGTGCTTAGCTTCCGAGATCAGACGAGATCGGGCGTGTTCACGGTGGTGTGGCCGTAAGCAATTGCTTAAGGCACCAGACAGGACTTTAAACAGGAGAAAGGATGATTTCTTTTTACCCCAAATGAAAATAGCTTACAGCACCTGGTATTCCCAGGCGGTCTCCCATCCAAGTACTAACCAGGCCTGACCGCGCTTAACTTCCGAGATCAGACGAGATCGGGCGTGTTCACGGTGGTGTGGCCGTAAGCAATTGCTCCGGGCACCAGACAGGATGATTTTTTTTACCCCAAATGAAAATAGCTTACAGCACCTGGTATTCCCAGGCGGTCTCCCATCCAGGTACTAACCAAGCCCGACCGTGCTTAGCTTCCGAGATCAGACGAGATCGGGCGTGTTCGCAGTGGTGTGGCCGTAAGCAATTTCTCCTGGCACCAGACAGGACTTTAAACAGGAGAAAGGATGATTTTTTTTACCCCAAATGAAAATAGCTTACAGCACCTGGTATTCCCAGGCGGTCTCCCATCCAGGTACTAACCAGGCCCGACCGTGCTAAGCTTCCGAGATCAGACGAGATCGGGCGTGTTCGCAGTGGTGTGGCCGTAAGCAATTGCTCATGGCACCAGACAGGACTTTAAATAGGAGAAAGGATAATTTTTTTTACCCCAAATGAAAATAGATTACAGCACCTGGTATTCCCAGGCGGTCTCCCATCCAAGTACTAACCAGGCCCGACCGTCCTTAGCTTCCGAGATCAGACGAGATCGAGCGTGTTCACGGTGGTGTGGCCGTTAGCAATTGCTCCTGGCACCAGACAGGACTTTAAACAGGAGAAAGGATGATTTTTTTACCCCCAAATGAAAATAGCTTACAGCACCTGGTATTCCCAGGCGGTCTCCCATCCAGGTACTAACCAGGCCCGATCGTGCGTAGCTTCCGAGAACAGACGAGATCAGGCGTGATCGCAGTGGTGTGGCCGTAAGCAATTGCTCCTAGCACCAGACAGGACTTTAAACAGGAGAAAGGATCATTTTTTTTACCCCAAATGAAAATAGCTTACAGCACCTGGTATTCCCAGGCGGTCTCCCATCCATGTACTAACCAGGCCCGACCGTGCTTAGCTTCCGAGATCAGACGAGATCGGGCGTGTTCGCAGTGGTGTGGCCGTAAGCAATTGCTGCTGGCACCAGACAGGACTTTAAACAGGAGAAAGGATGATTTTTTTTACCCCAAATGAAAATAGCTTACAGCACCTGGTATTCCCAGGCGGTCTCCCATCCAGGTACTAACCAGCCCCGACCGTGCTTAGCTTCCGAGATCAGACGAGATCGGGAGTGTTCACGGTGGTGTGGCCGTAAGCAATTACTCCTGGCACCAGACAGGACTTTAAACAGGAGAAAGGATGATTTTTTTTACCCCAAATGAAAAAAGCTTACAGCACCTGGTATTCCCAGGCGGTCTCCCATCCAGGTACTAACCAGGCCCGACCGTGCTTAGCTTCCGAGATCAGACGAAATCGGGCGTGTTCACGGTGGTGTGGCCGTAAGCAATTGCTCCTGGCACCAGACAGGACTTTAAACAGGAGAAAGGATGATTTTTTTTTACCCCAAATGAAAATAGCTTACAGCACCTGGTATTCCCAGGCGGTCTCCCATCCATGTACTAACCAGGCCCGACCGTGCTTAGCTTCCGAGATCAGACAAGATCGGGCATGTTCGCAGTGGTGTGGCCGTAAGCAATTACTCATGGCACCAGACAGGACTTTAAACAGGAGAAAGGATCATTTTTTTTACCCCAAAGAAAATAGATTACAGCACCTGGTATTCCCAGGCGGTCTCCCATCCAAGTACTAACCAGGCCCGACCGTGCTTAGCTTCCGAGATCAGACGAGATCGGGCGTGTTCACGGTGGTGTGGCCGTAAGCAATTGCTCCTGGCACCAGACAGGACTTTAAACAGGAGAAAGGATGATTTTTTTTACCCCAAATGAAAGTAGCTTACAGCACCTGGTATTCCCAGGCGGTCTCCCATCCAGGTACTAACCAGGCCCGACCGTGCTTAGCTACCGAGATCAGACGAGATCGGCCGTGTTCCCGGTGGTGTGGCCGTAAGCAATTGCTCCTGGCACCAGACAGGACTTTAAACAGGAGAAAGGATGATTTTTTTTACCCCAAATGAAAATAGCTTACAGCACCTGGTATTCCCAGGCGGTCTCCCATCCAGGTACTAACCAGGCCCGACCGTGCTTAGCTTCCGAGATCAGACGAGATCGGGCGTGTTTTTTTTTTGTTTTTTTTTTATCTTTAAAAATTGTCCGATTTTATATACAAACATTAATATTAATTACACAGAGAAAATACAGCTGAGGTGACCTTTCTTAAAAAACAAATAAAAGAACAAGAGAACAAAATCAAAATCAGAAATTAAACATAAGTTTTCCGTCATCTATCACAGAAATGAACTTGCATCCATTTATAAAGGTTCCAAAATCCATCTTTTCGCATTTGTAAATCCAGAAAATATCTTTCTTCAACTCAGATTCAAAGTATGACCATACACCTATATGTTTTCCCTCAAAATGCGCTAGGTTCCTTCTCAGCCATATCGCATATCTGGCATGACTTAAAACGTAATTTAACATATTCACGTTAACTCCTTTTTTCTTTTCCCACACCCCAAATAGAAAAACCTTTTTCCACTCCATCCCCTCAATATACTCCCTTCCCCAGTTCTCATGCAGGAATTCTCTCAATTTCATAAAAAACATCTTCAACTTGTCACACTCATAGTACAGGTGCATTAGTGTCTCTGGATCAAATTTACATACATCACATTCCCTCTTTACATTTCTATTTATTTGGTGTATCACCACATTTGTGAACATCCTGTTATGTCTAAATTTAAAATCATGATTCTGGCATTCTATACTATTTTTCTTTACAATCCAATTTTTCCATATTTCATTTCCCTTCATACCTGGAAACACCTTTTCCCAAACCTTTTCGGAAGCAGGTTCTTTAAGCTCTTCCTTTATCAGCACTTTGTAATAGTCCTTTGCTTTTAGATTACATAGTACTATTTTCTTCCCATTATTTTCTGTATATAGCTCAGGAAACGTTATTTTTCTGTCTGTTACCACATTATTTTCTATTTGTATAACCCATTCCATCGGTATGCTTTCTTTTATTTTCTCATACATATTTACAATACTTCTTTCACTCATATCCTCATCGTACTCCTGTACTGTATCTATGATCGCCTGGTTTCTAAGGAATCCAGGTATGAATTCGTATATGTAGTCCTTAATTTGCCTTAATCCTGCATAGAAGAATTTTTTCTCCCATAGCATGTTATTGTTCTTTGTTATTATGGGATTACACCATACTGGCTGATTTATTATTTGACTAAGTTTTTTACATTCATACTTAATATTGACTCTATATTTTCCCCATGCTTCAAACACTTCTTTATAAAATCGAGGTACTTTTTCATACATAGTATTTTTCATTCTCATAATTAACCCATTCTCTTCACACCTTCCGTTTTTATACAAATACTCCTTGAAAACATTTTTCCATCCGTAATCCACCCTGTCATACAAATACTTTTTGACAGTTTTGATTCTTATTGCTTTTTTCTTTATATTTAAATCCACCAGTTTCAGTCCACCTTCTTCATATTTCCCTATCAGTGTTTTATGTGCTATTCTAGCCGGTTTCCCATCCCATATGTAATTATTAATTATACTGTTCAGCTCTTTATGCACCCACTCTGGCATGTCTACCACGGTCATTGCATATACAACCTTGGATAATATCAGAGCATTTATCACCACAACCTTCCCCTTCAATTTCAATCTCCTTGGCCTCCACGCATTTAATGTGTTTTTCACTTTGTTTATAACCCCGTTCCACGTCTCGTCTCTAGCCTCCTTTTCTTTCACTCCAATATGCATCCCCAATATTTTTATATAATCATTTGCAACTCTAAAAGGCATACTACAACCAATCTGGTTTACATTTCCAATGTACATTATTTCAGTTTTATCTACATTTACCTTAGCCCCTGATGCTTTCCCATATATTTCTATTTTATCCATTATCCTTTTCACACCATTCATATTTTTCACCATACATGTGGTATCATCAGCATATTGCTGAATTATGCTTTCTCCCCCATTTGGCAATTGAATCCCCTCAATTTCTTTATCATTTTTTATCATTTCAGCCAGACTTTCCGCAGTTAAGCTGTATAATACAGCAGATAATGGACACCCTTGTCTTACAGATCTCTCAAGCGGAAAAGGATCCGTTATAGCTCCATTTATTTTAACGCTACTTGTTGCATTCCTGTATAACAGTTTTATCCAATTTATTATTCTCTCTCCGAACCCAAACTTCTCCAATGTGCAAAAAAGGAAACTGTGCTCAACCCTATCGAAGGCTTTATTCAAGTCTACACTTAAAATAATTCCCCCAGCCTTGCCCATGTACTCTACCGTGTCCCTTATTGTGCTAATGATGTCTGATATGTCCCTCCCTGGTATCCCATACGCCTGTGTTGATGATATGACTGTTGGTGCGGCCCTTTTTATTCTGTTTGCTAATACCTTTGCTAATATTTTATAATCTGTGTTTAGTAAGCTTAGTGGTCTGTAGTTCTCTAGTTTTCTTCTGCCTCCCTTGTTTTTATATAGTACCGTTATTAATCCTGTTGCAATTGACTCTGGTATCTCCTGTTCTTTTTCCATCTCTGCATAAATCCTATTTAATATAGGGAACATAATTTCTATAAACGTTTTATAAAACTCACTCGTAAGGCCATCTGTACCCGGACTTTTATTGTTTTTTAAAGACATTATTGCTTCTCTTATTTCTATATCTTTTATATTATCATCACACATACATTTCTCGTCTTTTGTGATTGTTTTATTAATATTACTTAATACTATATCTATATCTTCCTTATTTGTATTACCCTTTTTGAATAGATTTTTATAAAATGTCCCAACCGTATCTATAATATCTACAAAATCATTTATTGTCTCTCCATCTTCATTTTCCAACTCTTCGATATATACCCTTTCTTGTTTTCTTTTTTCCAATCCCAAAAAATAACCTGTACATTTCTCTCCCCTCATTGCGTATTCCGCCCTACTCCTTGTTATTGCCCCCTTACATTGATTCTGCTCATAAGAGTCTAATTTCGATTTTACCTTTAAATATTTCTCTATACTATGTTTTGGATCCTTATCCACTCTCTCAGCCTCTTCTGCCAGCGCATCCGTCAAGCCTTTTACTTTCTCTCTTTCTTTAAAATTCCGAGTCTTAGCATATCGAATGCTTATTATTTTTATCTTTTGCTTTAGTCCTTCCCACCATAATCCCTTATTTCCGCACACTTCCATGTTATTTTTTTCTTGTTCTACACAGGCCGCTATTTTGTTTCTGTACCTCTCTTCCTCGAGCAGACTGCTGTTGAGGCACCATACTCCTCCTCCCCTTCTTTCCACCCCGCTACCAACCTCTACTGACAGAATGGCATGATCACTAAACGATGTGAAGTTGTAATTCATTTTTTTTAGATATTTTACAGTACTCTGTTTTGCAATACATAGATCGATTCGACTCTGCTTTAATTCCCCCATTACCATTTGTCTCCTCGAGTATTCCCGCTTGTTTGGGTGTTCATTCCTCCATATATCAATTAACTGTCTTTCCTCCATCATTTTCAGAAAAACCTTTCTTGACGTGTCGTTCTTAAATTCTTTCCCTGTCGCTAAATCCAGCCTCGTACTTTTTAAATTAAAATCTCCCACCATAATACAGTTTCCCACACACCATTTCCCCAACCCCAAGAAAAACACCTTCCTATCCGTTTCTATATTTGGCGCATATACATTAATCAGTCGATACACTATATTTTTATATTTAAATTCTATAATAATTATTCTACCCGTTTTATCACTGTAGAGTTCTTTTATGTTCTCTACAATATCATTTTTTATCAAAATCGCTACACCACATGATTTCTCTGTACCATTATTTACATATACCATGTCTTTCCATTTTATTTTTATATCCTTCATGATATTGTCTGTCCAATTTGTTTCTTGCAGACATAATATATCATTATTCTTACATTTAACTAATAGTTTTTCCAGTTTGCTTTGATTTCTTAAACCATTTGTGTTAAATGAAATTACGCTGAACATAAGCCACAAGGTGATTATTGTTTCATTTCTAACCTTCATTTTTTCATACCTTTCTTCTTTGCTGCTACTATTCTTTCCTTCTTAGCTTTCCTTTTCTTCGCCAGCTCTGCCCTTCTGTCCATAGGTTCGTCCGTCTCCGAAACCGTCTCGATATCCATTTCCTCCAGCCAGCTCTTCCTTATTTGGTCCCGCTCCTCCTCTGGGGTTCCCTCGATCTCCCCCTCCGACGACATGTCTTTCGCGCTGTCCTCTCCAACTCCTCTTGGACTTCCTCCACCAACCAGGGTGCTTTCATGGGCCATTTTCGGCATCAGGTCCCCAGAGGTACCTTCACCTACTCCCAGCCCAATCGCTCTGCCGGTTGGCGAGTCCTCTGGCAGGACGACGTCGTCCAGAGTGCTGCCGAGTGGCTCCATCTCTGCCGCTGCTGCCACCGCCGCCGCGTCCGCTTCCACCGCCACTGCTGACACCTCCGCAGCCTCCCCTGCCCGCACCACTGCTACCGCCGTCGCTTCACCGTCCCGCTGCCCTTCCTGGTTCTCATCCGCTCGATCTCCTCCTCTCGCGTTCCACGTCGGGCATTCTCGTGCGTAGTGCCCCTGCGTCTGACATTTATGACATCTGAATTGTGGGCAGTCTCTCAATATGTGTCCCGGTTGTATGCACAGCCGGCATACTCTAACTTGCCGATCATGAATGACTCTAAAAAATTCCGTGCCTTCCAGTGTATCAAATTTGGTTGAATACGGCAGTGATTTCACCATCTCTGTAAATTGGACTTTCAGAAACCTTGTGCCGTCCGCTATGTCCGTCCCAGGCCACATTCTTCTCTTTATCGGGGAGACAGCTTTCACTCCCCACTCGTGCAGCTTCGCCAGAATCACCTCATCAGACACATATGTTGGAAGGTTTAAAAAAGAAACAACCAGCTCATTGTTTACCATCTCCCTTACATACACTATATTGTCCTTTATTTTTAATCCATCCAGCAGTTTCCCCTTTCCCTCTTCATTTTCCATCATGATTTCATATTTCTTTTGTGCTTTAAATCGACAGCCAATTACCACGCCACATATCCTCTTGATTTCTTTTAGCAGTTCCATCATTGATACATTTTCTTCCCCAATACTCTCCACAGCAACTGTCAACTTCTTCTCAAACGTTTGTGTTTTTGCCAGCGTCTTACTTATGTCCGCGATCTTTCTCGTTGTCGTTTCCCTTCCAATGTCGGCGTTCCTCGTCACTTGCTGCGTCTTGCCGTTGTCCATGATCCTGCTCGTAGTCGTGGTCTTTCCATAGTCTGCGTTCTTTGTCCCTTGCTGCGTCTTGCCGTTGTCCGTGATCCTGCTCGTAGTCGTGGTCTTTCCATGGTCGGTGTTCTTGGTCGATATCTGCTCCGTGCCGTTGTCCACGTTCCTTGTCATTGTTTGTGCCGGTCCGCTGTCAGTTGCCATGTGATCCGTCCTACTCCTCTCTACTCTCTCTCTCCTATCCATTCCGTCACTCATTCAACACACACACACACACACACAAACTAAAAAGACGTTCCCCCGAACAGCAAGCTGCTGGGGGAAAAAGACGAACAAGAAAAAAAACGAAAAATGCAAAACAACTCACACACACACTCACTTACTATCAAACTAACACAAACACACACGTCTACCTGCTCTCTCTCTCTCTCGCTTCTCTCTCTGCTGATTCACTTCCGGTTCACGGTGGTGTGGCCGTAAGCAATTGCTCCTGGCACCAGACAGGACTTTAAACAGGAGAAAGGATGATTTTTTTTACCCCAAATGAAAATAGCTTACAGCACCTGGTATTCCCAGGCGGTCTCCCATCCAAGTACTAACCAGGCCCGACCGTGCTTAGCTTCCGAGATCAGACGAGATCGGGCGTGTTCACGGTGGTGTGGCCGTAAGCAATTGCTCCTGGCACCAGACAGGACTTTTAACAGGAGAAAGGATGATTTTTTTTACCCCAAATGAAAATAGCTTACAGCACCTGGTATTCCCAGGCGGTCTCCCATCCAAGTACTAACCTGGCCTGACCATGCTTAGCTTCCGAGATCAGAAGAGATCGGGCGTGTTCACGGTGGTGTGGCCGTAAGCAATTACTCTGGGCACCAGACAGTACTTTAAACAGGAGAAAGGATGATTTTTTTTACCCCAAATGAAAATAGCTTACAGCACCTGGTATTCCCAGGCGGTCTCCCATCCAGGTACTAACCAGGCCCGACCGTGCTTAGCTTCCGAGATCAGACGAGAACGGGAGTGTTCACGGTGGTGTGGCCGTAAGCAATTGCTCCTGGCACCAGACAGGACTTTAAACAGGAGAAAGGATGATTTTTTTTACCCCAAATGAAAGTAGCTTACAGCACCTGGTATTCCCAGGCGGTCTCCCATCCAAGTACTAACCAGGCCTGACCGTGCTTAACTTCCGAGATCAGACGAGATCGGGCGTGTTCACGGTGGTGTGGCCGTAAGCAATTGCTCCGGGCACCAGACAGGACTTTAAACAGGAGAAAGGATGATTTTTTTTTACCCCAAATGAAAATAGATTACAGCACCTGGTATTCCCACGCGGTCTCCCATCCAAGTACTAACCAGGCTCTTCCGTGCTTAGCTTCCGAGATCAGACGAAACCGGGCGTGTTCACGGTGGTGTGGCCGTAAGCAATTGCTCCTGGCACCAGACAGGACTTTAAACAGGAGAAAGGATGATTTTTTTTTACCCCAAATGAAAATAGCTTACAGCACCTGGTATTCCCAGGCGGTCTCCCATCCATGTACTAACCAGGCCCGACTGTGCTTAGCTTCCGAGATCAGACAAGATCGGGCGTGTTCGCAGTGGTGTGGCCGTAAGCAATTACTCCTGGCACCAGACAGGACTTTAAACAGGAGAAAGGATCATTTTTTTTACCACAAATGAAAATAGATTACAGCACCTGGTATTCCCAGGCGGTCTCCCATCCAAGTACTAACCAGGCCCGACCGTGCTTAGCTTCCGAGATCAGACGAGATCGGGCGTGTTCACGGTGGTGTGGCCGTAAGCAATTGCTCCTGGCACCAGACAGGACTTTAAACAGGAGAAAGGATGATTTTTTTTACCCCAAATGAAAGTAGCTTACAGCACCTGGTATTCCCAGGCGGTCTCCCATCCAGGTACTAACCAGGCCCGACCGTGCTTAGCTTCCGAGATCAGACGAGATCGGCCGTGTTCCCGGTGGTGTGGCCGTAAGCAATTGCTCCTGGCACCAGACAGGACTTTAAACAGGAGAAAGGATGATTTTTTTTACCCCAAATGAAAATAGCTTACAGCACCTGGTATTCCCAGGCGGTCTCCCATCCAGGTACTAACCAGGCCCGACCGTGCTTAGCTTCCGAGATCAGACGAGATCGGGCATGTTCTCGGTGGTGTGGCCGTAAGCAATTGCTACTGGCACCAGACAGGACTTTAATCATGAGAAAGGATCATTTTTTTTACCCCAAATGAAAATAGATTACAGCACCTGGTATTCCCAGGCGGTCTCCCATCCAAGTTCTAACCAGGCCCGACCGTGCTTAGCTTCCGAGATCAGGCGAGATCGGGCGTGTTCACGGTGGTGTGGCCGTAAGCAATTGCTCCTGGCACCAGACAGGACTTTAAACAGGAGAAAGGATGATTTTTTTTACCCCAAATGAAAAAAGCTTACATCACCTAGTATTCCCAGGCAGTCTCCCATCCAGGTACTAACCAGGCCCGACCTTGCTTAGCTTCCGAGATCAGACGAGATCGGGCGTGTTCGGAGTGGTGTGGCCGTAAGCAATTGCTCCTGGCACCAGACAGGACTTTAAACAGGAGAAAGCAT
>NC_140271.1:26616882-26621882 GCF_964030765.1 Micromesistius poutassou
GGTACTAACCAGGCCCGACCGTGCTTAGCTTCCGAGATCAGACGAGGTCGGGCGTGTTCGCAGTGGTGTGGCCGTAAGCAATTGGTCCTGGCACCAGACAGGACTTTAAACAGGAGAAAGGATCATTTTTTTTACCCCAAATGAAAATAGATTACAGCACCTGGTATTCCCAGGCGGTCTCCCATCCAAGTACTAACCAGGCCCGACCGTGCTTAGCTTCCGAGATTAGACGAGATCGGGCGTGTTCACGGTGGTGTGGCCGTAAGTAATTGCTCCTGGCACCAGACAGGACTTTAAACAGGAGAAAGGATCATTTTATTTACCCCAAATGAAAATAGCTTACAGCACCTGGTATTCCCAGGTGGTCTCCCATCCAGGTACTAAGCAGGCCCGACCATGCATAGCTTCCGAGATCAGACGAGATCGGGCGTCATCGCAGTGGTGTGGCCGTAAGCAATTGCTCCTGGCACCAGACAGGACTTTAAACAGGAGAAAGGATCATTTTTTTTACCCCAAATGAAAATAGATTACAGCACCTAGTATTCCCAGGCGGTCTCCCATCCAAGTACTAACCAGGCCCGACCGTGCTTAGCTTCCGAGATCAGACGAGATCGGGCGTGTTCACGGTGGTGTGGCCGTAAGTAATTGCTCCTGGCACCAGACAGGACTTTAAACAGGAGAAAGGATGATTTTTTTTACCCCAAATGATAATAGCTTACAGCACCTGGTATTCCCAGGCGGTCTCCCATCCAAGTACTAACCAGGCCCGACCGTGCTTAGCATCCGAGATCAGACGAGATCGGGCGTGTTCACGGTGGTGTGGCCGTAACCAATTGCTCCTGGCACCAGACAGGACTTTAAACAGGAGAAAGGATGATTTTTTTTACCCCAAATGAAAGTAGCTTACAGCACCTGGTATTCACAGGCGGTCTCCCATCCAGGTACTAACCAGGCCCGACCGTGCTTAGCTTCCGAGATCAGACGAGATCGGCCGTGTTCCCGGTGGTGTGGCCGTAAGCAATTGCTCCTGGCACCAGACAGGACTTTAAACAGGAGAAAGGATGATTTTTTTTACCCCAAATGAAAATAGCTTACAGCACCTGGTATTCCCAGGCGGTCTCCCATCCAAGTACTAACCAGGCCCGACCGTGCTTAGCTTCCGAGATCGGGCGTGTTCACGGTGGTGTGGCCGTAAGCAATTGCTCCTGGCACCAGACAGGACTTTAAACAGGAGAAAGGATGATTTTTTTTACCCCAAATGAAAAAAGCTTACAGCACCTAGTATTCCCAGGCAGTGTCCCATCCAGGTACTAACCAGGCCCGACCTTGCTCAGCTTCCGAGATCAGACGAGATCGGGCGTGTTCGCAGTGGTGTGGCCGTAAGCAATTGCTCCTGGCACCAGACAGGACTTTAAACAGGAGAAAGCATCATTTTTTTTACCCCAAATGAAAATAAATTACAGCACCTGGTATTCCCAGGCGGTCTCCCATCCAAGTACTAACCTGGCCTGACCATGCTTAGCTTCCGAGATCAGACGAGATCGGGCGTGTTCACGGTGGTGTGGCCGTAAGCAATTGCTCCTGGCACCAGACAGGACTTTAAACAGGAGAAAGGATGATTTTTTTTACCCCAAATGAAAATAGCTTACAGCACCTGGTATTCCCAGGCGGTCTCCCATCCAGGTACTAACCAGGCCCGACCGTGCTTAGCTTCCGAGATCAGACGAGATCGGGCGTGTTCGCAGTGGTGTGGCCTTAAGCAATTGCTCCTGGCACCAGACAGGACTTTAAACAGGAGAAAGGATCATTTTTTTTTACCCCAAATGAAAATAGATTACAGCACCTGGTATTCCCATGCGGTCTCCCATCCAAGTACTAACCAGGCCCGACCGTGCTTAGCTTCCGAGATCAGACGAGATCGGGCGTGTTCACGGTGGTGTGGCCGTAAGTAATTGCTCCTGGCACCAGACAGGACTTTAAACAGGAGAAAGGATGATTTTTTTTACCCCAAATGATAATAGCTTACAGCACCTGGTATTCCCAGGCGGTCTCCCATCCAAGTACTAACCAGGCCCGACCGTGCTTAGCATCCGAGATCAGACGAGATCGGGCGTGTTCACGGTGGTGTGGCCGTAACCAATTGCTCCTGGCACCAGACAGGACTTTAAACAGGAGAAAGGATGATTTTTTTTACCCCAAATGAAAGTAGCTTACAGCACCTGGTATTCACAGGCGGTCTCCCATCCAGGTACTAACCAGGCCCGACCGTGCTTAGCTTCCGAGATCAGACGAGATCGGCCGTGTTCCCGGTGGTGTGGCCGTAAGCAATTGCTCCTGGCACCAGACAGGACTTTAAACAGGAGAAAGGATGATTTTTTTGACCCCAAATGAAAATAGCTTACAGCACCTGGTATTCCCAGGCTGTCTCCCATCCAGGTACTAACCAGGCCCGACCGTGCTTAGCTTCCGAGATCAGACGAGGTCGGGCGTGTTCGCAGTGGTGTGGCCGTAAGCAATTGGTCCTGGCACCAGACAGGACTTTAAACAGGAGAAAGGATCATTTTTTTTACCCCAAATGAAAATAGATTACAGCACCTGGTATTCCCAGGCGGTCTCCCATCCAAGTACTAACCAGGCCCGACCGTGCTTAGCTTCCGAGATTAGACGAGATCGGGCGTGTTCACGGTGGTGTGGCCGTAAGTAATTGCTCCTGGCACCAGACAGGACTTTAAACAGGAGAAAGGATCATTTTATTTACCCCAAATGAAAATAGCTTACAGCACCTGGTATTCCCAGGTGGTCTCCCATCCAGGTACTAAGCAGGCCCGACCATGCATAGCTTCCGAGATCAGACGAGATCGGGCGTCATCGCAGTGGTGTGGCCGTAAGCAATTGCTCCTGGCACCAGACAGGACTTTAAACAGGAGAAAGGATCATTTTTTTTACCCCAAATGAAAATAGATTACAGCACCTAGTATTCCCAGGCGGTCTCCCATCCAAGTACTAACCAGGCCCGACCGTGCTTAGCTTCCGAGATCAGACGAGATCGGGCGTGTTCACGGTGGTGTGGCCGTAAGTAATTGCTCCTGGCACCAGACAGGACTTTAAACAGGAGAAAGGATGATTTTTTTTACCCCAAATGATAATAGCTTACAGCACCTGGTATTCCCAGGCGGTCTCCCATCCAAGTACTAACCAGGCCCGACCGTGCTTAGCATCCGAGATCAGACGAGATCGGGCGTGTTCACGGTGGTGTGGCCGTAACCAATTGCTCCTGGCACCAGACAGGACTTTAAACAGGAGAAAGGATGATTTTTTTTACCCCAAATGAAAAAAGCTTACAGCACCTAGTATTCCCAGGCAGTCTCCCATCCAGGTACTAACCAGGCCCGACCTTGCTCAGCTTCCGAGATCAGACGAGATCGGGCGTGTTCGCAGTGGTGTGGCCGTAAGCAATTGCTCCTGGCACCAGACAGGACTTTAAACAGGAGAAAGCATCATTTTTTTTACCCCAAATGAAAATAAATTACAGCACCTGGTATTCCCAGGCGGTCTCCCATCCAAGTACTAACCTGGCCTGACCATGCTTAGCTTCCGAGATCAGACGAGATCGGGCGTGTTCACGGTGGTGTGGCCGTAAGCAATTGCTCCTGGCACCAGACAGGACTTTAAACAGGAGAAAGGATGATTTTTTTTACCCCAAATGAAAATAGCTTACAGCACCTGGTATTCCCAGGCGGTCTCCCATCCAGGTACTAACCAGGCCCGACCGTGCTTAGCTTCCGAGATCAGACGAGGTCGGGCGTGTTCGCAGTGGTGTGGCCGTAAGCAATTGGTCCTGGCACCAGACAGGACTTTAAACAGGAGAAAGGATCATTTTTTTTACCCCAAATGAAAATAGATTACAGCACCTGGTATTCCCAGGCGGTCTCCCATCCAAGTACTAACCAGGCCCGACCGTGCTTAGCTTCCGAGATTAGACGAGATCGGGCGTGTTCACGGTGGTGTGGCCGTAAGTAATTGCTCCTGGCACCAGACAGGACTTTAAACAGGAGAAAGGATCATTTTATTTACCCCAAATGAAAATAGCTTACAGCACCTGGTATTCCCAGGTGGTCTCCCATCCAGGTACTAAGCAGGCCCGACCATGCATAGCTTCCGAGATCAGACGAGATCGGGCGTCATCGCAGTGGTGTGGCCGTAAGCAATTGCTCCTGGCACCAGACAGGACTTTAAACAGGAGAAAGGATCATTTTTTTTACCCCAAATGAAAATAGATTACAGCACCTAGTATTCCCAGGCGGTCTCCCATCCAAGTACTAACCAGGCCCGGCCGTGCTTAGCTTCCGAGATCAGACGAGATCGTGCGTGTTCACGGTGGTGTGGCCGTAAGCGATTACTCCTGGCACCAGACAGGACTTTAAACAGGAGAAAGGATCATTTTTTTTTACCCCAAATGAAAATAGCTTACAGCACCTGGTATTCCCAGGCGGTCTCCCATCCAGGTACTAACCAGGCCCGACCGTGCTTAGCTTCCGAGATCAGACGAGATCGGGCGTGTTCGCAGTGGTGTGGCCGTAAGCAATTGCTCCTGGCACCAGACAGGACTTTAAGCAGGAGAAAGGATCATTTTTTTTTACCCCAAATGAAAATAGATCACAGCACCTGGTATTCCCAGGCGGTCTCCCATCCAAGTACTAACCAGCCGCGACCGTGCTTAGTTTCCAAGATCAGACGAGATCGGGCGTGTTCACGGTGGTGTGGCCGTAAGCAATTGCTCCTGGCACCAGACAGGACTTTAAACAGGAGAAAGGATGATTTTTTTTACCCCAAATGAAAATAGCTTACAGCACCTGGTATTCCCAGGCGGTCTCCCATCCAGGTACTAACCAGGCCCGACCGTGCTTAGCTTCTGAGATCTGACGAGATCGGGCTTGTTCGCAGTGATGTGGCCGTAAGCAATTGCTCCTGGCACCAGACAGGACTTTAAACAGGAGAAA
>NC_140271.1:26626882-26636882 GCF_964030765.1 Micromesistius poutassou
TCGCAGTGGTGTGGCCGTAAGCAATTGCTCCTGGCACCAGACAGGACTTTAAACAGGAGAAAGGATCATTTTTTTTACCCCAAATGAAAATAGCTTACAGCACCTGGTATTCCCAGGCGGTCTCCCATCCAGGTACTAACCAGGCCCGACCGTGCTTAGCTTCCAAGATCAGACGAGATCGGGCGTGTTCGCAGTGGTGTGGCCGTAAGCAATTGCTCCTGGCACCAGACAGGACCATTTTTTTTACCCCAAATGATAATAGATTACAGCACCTGGTATTCCCAGGCGGTCTCCCATCCAAGTACTAACCAGGCCCGACCGTGCTTAGCTTCCGAGATCAGACGAGATTTGGCGTGTTCACGGTGGTGTGGCCGTAAGCAATTGCTCCTGGCACCAGACAGGACTTTTAACAGGAGAAAGGATGATTTTTTTTACCCCAAATGAAAATAGCTTACAGCACCTGGTATTCCCAGGCGGTCTCCCATCCAAGTACTAACCAGACCCGACCGTGCTTAGCTTCCGAGATCAGACGAGATCGGGCGTGTTCACGGTGGTGTGGCCGTAAGCAATTGATCCTGGCACCAGACAGGACTTTAAACAGGAGAAAGGATCATTTTTTTTTACCCCAAATGAAAATAGATTACAGCACCTGGTATTCCCAG
Source organism: Micromesistius poutassou (assembly GCF_964030765.1). Classification (NCBI taxonomy): domain Eukaryota; kingdom Metazoa; phylum Chordata; class Actinopteri; order Gadiformes; family Gadidae; genus Micromesistius; species Micromesistius poutassou. The sequence continues at coordinate 26,627,545 of NC_140271.1, forward strand.
GCGGTCTCCCATCCAAGTACTAACCAGGCCCGACCGTGCTTAGCTTCCGAGATCAGACGAGATCGGGCGTGTTCACGGTGGTGTGGCCGTAAGCTATTGCTCCTGGCACCAGACAGGACTTTAAACAGGAGAAAGGATGATTTTTTTTACCCCAAATGAAAATAGCTTACAACACCTGGTATTCCCAGGCGGTCTCCCATCCAGGTACTAACCAGGCCCGACCGTGCTTTGCTTCCGAGATCAGTCGAGATCGGGCGTGTTCGCAGTGGTGTGGCCGTAAGCAATTACTCCTGGCACCAGACAGGACTTTAAACAGGAGAAAGGATAATCTTTTTTTTACCGCAAATAAAAATAGATTACAGCACCTGGTATTCCCAGGCAGTCTCCAATCCAAGTACTAACCAGGCCAAACCATGCTTAGCTTGCGAGATCAGACGAGATCGGGCGTGTTCACGGTGGTGTGGCCGTAAGCAATTGCTCCTGGCACCAGACAGGACTTTAAACAGGAGAAAGGATAATTTTTTTTACCCCAAATGAAAACAGCTTACAGCACCTGGTATTCCCAGGCGGTCTCCCATCCAGGTACTAACCAGGCCCGACCGTGCTTAGCTTCCGAGATCAGACGAGATCGGACGTGTTCACGGTGGTGTGGCCGTAAGCAATTGCTCCTGGCACCAGACAGGACTTTAAACAGGAGAAAGGATGATTTTTTTTACCCCAAATGAAAATAGCTTACAGCACCTGGTATTCCCAGGCGGTCTCCCATCCAGGTACTAATCCGGGCCGACCGTGCTTAGCTTCCGAGATCAGACGAGATTGGGCGTGTTCGCAGTGGTGTGGCCGTAAGCAATTACTCCTGGCACCAGACAGGACTTTAAACAGGAGAAAGGATCATTTTTTTTACCCCAAATGAAAATCGATTACAGCACCTAGTATTCCCAGGCGGTCTCCCATCCAAGTACTAACCATGCCCGACCGTGCTTAGCTTCCGAGATCAGACGAGATTGGACGTGTTCACGGTGGTGTGGCCGTAAGCAATTGCTCCTGGCACCAGACAGGACTTTAAACAGGAGAAAGGATGATTTTATTTACCCCAAATGAAAATAGCTTACAGCACCTGGTATTCCCAGGCGGTCTCCCATCCAGGTACTAACCAGGCCCGACCGTGCTTAGCTTCCGAGATCAGACGAGATTGGGCGTATTCGCAGTGGTGTGGCCGTAAGCAATTGCTCCTGGCACCAGACAGGACTTTAAACAGGAGAAAGGATCATTTTTTTTACCCCAAATGAAAATAGATTACAGCACCTGGTATTCCCAGGCGGTCTCCCATCCAAGTACTAACCAGGCCCGACCGTGCTTAGCTTCCGAGATCAGACGAGATCGGGCGTGTTCACGGTGGTGTGGCCGTAAGCAATTGCTCCTGGCACCAGACAGGACTTTTAACAGGAGAAAGGATGATTTTTTTTACCCCAAATGAAAATAGCTTACAGCACCTGGTCTTCCCAGGCGGTCTCCCATCCAAGTACTAACCAGGCCCGACCGTGCTTAGCTTCCGAGATCAGACGAGATCGGGCGTGTTCACGGTGGTGTGGCCATAAGCAATTGCTCCTGGCACCAGACAGGACTTTAAACAGGAGAAAGGATGATTTTTTTTTACCGCAAATGATTATAGCTTACAGCACCTGGTATTCCCAGGCGGTCTCCCATCCAGGTACTAACCAGGCCTGACCATGCTTAGCTTCCGAGATCAGACGAGATCGGGCGTGTTCACGGTGGTGTGGCCGTAAGCAATTGCTCCTGGCACCAGACAGGACTTTAAACAGGAGAAAGGATGAATTTTTTTACCCCAAATGAAAATACCTTACAGCACCTAGTATTCCCAGGCGGTCTCCCATCCAAGTACTAACCAGGCCCGACCGTGCTTAGCTTCCGAGATCAGACGAGATCGGGCGTGTTCACGGTGGTGTGGCCGTAAGCAATTGCTCCTGGCACCAGACAGGACTTTTAACAGGAGAAAGGATGATTTTTTTTACCCCAAATGAAAATAGCTTACAGCACCTGGTCTTCCCAGGCGGTCTCCCATCCAAGTACTAACCAGGCCCGACCGTGCTTAGCTTCCGAGATCAGACGAGATCGGGCGTGTTCACGGTGGTGTGGCCATAAGCAATTGCTCCTGGCACCAGACAGGACTTTAAACAGGAGAAAGGATGATTTTTTTTTACCGCAAATGATTATAGCTTACAGCACCTGGTATTCCCAGGCGGTCTCCCATCCAGGTACTAACCAGGCCTGACCATGCTTAGCTTCCGAGATCAGACGAGATCGGGCGTGTTCACGGTGGTGTGGCCGTAAGCAATTGCTCCTGGCACCAGACAGGACTTTAAACAGGAGAAAGGATGAATTTTTTTACCCCAAATGAAAATACCTTACAGCACCTAGTATTCCCAGGCGGTCTCCCATGCAGGTACTAACCAGGCCCGACCGTGCTTAGCTTCCGAGATCAGATGAGATCGGTCGTGTTCGCAGTGGTGTGGCCGTAAGCAATCGATCCTGGCACCAGACAGGACTATAAACAGGAGAAAGGATGATTTTTTTTACCCCAAATGAAAATAACTTACAGCACCTGGTAATCCTAGGCGGTCTCCCATCCAGGTACTAACCAGGCCCGACCGTTCTTAGCTTCCGAGATCAGACGAGATCGGGCGTGTTCGCAGTGGTTCGGCCGTAAGCAATTCCTCCTGGCACCAGACAGGACTTTACACAGGAGTAAGGATCATTTTTTTTACCCCAAATGAAAATAGATTACAGGCCCTGGTATTCCCAGGCGGTCTACCATTCAAGTACTAACCAGGCCCGACCGTGCTTAGGTTCCGAGATCAGACGAGATCGGGCGTTTTCCCGGTGGTGTGGCCATAAGCAATTGCTCCTGGCACCAGACAGGACTTTAAACAGGAGAAAGGATGATTTTTTTTACCCCAAATGAAAATAGCTTACAGCACCTGGTATTCCCAGGCGGTCTCCCATCCAGGTACTAACCAGGCCCGACTGTGCTTAGCTTCCGAGATCAGACGAGTTCGGGCGTGTTCGCAGTTGTGTGTCCGTAAGCAATTGCTCCTGGCACCAGACAGGACTTTAAACAGGAGAAAGGATGATTTTTTTTACCCCAAATGAAAATAGATTACAGCACCTGGTATTCCCTGGCGGTCTCCCATCCAAGTACTAACCAGGTCCGACCGTGCTTAGCTTCCGAGATCAGACGAGGTCGGGCGTCTTCACGGTGGTGTGGCCGTAAGGAAATGCTCCTGGCACCAGACAGGACTCTAAACAGGAGAAAGGATGATTTTTTTTTACCCCAAATGAAAATAGCTTAAAGCACCTTGTATCCCCAGGCGGTCTCCCATCCAGGTACTAACCAGGCCCGACCGTGCTTAGCTTCCGAGATCAGATGAGATCGGGCGTGTTCGCAGTGGTGTGGCCGTAAGCAATTGCTCCTGGCACCAGACAGGGCTTTAAACAGGAGAAAGGATCATTTTTTTTGCCCCAAATGAAAATAGCTTACAGCACGTGGTATTCCTAGGCGGTCTCCCATCCAGGTACTAACCAGGACCGACCGTTCTTAGCTTCCGAAATCAGACGAGATCGGGCGTGTTCACGGTGGTGTGGCCGTAAGCAATTGCTCCTGGCACCAGACAGGACTTTAAACGGGAGAAAGGATCATTTTTTTTACCCAAAATGAAAATAGATTACAGCACCTGGTATTCCCAGGCTGTCTCCCATCCAAGTACTAACCAGGCCCGACCATGCTTAGCTTCCGAGATCAGACGAGATCAGGCGTGTTCACGGTGGTGTGGCCTTAAGCAATTACTCATGGCACCAGACAGGACTTTAAACAGGAGAAAGGATGATTTTTTTTACCACAAATGAAAATAGATTACAGCACCTGGTATTCCCAGGCGGTCTCCCATCCAAGTACTAACCAGGCACGACCGTGCTTAGCTTCCGAGATCAGACGAGATCGGGCGTGTTCACGGTGGTGTGGCCTTTAGCAATTGCACCTGGCACCAGACAGGACTTTAAACAGGAGAAAGGATGATTTTTTTTACCCCAAATGAAAATAGATTACAGCACCTGGTATTCCCAGGCGGTCTCCCATCCAAGTACTAACCAGGCCCGACCATGCTTAGCTTCCGAGATCAGACGAGATCGGGCGTGTTCACGGTGGTGTGGCCATAAGCAATTGCTCCTGGCACCAGACAGGACTTTAAACAGGAGAAAGGATGATTTTTTTTTACCCCAAATGATTATAGCTTACAGCACCTGGTATTCCCAGGCGGTCTCCCATCCAGGTACTAACCAGGCCTGACCATGCTTAGCTTCCGAGATCAGACGAGACCGGGCGTGTTTGCAGTGGTGTGGCCGTAAGCAATTGCTCCTGGCACCAGACAGGACTTTAAACAGGAGAAAGGATGATTTTTTTTACCCCAAATGAAAATAGCTTACAGCACTTGGTATTCCCAGGCGGTCTCCCATCCAAGTACTAACCAGGCCCGACCGTGCTTAGCTTCCGAGATCAGACGAGATCGGGCGTGTTCACGGTGGTGTGGCCGTAAGCAATTGCTCCTGGCACCAGACAGGACTTTAAACAGGAGAAAGGATGATTTTTTTTACCCCAAATGAAAATAGCTTACAGCACCTGGTATTCCCAGGCGGTCTCCCATCCAGGTACTAACCAAGCCCGACCGTGCTTAGCTTCCGAGATCAGACGAGATCGGGCGTCTTCACGGTGGTGTGGCCGTAAGCAATTGCTCCCGGCACCAGACAGGACTTTAAACAGGAGAAAGGATGATTTTTTTTTACCCCAAATGAAAATAGATTACAGCACCTGGTATTCCCACGCGGTCTCCCATCCAAGTACTAACCAGGCCCTTCCGTGCTTAGCTTCCGAGATCAGACGACATCGGGCGTGTTCACGGTGGTGTGGCCGTAAGCAATTGCTCCTGGCACCAGACAGGACTTTAAACAGGAGAAAGGATGATTTTTTTTTACCCCAAATGAAAATAGCTTACAGCACCTGGTATTCCCAGGCGGTCTCCCATCCATGTACTAACCAGGCCCGACTGTGCTTAGCTTCCGAGATCAGACAAGATCGGGCGTGTTCGCAGTGGTGTGGCCGTAAGCAATTGCTCCTGGCACCAGACAGGACTTTAAACAGGAGAAAGGATGTTTTTTTTTACCCAAAATGAAAGTAGCTTACAGCACCTGGTATTCCCAGGCGGTCTCCCATCCAGGTACTAACCAGGCCCGACCGTGCTTAGCTTCCGAGATCAGACGAGATCGGGCGTGTTCGCAGTGGTGTGGCCTTAAGCAATTGCTCCTGGCACCAGACAGGACTTTAAACAGGAGAAAGGATCATTTTTTTTTACCCCAAATGAAAATAGATTACAGCACCTGGTATTCCCATGCGGTCTCCCATCCAAGTACTAACCAGGCCCGACCGTGCTTAGCTTCCGAGATCAGACGAGATCGGGCGTGTTCACGGTGGTGTGGCCGTAAGTAATTGCTCCTGGCACCAGACAGGACTTTAAACAGGAGAAAGGATGATTTTTTTTACCCCAAATGAAAATAGCTTACAGCACCTGGTATTCCCAGGCGGTCTCCCATCCAAGTACTAACCAGGCCCGACCGTGCTTAGCTTCCGAGATCAGACGAGATCGGGCGTGTTCACGGTGGTGTGGCCGTAACCAATTGCTCCTGGCACCAGACAGGACTTTAAACAGGAGAAAGGATGATTTTTTTTACCCCAAATGATAGTAGCTTACAGCACCTGGTATTCCCAGGCGGTCTCCCATCCAGGTACTAACCAGGCCCGACCGTGCTTAGCTTCCGAGATCAGACGAGATCGGCCGTGTTCCCGGTGGTGTGGCCGTAAGCAATTGCTCCTAGCACCAGACAGGACTTTAAACAGGAGAAAGGATGATTTTTTTTACCCCAAATGAAAATAGCTTACAGCACCTGGTATTCCCAGGCGGTCTCCCATCCAAGTACTAACCAGGCCCGACCGTGCTTAGCTTCCGAGATCGGGCGTGTTCACGGTGGTGTGGCCGTAAGCAATTGCTCCTGGCACCAGACAGGACTTTAAACAGGAGAAAGGATGATTTTTTTTACCCCAAATGAAAAAAGCTTACAGCACCTAGTATTCCCAGGCAGTCTCCCATCCAGGTACTAACCAGGCCCGACCTTGCTCAGCTTCCGAGATCAGACGAGATCGGGCGTGTTCGCAGTGGTGTGGCCGTAAGCAATTGCTCCTGGCACCAGACAGGACTTTAAACAGGAGAAAGCATCATTTTTTTTACCCCAAATGAAAATAAATTACAGCACCTGGTATTCCCAGGCGGTCTCCCATCCAAGTACTAACCTGGCCTGACCATGCTTAGCTTCCGAGATCAGACGAGATCGGGCGTGTTCACGGTGGTGTGGCCGTAAGCAATTGCTCCTGGCACCAGACAGGACTTTAAACAGGAGAAAGGATGATTTTTTTGACCCCAAATGAAAATAGCTTACAGCACCTGGTATTCCCAGGCGGTCTCCCATCCAGGTACTAACCAGGCCCGACCGTGCTTAGCTTCCGCGATCAGACGAGATCGGGGGTGTTCGCAGTGGTGTGGCCGTAAGCAATGGCTCCTGGCACCAGACAGGACTTTAAACAGGAGAAAGGATCATTTTTTTTACCCCAAATGAAAATAGATTACAGCACCTGGTATTCCCAGGCGGTCTCCCATCCAAGTACTAACCAGGCCCGACCGTGCTTAGCTTCCGAGATCAGACGAGATCGGGCGTGTTCACGGTGGTGTGGCCGTAAGCAATTGCTCCTGGCACCAGACAGGACTTTAAACAGGAGAAAGCATCATTTTTTTTACCCCAAATGAAAATAAATTACAGCACCTGGTATTCCCAGGCGGTCTCCCATCCAAGTACTAACCTGTCCTGACCATGCTTAGCTTCCGAGATCAGACGAGATCGGGCGTGTTCACGGTGGTGTGGCCGTAAGCAATTACTCTGGGCACCAGACAGTACTTTAAACAGGAGAAAGGATGATTTTTTTTACCCCAAATGAAAATAGCTTACAGCACCTGGTATTCCCAGGCGGTCTCCCATCCATGTACTAACCAGGCCCGACCGTGCTTAGCTTCCGAGATCAGATGAGATCGGGCGTGTTCACAGTGGTGTGGCCGTAAGCAATTGCTCCTGGCACCAGACAGGACTTGAAACAGGAGAAAGGATGATTTTTTTTTACCCCAAATGAAAATAGATTACAGGATCTGGTATTCCCAGGCGGTCTCCCATCCAAGTACTAACCAGGCCCGACCGTGCTTAGCTTATGAGATCAGACGAGATCGGGCGTGTTCCCGGTGGTGTGGCCGTAAGCAATTGCTCCTGGCACCAGACAGGACTTTAAACAGGAGAAAGGATGATTTTTTTTACCCCAAATGAAAATAGCTTACAGCACCTGGTATTCCCAGGCTGTCTCCCATCCAAGTACTAACCAGGCCCGACCGTGCATCGCTTCCGAGATCAGACGAGATCGGGCGTGTTCACGGTGGTGTGGCCGTAAGCAATTCCTCCTGGCACCAGACAGGACTTTAAACAGGAGAAAGGATGATTTTTTTTACCCCAAATGAAAATAGCTTACAGCACCTGGTATTCCCAGGCGGTCTCCCATCCAGGTACTAACCAGGCCCGACCATGCTTAGCTTCCAAAATCAGACGAGATCGGGCTTGTTCGCAGTGGTGTGGCCGTAAGCAATTGCTCCTGGCACCAGACAGGACTTTAAACAGGAGAAAGGATGATTTTTTTTACCCCAAATGAAAATAGCTTACAGCACCTGGTATTCCCAGGCGGTCTCCCATCCAGGTACTAACCAGGCCCGACCGTGCTTAGCTTCCGAGATCAGACGAGGTCGGGCGTGTTCGCAGTGGTGTGGCCGTAAGCAATTGGTCCTGGCACCAGACAGGACTTTAAACAGGAGAAAGGATCATTTTTTTTACCCCAAATGAAAATAGATTACAGCACCTGGTATTCCCAGGCGGTCTCCCATCCAAGTACTAACCAGGCCCGACCGTGCTTAGCTTCCGAGATTAGACGAGATCGGGCGTGTTCACGGTGGTGTGGCCGTAAGTAATTGCTCCTGGCACCAGACAGGACTTTAAACAGGAGAAAGGATCATTTTTTTTACCCCAAATGAAAATAGCTTACAGCACCTGGTATTCCCAGGTGGTCTCCCATCCAGGTACTAAGCAGGCCCGACCATGCATAGCTTCCGAGATCAGACGAGATCGGGCGTGATCGCAGTGGTGTGGCCGTAAGCAATTGCTCCTGGCACCAGACAGGACTTTAAACAGGAGAAAGGATCATTTTTTTTACCCCAAATGAAAATAGATTACAGCACCTGGTATTCCCAGGCGGTCTCCCATCCAAGTACTAACCAGGCCCGGCCGTGCTTAGCTTCCGAGATCAGACGAGATCGTGCGTGTTCACGGTGGTGTGGCCGTAAGCGATTACTCCTGGCACCAGACAGGACTTTAAACAGGAGAAAGGATCATTTTTTTTACCCCAAATGAAAATAGCTTACAGCACCTGGTATTCCCAGGCGGTCTCCCATCCAGGTACTAACCAGGCCCGACCGTGCTTAGCTTCCGAGATCAGACGAGATCGGGCGTGTTCGCAGTGGTGTGGCCGTAAGCAATTGCTCCTGGCACCAGACAGGACTTTAAACAGGAGAAAGGATCATTTTTTTTTACCCCAAATGAAAATAGATCACAGCACCTGGTATTCCCAGGCGGTCTCCCATCCAAGTACTAACCAGCCGCGACCGTGCTTAGTTTCCAAGATCAGACGAGATCGGGCGTGTTCACGGTGGTGTGGCCGTAAGCAATTGCTCCTGGCACCAGACAGGACTTTAAACAGGAGAAAGGATGATTTTTTTTACCCCAAATGAAAATAGCTTACAGCACCTGGTATTCCCAGGCGGTCTCCCATCCAGGTACTAACCAGGCCCGACCGTGCTTAGCTTCTGAGATCTGACGAGATCGGGCTTGTTCGCAGTGATGTGGCCGTAAGCAATTGCTCCTGGCACCAGACAGGACTTTAAACAGGAGAAAGGATCATTTTTTTTACCCCAAATGAAAATAGAATACAGCACCTGGTATTCCCAGGCGGTCTCCCATCCAAGTACTAACCAGGCCCGACCGTGCTTAGCTTCCGTGATCAGATGAGATCGGGCGTGTTCCCGGTGGTGTGGCCATAAGCAATTGCTACTGGCACCAGACAGGACTTTAAA